>NW_026871217.1:355624-711249 GCF_028564815.1 Eubalaena glacialis
GAATATATTCAGGAAAAAACGCATACGCCCTTTTTGGCCAAGGCCTCATTGTCAACGTTTTGCCGCTTTTCATGTGCTTTAAAGGCGAGTCGAATCTACCTCCTGAAATCTGTTTCCTGCAAATCTGCCTTGCTTTCAAATCCTCTTCGTTGCCTTCCCTCAATATATTTGTGGACGAGAGTTCTCATTTATAACTCTGCACGTTTGTGAATTGCAGTGCCCCTGAGCTCCATTTGTCTCCTCGCTTTTTTGGGAGCTGGCCGCAAAAGCGCAGGATTGCTTCAGGCCCTATTTTGGTTCTGGGGGGCAGGCTGAGCCTGTGGTTCATTCTTCTTCCTGATGGGAAAATGGAGTGACCTGTGCCTGTCCCAACACCTAGGGCTAGTCTTTCGTTGGTTCCCCGTCTTCCCGTTCATCCTCAGGACAAATTGCAACCTGGACGAAACAGTAGGTTAAAGGTGCTGATTCTCCAAGTAGGGAGATGGTTAGTCAAGCGGCTGGAATGGCGAACCCGAGCACAAGGAGAGGAGAAATGAGGTGCGTTTTAGAAACCTTTCCCGATCTCACGGCATACCATCTTCTGGGTTTCCCATGCATGTTTTGATGTAGGAAGATGCCCTTGTACCTGGAGATTTGAGACCCATGGGGTGTGTTCCCCGCAGTGTTACTTTAAAGTATCTGCGTTTGCTCACCCAACCTCACCAATCCTCTCAGCCCCAAGAGTGTCCAGCCTTCTGTCTCATCCAGCTGTGGGTCTAGATATGGTCAATCCAGGTTGCATCAGAGACCCTGAACGGATTTTGTAAGAATTTCTCTCTCTTTCACTGTCTTTGTTTTGTGGGTTTTTTAAAGTAATTTATGTTTAGAATCGGGCTTGGCTGCTTTTCCCTGCTGTGTTGATGCCGCTTTACACCCTCTTGATTCACTTGCAGAGAGATATCGATACATAGGTTTTCAGATTCTTACTAGTCAGATATATTCTTGTGTGGTGACTAGGGTGTGTTGAGTCCAGTTCACTGAGCAGGGAGTAGGCCTTGTCTATTACATATTTGGCTTATGGAGCGGTCTCTGAGCTAATTTCAAACCCTTGTTTTATGCATCACCCCACCTCACCTTTCCCGTTAAGCAGCCATAGTGTGTCTTCTAAAGGTGTGACTCTGTTCTGTTTTGTAATTTAGTTCAAGTGTAGCGATTTTGACATTCCCTCTATAAGCGATATCTTAGGATAAGTGTCTTTTTCTGTGTCACTTATTTCACTTAGAATCATCGTATCTAAATCCACTCATCATGCTGCTAACTAGCCTTATGACATTGATTTCATGGCTGAGTGATATTCCATTGTGCCAAGTACCACCATTTCTTTATCCATTTTTCTCTTTCCTGGGATATTGAAGGTGTACCGAAGTGGAGGTTCTTGGAAACAGAGCAGCCATAAACTTTAGGGTGCCTGTGTCTTGTTGATTTTTAGTTTTCCCAATTTATACGCCCTTGAGTGGAAGTGCCCTATGCTCTCTACGCTGTGTTTATTACTTGTTTCAGGACACACCGTACTCTTCTCCAGAGTGCCTGTTGGCAATTTACATCCCGCCCATCAACGTAGCAAGGCTTCCATGTCTCCATGGCCTGTCCTGCTTTTCTGGTTTTTACACTTTGTTCAGCATGGCCCTTTTGACCGAGGGCAAGCGAGACTTCTTTGTAGCGCTGATTTGCCCTTCCGGCTTGCTTGGTTGGCCAAAAAGGGCGTATGCGTTTTTTCCTGAATATATTCAGGAAAAAACGCATACGCCCTTTTTGGCCAAGGGCATCATTGTCAACGTTTTGCCGCTTTTCATGTGCTTTAAAGGCGAGTCGAATCTACCTCCTGAAATCTGTTTCCTGCAAATCTGCCTTGCTTTCAAATCCTCTTCGTTGCCTTCCCTCAATATATTTGTGGACGAGAGTTCTCATTTATAACTCTGCACGTTTGTGAATTGCAGTGCCCCTGAGCTCCATTTGTCTCCTCGCTTTTTTGGGAGCTGGCCGCAAAAGCGCAGGATTGCTTCAGGCCCTATTTTGGTTCTGGGGGGCAGGCTGAGCCTGTGGTTCATTCTTCTTCCTGATGGGAAAATGGAGTGACCTGTGCCTGTCCCAACACCTAGGGCTAGTCTTTCGTTGGTTCCCCGTCTTCCCGTTCATCCTCAGGACAAATTGCAACCTGGACGAAACAGTAGGTTAAAGGTGCTGATTCTCCAAGTAGGGAGATGGTTAGTCAAGCGGCTGGAATGGCGAACCCGAGCACAAGGAGAGGAGAAATGAGGTGCGTTTTAGAAACCTTTCCCGATCTCACGGCATACCATCTTCTGGCTTTCCCATGCATGTTTTGATGTAGGAAGATTCCCTTGTACCTGGAGATTTGAGACCCATGGGGTGTGTTCCCCGCAGTGTTACTTTAAAGTATCTGCGTTTGCTCACCCAACCTCACCAATCCTCTCAGCCCCAAGAGTGTCCAGCCTTCTGTCTCATCCAGCTGTGGGTCTAGATATGGTCAATCCAGGTTGCATCAGAGACCCTGAACGGATTTTGTAAGAATTTCTCTCTCTTTCACTGTCTTTGTTTTGTGGGTTTTTTAAAGTAATTTATGTTTAGAATCGGGCTTGGCTGCTTTTCCCTGCTGTGTTGATGCCGCTTTACACCCTCTTGATTCACTTGCAGAGAGATATCGATACATAGGTTTTCAGATTCTTACTAGTCAGATATATTCTTGTGTGGTGACTAGGGTGTGTTGAGTCCAGTTCACTGAGCAGGGAGTAGGCCTTGTCTATTACATATTTGGCTTATGGAGCGGTCTCTGAGCTAATTTCAAACCCTTGTTTTATGCATCACCCCACCTCACCTTTCCCGTTAAGCAGCCATAGTGTGTCTTCTAAAGGTGTGACTCTGTTCTGTTTTGTAATTTAGTTCAAGTGTAGCGATTTTGACATTCCCTCTATAAGCGATATCTTAGGATAAGTGTCTTTTTCTGTGTCACTTATTTCACTTAGAATCATCGTATCTAAATCCACTCATCATGCTGCTAACTAGCCTTATGACATTGATTTCATGGCTGAGTGATATTCCATTGTGCCAAGTACCACCATTTCTTTATCCATTTTTCTCTTTCCTGGGATATTGAAGGTGTACCGAAGTGGAGGTTCTTGGAAACAGAGCAGCCATAAACTTTAGGGTGCCTGTGTCTTGTTGATTTTTAGTTTTCCCAATTTATACGCCCTTGAGTGGAAGTGCCCTATGCTCTCTACGCTGTGTTTATTACTTGTTTCAGGACACACCGTACTCTTCTCCAGAGTGCCTGTTGGCAATTTACATCCCGCCCATCAACGTAGCAAGGCTTCCATGTCTCCATGGCCTGTCCTGCTTTTCTGGTTTTTACACTTTGTTCAGCATGGCCCTTTTGACCGAGGGCAAGCGAGACTTCTTTGTAGCGCTGATTTGCCCTTCCGGCTTGCTTGGTTGGCCAAAAAGGGCGTATGCGTTTTTTCCTGAATATATTCAGGAAAAAACGCATACGCCCTTTTTGGCCAAGGGCATCATTGTCAACGTTTTGCCGCTTTTCATGTGCTTTAAAGGCGAGTCGAATCTACCTCCTGAAATCTGTTTCCTGCAAATCTGCCTTGCTTTCAAATCCTCTTCGTTGCCTTCCCTCAATATATTTGTGGACGAGAGTTCTCATTTATAACTCTGCACGTTTGTGAATTGCAGTGCCCCTGAGCTCCATTTGTCTCCTCGCTTTTTTGGGAGCTGGCCGCAAAAGCGCAGGATTGCTTCAGGCCCTATTTTGGTTCTGGGGGGCAGGCTGAGCCTGTGGTTCATTCTTCTTCCTGATGGGAAAATGGAGTGACCTGTGCCTGTCCCAACACCTAGGGCTAGTCTTTCGTTGGTTCCCCGTCTTCCCGTTCATCCTCAGGACAAATTGCAACCTGGACGAAACAGTAGGTTAAAGGTGCTGATTCTCCAAGTAGGGAGATGGTTAGTCAAGCGGCTGGAATGGCGAACCCGAGCACAAGGAGAGGAGAAATGAGGTGCGTTTTAGAAACCTTTCCCGATCTCACGGCATACCATCTTCTGGCTTTCCCATGCATGTTTTGATGTAGGAAGATTCCCTTGTACCTGGAGATTTGAGACCCATGGGGTGTGTTCCCCGCAGTGTTACTTTAAAGTATCTGCGTTTGCTCACCCAACCTCACCAATCCTCTCAGCCCCAAGAGTGTCCAGCCTTATGTCTCATCCAGCTGTGGGTCTAGATATGGTCAATCCAGGTTGCATCATAGACCCTGAACGGATGTTGTAAGAATTTCTCTCACTTTCACTGTCTTTGCTTTGTGGGTTTTTTAAAGTAATGTATGTTTAGAATGGGGTTTGGCTGCTTTTCCCTGCTGTGTTGATGCGGCTTTACACCCTCTTGATTCACTTGCAGAGAGATATCGATACATAGGTTTTCAGATTCATACTAGTCAGATATATTCTTGTGCGGTGACTAGGGGGTGTTGAGTCCAGTTCACTGAGCAGGGAGTAGGCCTTGTCTATTCCATATTTGGCTTATGGAGCGGTGTCTGAGCTAATTTCAAACCCTTGTTTTATGCATCACCCCACCTCACCTTTCCCGTTAAGCAGCCATAGTGTGTCTTCTAAAGGTGTGCCTCTGTTCTCTTTTGTAATTCAGTTCAAGTGTAGCGATTTTGACATTCCCTCTATAAGCGATATCTTAGGATAAGTGTCTTTTTCTGTGTGACTTATTTCACTTAGAATCATCGTACCTAAATCCACTCATCATGCTGCTAACTAGCCTTATGACATTGATTTCATGGCTGAGTGATATTCCATTGTGCCAAGTACCACCATTTCTTTATCCATTTTTCTCTTTCCTGGGATATTGAAGGTGTACCGAAGCGGAGGTTCTTGGAAACAGAGCAGCCGTAAACTTTAGGGTGCCTGTGTCTTGTTGATTTTTAGTTTTCCCAATTTATACGCCCATGAGTGGAAGTGCCCTATGCTCTCTACGCTGTGTTTATTACTTGTTTCAGGACACACCGTACTCTTCTCCAGAGTGCCTGTTGGCAATTTATATCCCGCCCATCAGCGTAGCAAGGCTCCCATGTCTCCATGGCCTGTCCTGCTTTTCTGGTTTTTACACTTTGTTCAGCATGGCCCTTTTGACCGAGGGCAAGCGAGACTTCTTTGTAGCGCTGATTTGCCCTTCTGGCTTGCTTGGTTGGCCAAAAAGGGCGTATGCGTTTTTTCCTGAATATATTCAGGAAAAAACGCATACGCCCTTTTTGGCCAAGGGCATCATTGTCAAAGTTTTGCCGCTTTTCATGTGCTTTAAAGGCGAGTCGAATCTACCTCCTGAAATCTGTTTCCTGCAAATCTGCCTTGCTTTCAAATCCTCTTCGTTGCCTTCCCTCAATATATTTTGGACGAGAGTTCTCATTTATAACTCTGCACGTTTGTGAATTGCAGTGCCCCTGAGCTCCATTTGTCTCCTCGCTTTTTTGGGAGCTGGCCGCAAAAGCGCAGGATTGCTTCAGGCCCTATTTTGGTTCTGGGGGGCAGGCTGAGCCTGTGGTTCATTCTTCTTCCTGATGGGAAAATGGAGTGACATGTGCCTGTCCCAACACCTAGGGCTAGTCTCTCGTTGGTTGCCCGTCTTCCCGTTCATCCTCAGGACAAATTGCAACCTGCACGAAACAGGAGGTTATGGGTGCTGATTCTCCAAATAGGGAGATGGTTAGTCAAGCGGCTGGAATGGTGAACCCTAGCACAAGGAGAGGAGAAATGAGGTGCGTTTTGGAAACCTTTCCCGATCTCACGGCATACCATCTTCTGGGTTTCCCATGCATGTTTTGATGTAGGAAGATGCCCTTGTACCTGGAGATTTGAGACCCATGGGGTGTGTTCCCAGCAGTGTTACTTTAAAGTATCTGCGTTTGCTCACCCAACCTCACTAATCCTCTCAGCCCCAAGAGTGTCCAGCCTTCTGTCTCATCCAGCTGTGGGTCTAGATATGGTCAATCCAGGTTGCATCATAGACCCTGAACGGATTTTGTAAGAATTTCTCTCTCTTTCACTGTCTTTGTTTTGTGGGTTTTTTAAAGTAATTTATGTTTAGAATCGGGCTTGGCTGCTTTTCCCTGCTGTGTTGATGCCGCTTTACACCCTCTTGATTCACTTGCAGAGAGATATCGATACATAGGTTTTCAGATTCTTACTAGTCAGATATATTCTTGTGTGGTGACTAGGGTGTGTTGAGTCCAGTTCACTGAGCAGGGAGTAGGCCTTGTCTATTACATATTTGGCTTATGGAGCGGTCTCTGAGCTAATTTCAAACCCTTGTTTTATGCATCACCCCACCTCACCTTTCCCGTTAAGCAGCCATAGTGTGTCTTCTAAAGGTGTGACTCTGTTCTGTTTTGTAATTCAGTTCAAGTGTAGCGATTTTGACATTCCCTCTATAAGCGATATCTTAGGATAAGTGTCTTTTTCTGTGTGACTTATTTCACTTAGAATCATCGTATCTAAATCCACTCATCATGCTGCTAACTAGCCTTATGACATTGATTTCATGGTTGAGTGATATTCCATTGTGCCAAGTACCACCATTTCTTTATCCATTTTTCTCTTTCCTGGGATATTGAAGGTGTACTGAAGTGGAGGTTCTTGGAAACAGAGCAGCCGTAAACTTTAGGGTGCCTGTGTCTTGTTGATTTTTATTTTTCCCAATTTATACGCCCATGAGTGGAAGTGCCCTATGCTCTCTACGCTGTGTTTATTACTTGTTTCAGGACACACCGTACTCTTCTCCAGAGTGCCTGTTGGCAATTTACATCCCGCCCATCAGCGTAGCAAGGCTCCCATGTCTCCATGGCCTGTCCTGCTTTTCTGGTTTTTACACTTTGTTCAGCATGGCCCTTTTGACCGAGGGCAAGCGAGACTTCTTTGTAGCGCTGATTTGCCCTTCCGGCTTGCTTGGTTGGCCAAAAAGGGCGTATGCGTTTTTTCCTGAATATATTCAGGAAAAAACGCATACGCCCTTTTTGGCCAAGGGCATCATTGTCAACGTTTTGCCGCTTTTCATGTGCTTTAAAGGCGAGTCGAATCTACCTCCTGAAATCTGTTTCCTGCAAATCTGCCTTGCTTTCAAATCCTCTTCGTTGCCTTCCCTCAATATATTTGTGGACGAGAGTTCTCATTTATAACTCTGCACGTTTGTGAATTGCAGTGCCCCTGAGCTCCATTTGTCTCCTCGCTTTTTTGGGAGCTGGCCGCAAAAGCGCAGGATTGCTTCAGGCCCTATTTTGGTTCTGGGGGGCAGGCTGAGCCTGTGGTTCATTCTTCTTCCTGATGGGAAAATGGAGTGACCTGTGCCTGTCCCAACACCTAGGGCTAGTCTTTCGTTGGTTCCCCGTCTTCCCGTTCATCCTCAGGACAAATTGCAACCTGGACGAAACAGTAGGTTAAAGGTGCTGATTCTCCAAGTAGGGAGATGGTTAGTCAAGCGGCTGGAATGGCGAACCCGAGCACAAGGAGAGGAGAAATGAGGTGCGTTTTAGAAACCTTTCCCGATCTCACGGCATACCATCTTCTGGCTTTCCCATGCATGTTTTGATATAGGAAGATGCCCTTGTACCTGGAGATTTGAGACCCATGGGGTGTGTTCCCCGCAGTGTTACTTTAAAGTATCTGCGTTTGCTCACCCAACCTCACCAATCCTCTGAGCCCCAAGAGTGTCCAGCCTTCTGTCTCATCCAGCTGTGGGTCTAGATATGGTCAATCCAGGTTGCATCAGAGACCCTGAACGGATTTTGTAAGAATTTCTCTCTCTTTCACTGTCTTTGTTTTGTGGGTTTTTTAAAGTAATTTATGTTTAGAATCGGGCTTGGCTGCTTTTCCCTGCTGTGTTGATGCCGCTTTACACCCTCTTGATTCACTTGCAGAGAGATATCGATACATAGGTTTTCAGATTCTTACTAGTCAGATATATTCTTGTGTGGTGACTAGGGTGTGTTGAGTCCAGTTCACTGAGCAGGGAGTAGGCCTTGTCTATTACATATTTGGCTTATGGAGCGGTCTCTGAGCTAATTTCAAACCCTTGTTTTATGCATCACCCCACCTCACCTTTCCCGTTAAGCAGCCATAGTGTGTCTTCTAAAGGTGTGACTCTGTTCTGTTTTGTAATTCAGTTCAAGTGTAGCGATTTTGACATTCCCTCTATAAGCGATATCTTAGGATAAGTGTCTTTTTCTGTGTGACTTATTTCACTTAGAATCATCGTATCTAAATCCACTCATCATGCTGCTAACTAGCCTTATGACATTGATTTCATGGCTGAGTGATATTCCATTGTGCCAAGTACCACCATTTCTTTATCCATTTTTCTCTTTCCTGGGATATTGAAGGTGTACCGAAGTGGAGGTTCTTGGAAACAGAGCAGCCGTAAACTTTAGGGTGCCTGTGTCTTGTTGATTTTTAGTTTTCCCAATTTATACGCCCTTGAGTGGAAGTGCCCTATGCTCTCTACGCTGTGTTTATTACTTGTTTCAGGACACACCGTACTCTTCTCCAGAGTGCCTGT
The DNA here is from genome assembly GCF_028564815.1 of Eubalaena glacialis. Lineage (NCBI taxonomy): Eukaryota > Metazoa > Chordata > Mammalia > Artiodactyla > Balaenidae > Eubalaena > Eubalaena glacialis. Next base: position 364,230 of record NW_026871217.1, read on the forward strand.
TGGCAATTTACATCCCGCCCATCAGCGTAGCAAGGCTCCCATGTCTCCATGGCCTGTCCTGCTTTTCTGGTTTTTACACTTTCTTCAGCATGGCCCTTTTGACCGAGGGCAAGCGAGACTTCTTTGTAGCGCTGATTTGCCCTTCCGGCTTGCTTGGTTGGCCAAAAAGGGCGTATGCGTTTTTTCCTGAATATATTCAGGAAAAAACGCATACGCCCTTTTTGGCCAAGGGCATCATTGTCAACGTTTTGCCGCTTTTCATGTGCTTTAAAGGCGAGTCGAATCTACCTCCTGAAATCTGTTTCCTGCAAATCTGCCTTGCTTTCAAATCCTCTTCGTTGCCTTCCCTCAATATATTTGTGGACGAGAGTTCTCATTTATAACTCTGCACGTTTGTGAATTGCAGTGCCCCTGAGCTCCATTTGTCTCCTCGCTTTCTTGGGAGCTGGCCGCAAAAGCGCAGGATTGCTTCAGGCCCTATTTTGGTTCTGGGGGGCAGGCTGAGCCTGTGGTTCATTCTTCTTCCTGATGGGAAAATGGAGTGACATGTGCCTGTCCCAACACCTAGGGCTAGTCTCTCGTTGGTTGCCCGTCTTCCCGTTCATCCTCAGGACAAATTGCAACCTGGACGAAACAGGAGGTTATGGGTGCTGATTCTCCAAATAGGGAGATGGTTAGTCAAGCGGCTGGAATGGTGAACCCTAGCACAAGGAGAGGAGAAATGAGGTGCGTTTTGGAAACCTTTCCCGATCTCACGGCATACCATCTTCTGGGTTTCCCATGCATGTTTTGATGTAGGAAGATGCCCTTGTACCTGGAGATTTGAGACCCATGGGGTGTGTTCCCAGCAGTGTTACTTTAAAGTATCTGCGTTTGCTCACCCAACCTCACTAATCCTCTCAGCCCCAAGAGTGTCCAGCCTTCTGTCTCATCCAGCTGTGGGTCTAGATATGGTCAATCCAGGTTGCATCATAGACCCTGAACGGATTTTGTAAGAATTTCTCTCTCTTTCACTGTCTTTGTTTTGTGGGTTTTTTAAAGTAATTTATGTTTAGAATCGGGCTTGGCTGCTTTTCCCTGCTGTGTTGATGCCGCTTTACACCCTCTTGATTCACTTGCAGAGAGATATCGATACATAGGTTTTCAGATTCTTACTAGTCAGATATATTCTTGTGTGGTGACTAGGGTGTGTTGAGTCCAGTTCACTGAGCAGGGAGTAGGCCTTGTCTATTACATATTTGGCTTATGGAGCGGTCTCTGAGCTAATTTCAAACCCTTGTTTTATGCATCACCCCACCTCACCTTTCCCGTTAAGCAGCCATAGTGTGTCTTCTAAAGGTGTGACTCTGTTCTGTTTTGTAATTCAGTTCAAGTGTAGCGATTTTGACATTCCCTCTATAAGCGATATCTTAGGATAAGTGTCTTTTTCTGTGTGACTTATTTCACTTAGAATCATCGTATCTAAATCCACTCATCATGCTGCTAACTAGCCTTATGACATTGATTTCATGGTTGAGTGATATTCCATTGTGCCAAGTACCACCATTTCTTTATCCATTTTTCTCTTTCCTGGGATATTGAAGGTGTACTGAAGTGGAGGTTCTTGGAAACAGAGCAGCCGTAAACTTTAGGGTGCCTGTGTCTTGTTGATTTTTATTTTTCCCAATTTATACGCCCTTGAGTGGAAGTGCCCTATGCTCTCTACGCTGTGTTTATTACTTGTTTCAGGACACACCGTACTCTTCTCCAGAGTGCCTGTTGGCAATTTACATCCCGCCCATCAGCGTAGCAAGGCTCCCATGTCTCCATGGCCTGTCCTGCTTTTCTGGTTTTTACACTTTGTTCAGCATGGCCCTTTTGACCGAGGGCAAGCGAGACTTCTTTGTAGCGCTGATTTGCCCTTCCGGCTTGCTTGGTTGGCCAAAAAGGGCGTATGCGTTTTTTCCTGAATATATTCAGGAAAAAACGCATACGCCCTTTTTGGCCAAGGGCATCATTGTCAACGTTTTGCCGCTTTTCATGTGCTTTAAAGGCGAGTCGAATCTACCTCCTGAAATCTGTTTCCTGCAAATCTGCCTTGCTTTCAAATCCTCTTCGTTGCCTTCCCTCAATATATTTGTGGACGAGAGTTCTCATTTATAACTCTGCACGTTTGTGAATTGCAGTGCCCCTGAGCTCCATTTGTCTCCTCGCTTTTTTGGGAGCTGGCCGCAAAAGCGCAGGATTGCTTCAGGCCCTATTTTGGTTCTGGGGGGCAGGCTGAGCCTGTGGTTCATTCTTCTTCCTGATGGGAAAATGGAGTGACCTGTGCCTGTCCCAACACCTAGGGCTAGTCTTTCGTTGGTTCCCCGTCTTCCCGTTCATCCTCAGGACAAATTGCAACCTGGACGAAACAGTAGGTTAAAGGTGCTGATTCTCCAAGTAGGGAGATGGTTAGTCAAGCGGCTGGAATGGCGAACCCGAGCACAAGGAGAGGAGAAATGAGGTGCGTTTTAGAAACCTTTCCCGATCTCACGGCATACCATCTTCTGGCTTTCCCATGCATGTTTTGATGTAGGAAGATGCCCTTGTACCTGGAGATTTGAGACCCATGGGGTGTGTTCCCCGCAGTGTTACTTTAAAGTATCTGCGTTTGCTCACCCAACCTCACCAATCCTCTGAGCCCCAAGAGTGTCCAGCCTTCTGTCTCATCCAGCTGTGGGTCTAGATATGGTCAATCCAGGTTGCATCAGAGACCCTGAACGGATTTTGTAAGAATTTCTCTCTCTTTCACTGTCTTTGTTTTGTGGGTTTTTTAAAGTAATTTATGTTTAGAATCGGGCTTGGCTGCTTTTCCCTGCTGTGTTGATGCCGCTTTACACCCTCTTGATTCACTTGCAGAGAGATATCGATACATAGGTTTTCAGATTCTTACTAGTCAGATATATTCTTGTGTGGTGACTAGGGTGTGTTGAGTCCAGTTCACTGAGCAGGGAGTAGGCCTTGTCTATTACATATTTGGCTTATGGAGCGGTCTCTGAGCTAATTTCAAACCCTTGTTTTATGCATCACCCCACCTCACCTTTCCCGTTAAGCAGCCATAGTGTGTCTTCTAAAGGTGTGACTCTGTTCTGTTTTGTAATTCAGTTCAAGTGTAGCGATTTTGACATTCCCTCTATAAGCGATATCTTAGGATAAGTGTCTTTTTCTGTGTGACTTATTTCACTTAGAATCATCGTATCTAAATCCACTCATCATGCTGCTAACTAGCCTTATGACATTGATTTCATGGCTGAGTGATATTCCATTGTGCCAAGTACCACCATTTCTTTATCCATTTTTCTCTTTCCTGGGATATTGAAGGTGTACCGAAGTGGAGGTTCTTGGAAACAGAGCAGCCGTAAACTTTAGGGTGCCTGTGTCTTGTTGATTTTTAGTTTTCCCAATTTATACGCCCTTGAGTGGAAGTGCCCTATGCTCTCTACGCTGTGTTTATTACTTGTTTCAGGACACACCGTACTCTTCTCCAGAGTGCCTGTTGGCAATTTACATCCCGCCCATCAGCGTAGCAAGGCTCCCATGTCTCCATGGCCTGTCCTGCTTTTCTGGTTTTTACACTTTCTTCAGCATGGCCCTTTTGACCGAGGGCAAGCGAGACTTCTTTGTAGCGCTGATTTGCCCTTCTGGCTTGCTTGGTTGGCCAAAAAGGGCGTATGCGTTTTTTCCTGAATATATTCGGAAAAAACGCATACGCCCTTTTTGGCCAAGGGCATCATTGTCAACGTTTTGCCGCTTTTCATGTGCTTTAAAGGCGAGTCGAATCTACCTCCTGAAATCTGTTTCCTGCAAATCTGCCTTGCTTTCAAATCCTCTTCGTTGCCTTCCCTCAATATATTTGTGGACGAGAGTTCTCATTTATAACTCTGCACGTTTGTGAATTGCAGTGCCCCTGAGCTCCATTTGTCTCCTCGCTTTCTTGGGAGCTGGCCGCAAAAGCGCAGGATTGCTTCAGGCCCTATTTTGGTTCTGGGGGGCAGGCTGAGCCTGTGGTTCATTCTTCTTCCTGATGGGAAAATGGAGTGACCTGTGCCTGTCCCAACACCTAGGGCTAGTCTTTCGTTGGTTCCCCGTCTTCCCGTTCATCCTCAGGACAAATTGCAACCTGGACGAAACAGTAGGTTAAAGGTGCTGATTCTCCAAGTAGGGAGATGGTTAGTCAAGCGGCTGGAATGGCGAACCCGAGCACAAGGAGAGGAGAAATGAGGTGCGTTTTAGAAACCATTCCCGATCTCACGGCATACCATCTTCAGGCTTTCCCATGCATGTTTTGATGTAGGAAGATGCCCTTGTACCTGGAGATTTGAGACCCATGGGGTGTGTTCCCCGCAGTGTTACTTTAAAGTATCTGCGTTTGCTCACCCAACCTCACCAATCCTCTGAGCCCCAAGAGTGTCCAGCCTTCTGTCTCATCCAGCTGTGGGTCTAGATATGGTCAATCCAGGTTGCATCAGAGACCCTGAACGGATTTTGTAAGAATTTCTCTCTCTTTCACTGTCTTTGTTTTGTGGGTTTTTTAAAGTAATTTATGTTTAGAATCGGGCTTGGCTGCTTTTCCCTGCTGTGTTGATGCCGCTTTACACCCTCTTGATTCACTTGCAGAGAGATATCGATACATAGGTTTTCAGATTCTTACTAGTCAGATATATTCTTGTGTGGTGACTAGGGTGTGTTGAGTCCAGTTCACTGAGCAGGGAGTAGGCCTTGTCTATTACATATTTGGCTTATGGAGCGGTGTCTGAGCTAATTTCAAACCCTTGTTTTATGCATCACCCCACCTCACCTTTCCCGTTAAGCAGCCATAGTGTGTCTTCTAAAGGTGTGACTCTGTTCTGTTTTGTAATTCAGTTCAAGTGTAGCGATTTTGACATTCCCTCTATAAGCGATATCTTAGGATAAGTGTCTTTTTCTGTGTGACTTATTTCACTTAGAATCATCGTATCTAAATCCACTCATCATGCTGCTAACTAGCCTTATGACATTGATTTCATGGCTGAGTGATATTCCATTGTGCCAAGTACCACCATTTCTTTATCCATTTTTCTCTTTCCTGGGATATTGAAGGTGTACCGAAGTGGAGGTTCTTGGAAACAGAGCAGCCGTAAACTTTAGGGTGCCTGTGTCTTGTTGATTTTTAGTTTTCCCAATTTATACGCCCTTGAGTGGAAGTGCCCTATGCTCTCTACGCTGTGTTTATTACTTGTTTCAGGACACACCGTACTCTTCTCCAGAGTGCCTGTTGGCAATTTACATCCCGCCCATCAGCGTAGCAAGGCTCCCATGTCTCCATGGCCTGTCCTGCTTTTCTGGTTTTTACACTTTGTTCAGCATGGCCCTTTTGACCGAGGGCAAGCGAGACTTCTTTGTAGCGCTGATTTGCCCTTCCGGCTTGCTTGGTTGGCCAAAAGGGGCGTATGCGTTTTTTCCTGAATATATTCAGGAAAAAACGCATACGCCCCTTTTGGCCAAGGGCATCATTGTCAACGTTTTGCCGCTTTTCATGTGCTTTAAAGGCGAGTCGAATCTACCTCCTGAAATCTGTTTCCTGCAAATCTGCCTTGCTTTCAAATCCTCTTCGTTGCCTTCCCTCAATATATTTGTGGACGAGAGTACTCATTTATAACTCTGCACGTTTGTGAATTGCAGTGCCCCTGAGCTCCATTTGTCTCCTCGCTTTCTTGGGAGCTGGCCGCAAAAGCGCAGGATTGCTTCAGGCCCTATTTTGGTTCTGGGGGGCAGGCTGAGCCTGTGGTTCATTCTTCTTCCTGATGGGAAAATGGAGTGACCTGTGCCTGTCCAAACACCTAGGGCTAGTCTTTCGTTGGTTCCCCGTCTTCCCGTTCATCCTCAGGACAAATTGCAACCTGGACGAAACAGTAGGTTAAAGGTGCTGATTCTCCAAGTAGGGAGATGGTTAGTCAAGCGGCTGGAATGGCGAACCCGAGCACAAGGAGAGGAGAAATGAGGTGCGTTTTAGAAACCTTTCCCGATCTCACGGCATACCATCTTCAGGCTTTCCCATGCATGTTTTGATGTAGGAAGATGCCCTTGTACCTGGAGATTTGAGACCCATGGGGTGTGTTCCCCGCAGTGTTACTTTAAAGTATCTGCGTTTGCTCACCCAACCTCACCAATCCTCTGAGCCCCAAGAGTGTCCAGCCTTCTGTCTCATCCAGCTGTGGGTCTAGATATGGTCAATCCAGGTTGCATCATAGACCCTGAACGGATTTTGTAAGAATTTCTCTCTCTTTCACTGTCTTTGTTTTGTGGGTTTTTTAAAGTAATTTATGTTTAGAATCGGGCTTGGCTGCTTTTCCCTGCTGTGTTGATGCCGCTTTACACCCTCTTGATTCACTTGCAGAGAGATATCGATACATAGGTTTTCAGATTCTTACTAGTCAGATATATTCTTGTGTGGTGACTAGGGTGTGTTGAGTCCAGTTCACTGAGCAGGGAGTAGGCCTTGTCTATTACATATTTGGCTTATGGAGCGGTCTCTGAGCTAATTTCAAACCCTTGTTTTATGCATCACCCCACCTCACCTTTCCCGTTAAGCAGCCATAGTGTGTCTTCTAAAGGTGTGACTCTGTTCTGTTTTGTAATTCAGTTCAAGTGTAGCGATTTTGACATTCCCTCTATAAGCGATATCTTAGGATAAGTGTCTTTTTCTGTGTGACTTATTTCACTTAGAATCATCGTATCTAAATCCACTCATCATGCTGCTAACTAGCCTTATGACATTGATTTCATGGTTGAGTGATATTCCATTGTGCCAAGTACCACCATTTCTTTATCCATTTTTCTCTTTCCTGGGATATTGAAGGTGTACTGAAGTGGAGGTTCTTGGAAACAGAGCAGCCGTAAACTTTAGGGTGCCTGTGTCTTGTTGATTTTTATTTTTCCCAATTTATACGCCCTTGAGTGGAAGTGCCCTATGCTCTCTACGCTGTGTTTATTACTTGTTTCAGGACACACCGTACTCTTCTCCAGAGTGCCTGTTGGCAATTTACATCCCGCCCATCAGCGTAGCAAGGCTCCCATGTCTCCATGGCCTGTCCTGCTTTTCTGGTTTTTACACTTTGTTCAGCATGGCCCTTTTGACCGAGGGCAAGCGAGACTTCTTTGTAGCGCTGATTTGCCCTTCCGGCTTGCTTGGTTGGCCAAAAAGGGCGTATGCGTTTTTTCCTGAATATATTCAGGAAAAAACGCATACGCCCTTTTTGGCCAAGGGCATCATTGTCAACGTTTTGCCGCTTTTCATGTGCTTTAAAGGCGAGTCGAATCTACCTCCTGAAATCTGTTTCCTGCAAATCTGCCTTGCTTTCAAATCCTCTTCGTTGCCTTCCCTCAATATATTTGTGGACGAGAGTTCTCATTTATAACTCTGCACGTTTGTGAATTGCAGTGCCCCTGAGCTCCATTTGTCTCCTCGCTTTTTTGGGAGCTGGCCGCAAAAGCGCAGGATTGCTTCAGGCCCTATTTTGGTTCTGGGGGGCAGGCTGAGCCTGTGGTTCATTCTTCTTCCTGATGGGAAAATGGAGTGACCTGTGCCTGTCCCAACACCTAGGGCTAGTCTTTCGTTGGTTCCCCGTCTTCCCGTTCATCCTCAGGACAAATTGCAACCTGGACGAAACAGTAGGTTAAAGGTGCTGATTCTCCAAGTAGGGAGATGGTTAGTCAAGCGGCTGGAATGGCGAACCCGAGCACAAGGAGAGGAGAAATGAGGTGCGTTTTAGAAACCTTTCCCGATCTCACGGCATACCATCTTCTGGCTTTCCCATGCATGTTTTGATGTAGGAAGATGCCCTTGTACCTGGAGATTTGAGACCCATGGGGTGTGTTCCCCGCAGTGTTACTTTAAAGTATCTGCGTTTGCTCACCCAACCTCACCAATCCTCTGAGCCCCAAGAGTGTCCAGCCTTCTGTCTCATCCAGCTGTGGGTCTAGATATGGTCAATCCAGGTTGCATCAGAGACCCTGAACGGATTTTGTAAGAATTTCTCTCTCTTTCACTGTCTTTGTTTTGTGGGTTTTTTAAAGTAATTTATGTTTAGAATCGGGCTTGGCTGCTTTTCCCTGCTGTGTTGATGCCGCTTTACACCCTCTTGATTCACTTGCAGAGAGATATCGATACATAGGTTTTCAGATTCTTACTAGTCAGATATATTCTTGTGTGGTGACTAGGGTGTGTTGAGTCCAGTTCACTGAGCAGGGAGTAGGCCTTGTCTATTACATATTTGGCTTATGGAGCGGTCTCTGAGCTAATTTCAAACCCTTGTTTTATGCATCACCCCACCTCACCTTTCCCGTTAAGCAGCCATAGTGTGTCTTCTAAAGGTGTGACTCTGTTCTGTTTTGTAATTCAGTTCAAGTGTAGCGATTTTGACATTCCCTCTATAAGCGATATCTTAGGATAAGTGTCTTTTTCTGTGTGACTTATTTCACTTAGAATCATCGTATCTAAATCCACTCATCATGCTGCTAACTAGCCTTATGACATTGATTTCATGGCTGAGTGATATTCCATTGTGCCAAGTACCACCATTTCTTTATCCATTTTTCTCTTTCCTGGGATATTGAAGGTGTACCGAAGTGGAGGTTCTTGGAAACAGAGCAGCCGTAAACTTTAGGGTGCCTGTGTCTTGTTGATTTTTAGTTTTCCCAATTTATACGCCCTTGAGTGGAAGTGCCCTATGCTCTCTACGCTGTGTTTATTACTTGTTTCAGGACACACCGTACTCTTCTCCAGAGTGCCTGTTGGCAATTTACATCCCGCCCATCAGCGTAGCAAGGCTCCCATGTCTCCATGGCCTGTCCTGCTTTTCTGGTTTTTACACTTTCTTCAGCATGGCCCTTTTGACCGAGGGCAAGCGAGACTTCTTTGTAGCGCTGATTTGCCCTTCCGGCTTGCTTGGTTGGCCAAAAAGGGCGTATGCGTTTTTTCCTGAATATATTCGGAAAAAACGCATACGCCCTTTTTGGCCAAGGGCATCATTGTCAACGTTTTGCCGCTTTTCATGTGCTTTAAAGGCGAGTCGAATCTACCTCCTGAAATCTGTTTCCTGCAAATCTGCCTTGCTTTCAAATCCTCTTCGTTGCCTTCCCTCAATATATTTGTGGACGAGAGTTCTCATTTATAACTCTGCACGTTTGTGAATTGCAGTGCCCCTGAGCTCCATTTGTCTCCTCGCTTTCTTGGGAGCTGGCCGCAAAAGCGCAGGATTGCTTCAGGCCCTATTTTGGTTCTGGGGGGCAGGCTGAGCCTGTGGTTCATTCTTCTTCCTGATGGGAAAATGGAGTGACCTGTGCCTGTCCCAACACCTAGGGCTAGTCTTTCGTTGGTTCCCCGTCTTCCCGTTCATCCTCAGGACAAATTGCAACCTGGACGAAACAGTAGGTTAAAGGTGCTGATTCTCCAAGTAGGGAGATGGTTAGTCAAGCGGCTGGAATGGCGAACCCGAGCACAAGGAGAGGAGAAATGAGGTGCGTTTTAGAAACCATTCCCGATCTCACGGCATACCATCTTCAGGCTTTCCCATGCATGTTTTGATGTAGGAAGATGCCCTTGTACCTGGAGATTTGAGACCCATGGGGTGTGTTCCCCGCAGTGTTACTTTAAAGTATCTGCGTTTGCTCACCCAACCTCACCAATCCTCTGAGCCCCAAGAGTGTCCAGCCTTCTGTCTCATCCAGCTGTGGGTCTAGATATGGTCAATCCAGGTTGCATCAGAGACCCTGAACGGATTTTGTAAGAATTTCTCTCTCTTTCACTGTCTTTGTTTTGTGGGTTTTTTAAAGTAATTTATGTTTAGAATCGGGCTTGGCTGCTTTTCCCTGCTGTGTTGATGCCGCTTTACACCCTCTTGATTCACTTGCAGAGAGATATCGATACATAGGTTTTCAGATTCTTACTAGTCAGATATATTCTTGTGTGGTGACTAGGGTGTGTTGAGTCCAGTTCACTGAGCAGGGAGTAGGCCTTGTCTATTACATATTTGGCTTATGGAGCGGTCTCTGAGCTAATTTCAAACCCTTGTTTTATGCATCACCCCACCTCACCTTTCCCGTTAAGCAGCCATAGTGTGTCTTCTAAAGGTGTGACTCTGTTCTGTTTTGTAATTCAGTTCAAGTGTAGCGATTTTGACATTCCCTCTATAAGCGATATCTTAGGATAAGTGTCTTTTTCTGTGTGACTTATTTCACTTAGAATCATCGTATCTAAATCCACTCATCATGCTGCTAACTAGCCTTATGACATTGATTTCATGGCTGAGTGATATTCCATTGTGCCAAGTACCACCATTTCTTTATCCATTTTTCTCTTTCCTGGGATATTGAAGGTGTACCGAAGTGGAGGTTCTTGGAAACAGAGCAGCCGTAAACTTTAGGGTGCCTGTGTCTTGTTGATTTTTAGTTTTCCCAATTTATACGCCCTTGAGTGGAAGTGCCCTATGCTCTCTACGCTGTGTTTATTACTTCTTTCAGGACACACCGTACTCTTCTCCAGAGTGCCTGTTGGCAATTTACATCCCGCCCATCAGCGTAGCAAGGCTCCCATGTCTCCATGGCCTGTCCTGCTTTTCTGGTTTTTACACTTTGTTCAGCATGGCCCTTTTGACCGAGGGCAAGCGAGACTTCTTTGTAGCGCTGATTTGCCCTTCCGGCTTGCTTGGTTGGCCAAAAGGGGCGTATGCGTTTTTTCCTGAATATATTCAGGAAAAAACGCATACGCCCTTTTTGGCCAAGGGCATCATTGTCAACGTTTTGCCGCTTTTCATGTGCTTTAAAGGCGAGTCGAATCTACCTCCTGAAATCTGTTTCCTGCAAATCTGCCTTGCTTTCAAATCCTCTTCGTTGCCTTCCCTCAATATATTTGTGGACGAGAGTACTCATTTATAACTCTGCACGTTTGTGAATTGCAGTGCCCCTGAGCTCCATTTGTCTCCTCGCTTTCTTGGGAGCTGGCCGCAAAAGCGCAGGATTGCTTCAGGCCCTATTTTGGTTCTGGGGGGCAGGCTGAGCCTGTGGTTCATTCTTCTTCCTGATGGGAAAATGGAGTGACCTGTGCCTGTCCAAACACCTAGGGCTAGTCTTTCGTTGGTTCCCCGTCTTCCCGTTCATCCTCAGGACAAATTGCAACCTGGACGAAACAGTAGGTTAAAGGTGCTGATTCTCCAAGTAGGGAGATGGTTAGTCAAGCGGCTGGAATGGCGAACCCGAGCACAAGGAGAGGAGAAATGAGGTGCGTTTTAGAAACCTTTCCCGATCTCACGGCATACCATCTTCAGGCTTTCCCATGCATGTTTTGATGTAGGAAGATGCCCTTGTACCTGGAGATTTGAGACCCATGGGGTGTGTTCCCCGCAGTGTTACTTTAAAGTATCTGCGTTTGCTCACCCAACCTCACCAATCCTCTGAGCCCCAAGAGTGTCCAGCCTTCTGTCTCATCCAGCTGTGGGTCTAGATATGGTCAATCCAGGTTGCATCAGAGACCCTGAACGGATTTTGTAAGAATTTCTCTCTCTTTCACTGTCTTTGTTTTGTGGGTTTTTTAAAGTAATTTATGTTTAGAATCGGGCTTGGCTGCTTTTCCCTGCTGTGTTGATGCCGCTTTACACCCTCTTGATTCACTTGCAGAGAGATATCGATACATAGGTTTTCAGATTCTTACTAGTCAGATATATTCTTGTGTGGTGACTAGGGTGTGTTGAGTCCAGTTCACTGAGCAGGGAGTAGGCCTTGTCTATTACATATTTGGCTTATGGAGCGGTCTCTGAGCTAATTTCAAACCCTTGTTTTATGCATCACCACACCTCACCTTTCCCGTTAAGCAGCCATAGTGTGTCTTCTAAAGGTGTGACTCTGTTCTGTTTTGTAATTCAGTTCAAGTGTAGCGATTTTGACATTCCCTCTATAAGCGATATCTTAGGATAAGTGTCTTTTTCTGTGTGACTTATTTCACTTAGAATCATCGTATCTAAATCCACTCATCATGCTGCTAACTAGCCTTATGACATTGATTTCATGGCTGAGTGATATTCCATTGTGCCAAGTACCACCATTTCTTTATCCATTTTTCTCTTTCCTGGGATATTGAAGGTGTACCGAAGTGGAGGTTCTTGGAAACAGAGCAGCCGTAAACTTTAGGGTGCCTGTGTCTTGTTGATTTTTAGTTTTCCCAATTTATACGCCCTTGAGTGGAAGTGCCCTATGCTCTCTACGCTGTGTTTATTACTTGTTTCAGGACACACCGTACTCTTCTCCAGAGTGCCTGTTGGCAATTTACATCCCGCCCATCAGCGTAGCAAGGCTCCCATGTCTCCATGGCCTGTCCTGCTTTTCTGGTTTTTACACTTTGTTCAGCATGGCCCTTTTGACCGAGGGCAAGCGAGACTTCTTTGTAGCGCTGATTTGCCCTTCCGGCTTGCTTGGTTGGCCAAAAAGGGCGTATGCGTTTTTTCCTGAATATATTCAGGAAAAAACGCATACGCCCTTTTTGGCCAAGGGCATCATTGTCAACGTTTTGCCGCTTTTCATGTGCTTTAAAGGCGAGTCGAATCTACCTCCTGAAATCTGTTTCCTGCAAATCTGCCTTGCTTTCAAATCCTCTTCGTTGCCTTCCCTCAATATATTTGTGGACGAGAGTACTCATTTATAACTCTGCACGTTTGTGAATTGCAGTGCCCCTGAGCTCCATTTGTCTCCTCGCTTTCTTGGGAGCTGGCCGCAAAAGCGCAGGATTGCTTCAGGCCCTATTTTGGTTCTGGGGGGCAGGCTGAGCCTGTGGTTCATTCTTCTTCCTGATGGGAAAATGGAGTGACCTGTGCCTGTCCCAACACCTAGGGCTAGTCTTTCGTTGGTTCCCCGTCTTCCCGTTCATCCTCAGGACAAATTGCAACCTGGACGAAACAGTAGGTTAAAGGTGCTGATTCTCCAAGTAGGGAGATGGTTAGTCAAGCGGCTGGAATGGCGAACCCGAGCACAAGGAGAGGAGAAATGAGGTGCGTTTTAGAAACCTTTCCCGATCTCACGGCATACCATCTTCTGGCTTTCCCATGCATGTTTTGATGTAGGAAGATGCCCTTGTACCTGGAGATTTGAGACCCATGGGGTGTGTTCCCCGCAGTGTTACTTTAAAGTATCTGCGTTTGCTCACCCAACCTCACCAATCCTCTGAGCCCCAAGAGTGTCCAGCCTTCTGTCTCATCCAGCTGTGGGTCTAGATATGGTCAATCCAGGTTGCATCAGAGACCCTGAACGGATTTTGTAAGAATTTCTCTCTCTTTCACTGTCTTTGTTTTGTGGGTTTTTTAAAGTAATTTATGTTTAGAATCGGGCTTGGCTGCTTTTCCCTGCTGTGTTGATGCCGCTTTACACCCTCTTGATTCACTTGCAGAGAGATATCGATACATAGGTTTTCAGATTCTTACTAGTCAGATATATTCTTGTGTGGTGACTAGGGTGTGTTGAGTCCAGTTCACTGAGCAGGGAGTAGGCCTTGTCTATTACATATTTGGCTTATGGAGCGGTCTCTGAGCTAATTTCAAACCCTTGTTTTATGCATCACCCCACCTCACCTTTCCCGTTAAGCAGCCATAGTGTGTCTTCTAAAGGTGTGACTCTGTTCTGTTTTGTAATTCAGTTCAAGTGTAGCGATTTTGACATTCCCTCTATAAGCGATATCTTAGGATAAGTGTCTTTTTCTGTGTGACTTATTTCACTTAGAATCATCGTATCTAAATCCACTCATCATGCTGCTAACTAGCCTTATGACATTGATTTCATGGCTGAGTGATATTCCATTGTGCCAAGTACCACCATTTCTTTATCCATTTTTCTCTTTCCTGGGATATTGAAGGTGTACCGAAGTGGAGGTTCTTGGAAACAGAGCAGCCGTAAACTTTAGGGTGCCTGTGTCTTGTTGATTTTTAGTTTTCCCAATTTATACGCCCTTGAGTGGAAGTGCCCTATGCTCTCTACGCTGTGTTTATTACTTGTTTCAGGACACACCGTACTCTTCTCCAGAGTGCCTGTTGGCAATTTACATCCCGCCCATCAGCGTAGCAAGGCTCCCATGTCTCCATGGCCTGTCCTGCTTTTCTGGTTTTTACACTTTCTTCAGCATGGCCCTTTTGACCGAGGGCAAGCGAGACTTCTTTGTAGCGCTGATTTGCCCTTCCGGCTTGCTTGGTTGGCCAAAAAGGGCGTATGCGTTTTTTCCTGAATATATTCGGAAAAAACGCATACGCCCTTTTTGGCCAAGGGCATCATTGTCAACGTTTTGCCGCTTTTCATGTGCTTTAAAGGCGAGTCGAATCTACCTCCTGAAATCTGTTTCCTGCAAATCTGCCTTGCTTTCAAATCCTCTTCGTTGCCTTCCCTCAATATATTTGTGGACGAGAGTTCTCATTTATAACTCTGCACGTTTGTGAATTGCAGTGCCCCTGAGCTCCATTTGTCTCCTCGCTTTCTTGGGAGCTGGCCGCAAAAGCGCAGGATTGCTTCAGGCCCTATTTTGGTTCTGGGGGGCAGGCTGAGCCTGTGGTTCATTCTTCTTCCTGATGGGAAAATGGAGTGACCTGTGCCTGTCCCAACACCTAGGGCTAGTCTTTCGTTGGTTCCCCGTCTTCCCGTTCATCCTCAGGACAAATTGCAACCTGGACGAAACAGTAGGTTAAAGGTGCTGATTCTCCAAGTAGGGAGATGGTTAGTCAAGCGGCTGGAATGGCGAACCCGAGCACAAGGAGAGGAGAAATGAGGTGCGTTTTAGAAACCATTCCCGATCTCACGGCATACCATCTTCAGGCTTTCCCATGCATGTTTTGATGTAGGAAGATGCCCTTGTACCTGGAGATTTGAGACCCATGGGGTGTGTTCCCCGCAGTGTTACTTTAAAGTATCTGCGTTTGCTCACCCAACCTCACCAATCCTCTGAGCCCCAAGAGTGTCCAGCCTTCTGTCTCATCCAGCTGTGGGTCTAGATATGGTCAATCCAGGTTGCATCAGAGACCCTGAACGGATTTTGTAAGAATTTCTCTCTCTTTCACTGTCTTTGTTTTGTGGGTTTTTTAAAGTAATTTATGTTTAGAATCGGGCTTGGCTGCTTTTCCCTGCTGTGTTGATGCCGCTTTACACCCTCTTGATTCACTTGCAGAGAGATATCGATACATAGGTTTTCAGATTCTTACTAGTCAGATATATTCTTGTGTGGTGACTAGGGTGTGTTGAGTCCAGTTCACTGAGCAGGGAGTAGGCCTTGTCTATTACATATTTGGCTTATGGAGCGGTCTCTGAGCTAATTTCAAACCCTTGTTTTATGCATCACCCCACCTCACCTTTCCCGTTAAGCAGCCATAGTGTGTCTTCTAAAGGTGTGACTCTGTTCTGTTTTGTAATTCAGTTCAAGTGTAGCGATTTTGACATTCCCTCTATAAGCGATATCTTAGGATAAGTGTCTTTTTCTGTGTGACTTATTTCACTTAGAATCATCGTATCTAAATCCACTCATCATGCTGCTAACTAGCCTTATGACATTGATTTCATGGCTGAGTGATATTCCATTGTGCCAAGTACCACCATTTCTTTATCCATTTTTCTCTTTCCTGGGATATTGAAGGTGTACCGAAGTGGAGGTTCTTGGAAACAGAGCAGCCGTAAACTTTAGGGTGCCTGTGTCTTGTTGATTTTTAGTTTTCCCAATTTATACGCCCTTGAGTGGAAGTGCCCTATGCTCTCTACGCTGTGTTTATTACTTCTTTCAGGACACACCGTACTCTTCTCCAGAGTGCCTGTTGGCAATTTACATCCCGCCCATCAGCGTAGCAAGGCTCCCATGTCTCCATGGCCTGTCCTGCTTTTCTGGTTTTTACACTTTGTTCAGCATGGCCCTTTTGACCGAGGGCAAGCGAGACTTCTTTGTAGCGCTGATTTGCCCTTCCGGCTTGCTTGGTTGGCCAAAAGGGGCGTATGCGTTTTTTCCTGAATATATTCAGGAAAAAACGCATACGCCCTTTTTGGCCAAGGGCATCATTGTCAACGTTTTGCCGCTTTTCATGTGCTTTAAAGGCGAGTCGAATCTACCTCCTGAAATCTGTTTCCTGCAAATCTGCCTTGCTTTCAAATCCTCTTCGTTGCCTTCCCTCAATATATTTGTGGACGAGAGTACTCATTTATAACTCTGCACGTTTGTGAATTGCAGTGCCCCTGAGCTCCATTTGTCTCCTCGCTTTCTTGGGAGCTGGCCGCAAAAGCGCAGGATTGCTTCAGGCCCTATTTTGGTTCTGGGGGGCAGGCTGAGCCTGTGGTTCATTCTTCTTCCTGATGGGAAAATGGAGTGACCTGTGCCTGTCCAAACACCTAGGGCTAGTCTTTCGTTGGTTCCCCGTCTTCCCGTTCATCCTCAGGACAAATTGCAACCTGGACGAAACAGTAGGTTAAAGGTGCTGATTCTCCAAGTAGGGAGATGGTTAGTCAAGCGGCTGGAATGGCGAACCCGAGCACAAGGAGAGGAGAAATGAGGTGCGTTTTAGAAACCTTTCCCGATCTCACGGCATACCATCTTCAGGCTTTCCCATGCATGTTTTGATGTAGGAAGATGCCCTTGTACCTGGAGATTTGAGACCCATGGGGTGTGTTCCCCGCAGTGTTACTTTAAAGTATCTGCGTTTGCTCACCCAACCTCACCAATCCTCTGAGCCCCAAGAGTGTCCAGCCTTCTGTCTCATCCAGCTGTGGGTCTAGATATGGTCAATCCAGGTTGCATCAGAGACCCTGAACGGATTTTGTAAGAATTTCTCTCTCTTTCACTGTCTTTGTTTTGTGGGTTTTTTAAAGTAATTTATGTTTAGAATCGGGCTTGGCTGCTTTTCCCTGCTGTGTTGATGCCGCTTTACACCCTCTTGATTCACTTGCAGAGAGATATCGATACATAGGTTTTCAGATTCTTACTAGTCAGATATATTCTTGTGTGGTGACTAGGGTGTGTTGAGTCCAGTTCACTGAGCAGGGAGTAGGCCTTGTCTATTACATATTTGGCTTATGGAGCGGTCTCTGAGCTAATTTCAAACCCTTGTTTTATGCATCACCACACCTCACCTTTCCCGTTAAGCAGCCATAGTGTGTCTTCTAAAGGTGTGACTCTGTTCTGTTTTGTAATTCAGTTCAAGTGTAGCGATTTTGACATTCCCTCTATAAGCGATATCTTAGGATAAGTGTCTTTTTCTGTGTGACTTATTTCACTTAGAATCATCGTATCTAAATCCACTCATCATGCTGCTAACTAGCCTTATGACATTGATTTCATGGCTGAGTGATATTCCATTGTGCCAAGTACCACCATTTCTTTATCCATTTTTCTCTTTCCTGGGATATTGAAGGTGTACCGAAGTGGAGGTTCTTGGAAACAGAGCAGCCGTAAACTTTAGGGTGCCTGTGTCTTGTTGATTTTTAGTTTTCCCAATTTATACGCCCTTGAGTGGAAGTGCCCTATGCTCTCTACGCTGTGTTTATTACTTGTTTCAGGACACACCGTACTCTTCTCCAGAGTGCCTGTTGGCAATTTACATCCCGCCCATCAGCGTAGCAAGGCTCCCATGTCTCCATGGCCTGTCCTGCTTTTCTGGTTTTTACACTTTGTTCAGCATGGCCCTTTTGACCGAGGGCAAGCGAGACTTCTTTGTAGCGCTGATTTGCCCTTCCGGCTTGCTTGGTTGGCCAAAAAGGGCGTATGCGTTTTTTCCTGAATATATTCAGGAAAAAACGCATACGCCCTTTTTGGCCAAGGGCATCATTGTCAACGTTTTGCCGCTTTTCATGTGCTTTAAAGGCGAGTCGAATCTACCTCCTGAAATCTGTTTCCTGCAAATCTGCCTTGCTTTCAAATCCTCTTCGTTGCCTTCCCTCAATATATTTGTGGACGAGAGTACTCATTTATAACTCTGCACGTTTGTGAATTGCAGTGCCCCTGAGCTCCATTTGTCTCCTCGCTTTCTTGGGAGCTGGCCGCAAAAGCGCAGGATTGCTTCAGGCCCTATTTTGGTTCTGGGGGGCAGGCTGAGCCTGTGGTTCATTCTTCTTCCTGATGGGAAAATGGAGTGACCTGTGCCTGTCCCAACACCTAGGGCTAGTCTTTCGTTGGTTCCCCGTCTTCCCGTTCATCCTCAGGACAAATTGCAACCTGGACGAAACAGTAGGTTAAAGGTGCTGATTCTCCAAGTAGGGAGATGGTTAGTCAAGCGGCTGGAATGGCGAACCCGAGCACAAGGAGAGGAGAAATGAGGTGCGTTTTAGAAACCATTCCCGATCTCACGGCATACCATCTTCAGGCTTTCCCATGCATGTTTTGATGTAGGAAGATGCCCTTGTACCTGGAGATTTGAGACCCATGGGGTGTGTTCCCCGCAGTGTTACTTTAAAGTATCTGCGTTTGCTCACCCAACCTCACCAATCCTCTGAGCCCCAAGAGTGTCCAGCCTTCTGTCTCATCCAGCTGTGGGTCTAGATATGGTCAATCCAGGTTGCATCAGAGACCCTGAACGGATTTTGTAAGAATTTCTCTCTCTTTCACTGTCTTTGTTTTGTGGGTTTTTTAAAGTAATTTATGTTTAGAATCGGGCTTGGCTGCTTTTCCCTGCTGTGTTGATGCCGCTTTACACCCTCTTGATTCACTTGCAGAGAGATATCGATACATAGGTTTTCAGATTCTTACTAGTCAGATATATTCTTGTGTGGTGACTAGGGTGTGTTGAGTCCAGTTCACTGAGCAGGGAGTAGGCCTTGTCTATTACATATTTGGCTTATGGAGCGGTCTCTGAGCTAATTTCAAACCCTTGTTTTATGCATCACCACACCTCACCTTTCCCGTTAAGCAGCCATAGTGTGTCTTCTAAAGGTGTGACTCTGTTCTGTTTTGTAATTCAGTTCAAGTGTAGCGATTTTGACATTCCCTCTATAAGCGATATCTTAGCATAAGTGTCTTTTTCTGTGTGACTTATTTCACTTAGAATCATCGTATCTAAATCCACTCATCATGCTGCTAACTAGCCTTATGACATTGATTTCATGGCTGAGTGATATTCCATTGTGCCAAGTACCACCATTTCTTTATCCATTTTTCTCTTTCCTGGGATATTGAAGGTGTACCGAAGTGGAGGTTCTTGGAAACAGAGCAGCCGTAAACTTTAGGGTGCCTGTGTCTTGTTGATTTTTAGTTTTCCCAATTTATACGCCCATGAGTGGAAGTGCCCTATGCTCTCTACGCTGTGTTTATTACTTGTTTCAGGACACACCGTACTCTTCTCCAGAGTGCCTGTTGGCAATTTATATCCCGCCCATCAGCGTAGCAAGGCTCCCATGTCTCCATGGCCTGTCCTGCTTTTCTGGTTTTTACACTTTGTTCAGCATGGCCCTTTTGACCGAGGGCAAGCGAGACTTCTTTGTAGCGCTGATTTGCCCTTCCGGCTTGCTTGGTTGGCCAAAAAGGGCGTATGCGTTTTTTCCTGAATATATTCAGGAAAAAACGCATACGCCCTTTTTGGCCAAGGGCATCATTGTCAACGTTTTGCCGCTTTTCATGTGCTTTAAAGGCGAGTCGAATCTACCTCCTGAAATCTGTTTCCTGCAAATCTGCCTTGCTTTCAAATCCTCTTCGTTGCCTTCCCTCAATATATTTGTGGACGAGAGTTCTCATTTATAACTCTGCACGTTTGTGAATTGCAGTGCCCCTGAGCTCCATTTGTCTCCTCGCTTTTTTGGGAGCTGGCCGCAAAAGCGCAGGATTGCTTCAGGCCCTATTTTGGTTCTGGGGGGCAGGCTGAGCCTGTGGTTCATTCTTCTTCCTGATGGGAAAATGGAGTGACCTGTGCCTGTCCCAATACCTAGGGCTAGTCTGTCGTTGGTTCCCCGTCTTCCCGTTCATCCTCAGGACAAATTGCAACCTGGACGAAACAGTAGGTTAAAGGTGCTGATTCTCCAAGTAGGGAGATGGTTAGTCAAGCGGCTGGAATGGTGAACCCGAGCACAAGGAGAGGAGAAATGAGGTGCGTTTTGGAAACCTTTCCCGATCTCACGGCATACCATCTTCAGGCTTTCCCATGCATGTTTTGATGTAGGAAGATTCCCTTGTACCTGGAGATTTGAGACCCATGGGGTGTGTTCCCCGCAGTGTTACTTTAAAGTATCTGCGTTTGCTCACCCAACCTCACCAATCCTCTCAGCCCCAAGAGTGTCCAGCCTTCTGTCTCATCCAGCTGTGGGTCTAGATATGGTCAATCCAGGTTGCATCATAGACCCTGAACGGATTTTGTAAGAATTTCTCTCTCTTTCACTGTCTTTGTTTTGTGGGTTTTTTAAAGTAATTTATGTTTAGAATCGGGCTTGGCTGCTTTTCCCTGCTGTGTTGATGCCGCTTTACACCCTCTTGATTCACTTGCAGAGAGATATCGATACATAGGTTTTCAGATTCTTACTAGTCAGATATATTCTTGTGTGGTGACTAGGGTGTGTTGAGTCCAGTTCACTGAGCAGGGAGTAGGCCTTGTCTATTACATATTTGGCTTATGGAGCGGTCTCTGAGCTAATTTCAAACCCTTGTTTTATGCATCACCCCACCTCACCTTTCCCGTTAAGCAGCCATAGTGTGTCTTCTAAAGGTGTGACTCTGTTCTGTTTTGTAATTCAGTTCAAGTGTAGCGATTTTGACATTCCCTCTCTAAGCGATATCTTAGGATAAGTGTCTTTTTCTGTGTGACTTATTTCACTTAGAATCATCGTATCTAAATCCACTCATCATGCTGCTAACTAGCCTTATGACATTGATTTCATGGCTGGGTGATATTCCATTGTGCCAAGTACCACCATTTCTTTATCCATTTTTCTCTTTCCTGGGATATTGAAGGTGTACCGAAGTGGAGGTTCTTGGAAACAGAGCAGCCGTAAACTTTAGGGTGCCTGTGTCTTGTTGATTTTTAGTTTTCCCAATTTATACGCCCTTGAGTGGAAGTGCCCTATGCTCTCTACGCTGTGTTTATTACTTGTTTCAGGACACACCGTACTCTTCTCCAGAGTGCCTGTTGGCAATTTACATCCCGCCCATCAGCGTAGCAAGGCTCCCATGTCTCCATGGCCTGTCCTGCTTTTCTGGTTTTTACACTTTGTTCCGCATGGCCCTTTTGACCGAGGGCAAGCGAGACTTCTTTGTAGCGCTGATTTGCCCTTCCGGCTTGCTTGGTTGGCCAAAAAGGGCGTATGCGTTTTTTCCTGAATATATTCAGGAAAAAACGCATACGCCCTTTTTGGCCAAGGGCATCATTGTCAACGTTTTGCCGCTTTTCATGTGCTTTAAAGGCGAGTCGAATCTACCTCCTGAAATCTGTTTCCTGCAAATCTGCCTTGCTTTCAAATCCTCTTCGTTGCCTTCCCTCAATATATTTGTGGACGAGAGTTCTCATTTATAACTCTGCACGTTTGTGAATTGCAGTGCCCCTGAGCTCCATTTGTCTCCTCGCTTTTTTGGGAGCTGGCCGCAAAAGCGCAGGATTGCTTCAGGCCCTATTTTGGTTCTGGGGGGCAGGCTGAGCCTGTGGTTCATTCTTCTTCCTGATGGGAAAATGGAGTGACCTGTGCCTGTCCCAATACCTAGGGCTAGTCTGTCGTTGGTTCCCCGTCTTCCCGTTCATCCTCAGGACAAATTGCAACCTGGACGAAACAGTAGGTTAAAGGTGCTGATTCTCCAAGTAGGGAGATGGTTAGTCAAGCGGCTGGAATGGTGAACCCGAGCACAAGGAGAGGAGAAATGAGGTGCGTTTTGGAAACCTTTCCCGATCTCACGGCATACCATCTTCAGGCTTTCCCATGCATGTTTTGATGTAGGAAGATTCCCTTGTACCTGGAGATTTGAGACCCATGGGGTGTGTTCCCCGCAGTGTTACTTTAAAGTATCTGCGTTTGCTCACCCAACCTCACCAATCCTCTCAGCCCCAAGAGTGTCCAGCCTTCTGTCTCATCCAGCTGTGGGTCTAGATATGGTCAATCCAGGTTGCATCATAGACCCTGAACGGATTTTGTAAGAATTTCTCTCTCTTTCACTGTCTTTGTTTTGTGGGTTTTTTAAAGTAATTTATGTTTAGAATCGGGCTTGGCTGCTTTTCCCTGCTGTGTTGATGCCGCTTTACACCCTCTTGATTCACTTGCAGAGAGATATCGATACATAGGTTTTCAGATTCTTACTAGTCAGATATATTCTTGTGTGGTGACTAGGGTGTGTTGAGTCCAGTTCACTGAGCAGGGAGTAGGCCTTGTCTATTACATATTTGGCTTATGGAGCGGTCTCTGAGCTAATTTCAAACCCTTGTTTTATGCATCACCCCACCTCACCTTTCCCGTTAAGCAGCCATAGTGTGTCTTCTAAAGGTGTGACTCTGTTCTGTTTTGTAATTCAGTTCAAGTGTAGCGATTTTGACATTCCCTCTCTAAGCGATATCTTAGGATAAGTGTCTTTTTCTGTGTGACTTATTTCACTTAGAATCATCGTATCTAAATCCACTCATCATGCTGCTAACTAGCCTTATGACATTGATTTCATGGCTGGGTGATATTCCATTGTGCCAAGTACCACCATTTCTTTATCCATTTTTCTCTTTCCTGGGATATTGAAGGTGTACCGAAGTGGAGGTTCTTGGAAACAGAGCAGCCGTAAACTTTAGGGTGCCTGTGTCTTGTTGATTTTTAGTTTTCCCAATTTATACGCCCTTGAGTGGAAGTGCCCTATGCTCTCTACGCTGTGTTTATTACTTGTTTCAGGACACACCGTACTCTTCTCCAGAGTGCCTGTTGGCAATTTACATCCCGCCCATCAGCGTAGCAAGGCTCCCATGTCTCCATGGCCTGTCCTGCTTTTCTGGTTTTTACACTTTGTTCCGCATGGCCCTTTTGACCGAGGGCAAGCGAGACTTCTTTGTAGCGCTGATTTGCCCTTCCGGCTTGCTTGGTTGGCCAAAAAGGGCGTATGCGTTTTTTCCTGAATATATTCAGGAAAAAACGCATACGCCCTTTTTGGCCAAGGGCATCATTGTCAACGTTTTGCCGCTTTTCATGTGCTTTAAAGGCGAGTCGAATCTACCTCCTGAAATCTGTTTCCTGCAAATCTGCCTTGCTTTCAAATCCTCTTCGTTGCCTTCCCTCAATATATTTGTGGACGAGAGTTCTCATTTATAACTCTGCACGTTTGTGAATTGCAGTGCCCCTGAGCTCCATTTGTCTCCTCGCTTTTTTGGGAGCTGGCCGCAAAAGCGCAGGATTGCTTCAGGCCCTATTTTGGTTCTGGGGGGCAGGCTGAGCCTGTGGTTCATTCTTCTTCCTGATGGGAAAATGGAGTGACCTGTGCCTGTCCCAATACCTAGGGCTAGTCTGTCGTTGGTTCCCCGTCTTCCTGTTCATCCTCAGGACAAATTGCAACCTGGACGAAACAATAGGTTAAAGGTGCTGATTCTCCAAGTAGGGAGATGGTTAGTCAAGCGGCTGGAATGGTGAGCCCGAGCACAAGGAGAGGAGAAATGAGGTGCGTTTTGGAAACCTTTCCCGATCTCATGGCATACCATCTTCTGGCTTTCCCATGCATGTTTTGATGTAGGAAGATTCCCTTGTACCTGGAGATTTGAGACCCATGGGGTGTGTTCCCCGCAGTGTTACTTTAAAGTATCTGCGTTTGCTCACCCAACCTCACCAATCCTCTCAGCCCCAAGAGTGTCCAGCCTTCTGTCTCATCCAGCTGTGGGTCTAGATATGGTCAATCCAGGTTGCATCATAGACCCTGAACGGATTTTGTAAGAATTTCTCTCTCTTTCACTGTCTTTGTTTTGTGGGTTTTTTAAAGTAATTTATGTTTAGAATCGGGCTTGGCTGCTTTTCCCTGCTGTGTTGATGCCGCTTTACACCCTCTTGATTCACTTGCAGAGAGATATCGATACATAGGTTTTCAGATTCTTACTAGTCAGATATATTCTTGTGTGGTGACTAGGGTGTGTTGAGTCCAGTTCACTGAGCAGGGAGTAGGCCTTGTCTATTACATATTTGGCTTATGGAGCGGTCTCTGAGCTAATTTCAAACCCTTGTTTTATGCATCACCCCACCTCACCTTTCCCGTTAAGCAGCCATAGTGTGTCTTCTAAAGGTGTGACTCTGTTCTGTTTTGTAATTCAGTTCAAGTGTAGCGATTTTGACATTCCCTCTATAAGCGATATCTTAGGATAAGTGTCTTTTTCTGTGTGACTTATTTCACTTAGAATCATCGTATCTAAATCCACTCATCATGCTGCTAACTAGCCTTATGACATTGATTTCATGGCTGAGTGATACTCCATTGTGCCAAGTACCACCATTTCTTTATCCATTTTTCTCTTTCCTGGGATATTGAAGGTGTACCGAAGTGGAGGTTCTTGGAAACAGAGCAGCCGTAAACTTTAGGGTGCCTGTGTCTTGTTGATTTTTAGTTTTCCCAATTTATACGCCCTTGAGTGGAAGTGCCCTATGCTCTCTACGCTGTGTTTATTACTTGTTTCAGGACACACCGTACTCTTCTCCAGAGTGCCTGTTGGCAATTTACATCCCGCCCATCAGCGTAGCAAGGCTCCCATGTCTCCATGGCCTGTCCTGCTTTTCTGGTTTTTACACTTTGTTCAGCATGGCCCTTTTGACCGAGGGCAAGCGAGACTTCTTTGTAGCGCTGATTTGCCCTTCCGGCTTGCTTGGTTGGCCAAAAAGGGCGTATGCGTTTTTTCCTGAATATATTCAGGAAAAAACGCATACGCCCTTTTTGGCCAAGGGCATCATTGTCAACGTTTTGCCGCTTTTCATGTGCTTTAAAGGCGAGTCGAATCTACCTCCTGAAATCTGTTTCCTGCAAATCTGCCTTGCTTTCAAATCCTCTTCGTTGCCTTCCCTCAATATATTTGTGGACGAGAGTTCTCATTTATAACTCTGCACGTTTGTGAATTGCAGTGCCCCTGAGCTCCATTTGTCTCCTCGCTTTCTTGGGAGCTGGCCGCAAAAGCGCAGGATTGCTTCAGGCCCTATTTTGGTTCTGGGGGGCAGGCTGAGCCTGTGGTTCATTCTTCTTCCTGATGGGAAAATGGAGTGACCTGTGCCTGTCCCAACACCTAGGGCTAGTCTATCGTTGGTTCCCCGTCTTCCCGTTCATCCTCAGGACAAATTGCAACCTGGACGAAACAGTAGGTTAAAGGTGCTGATTCTCCAAGTAGGGAGATGGTTAGTCAAGCGGCTGGAATGGCGAACCCGAGCACAAGGAGAGGAGAAATGAGGTGCGTTTTAGAAACCTTTCCCGATCTCACGGCATACCATCTTCAGGCTTTCCCATGCATGTTTTGATGTAGGAAGATGCCCTTGTACCTGGAGATTTGAGACCCATGGGGTGTGTTCCCCGCAGTGTTACTTTAAAGTATCTGCGTTTGCTCACCCAACCTCACCAATCCTCTGAGCCCCAAGAGTGTCCAGCCTTCTGTCTCATCCAGCTGTGGGTCTAGATATGGTCAATCCAGGTTGCATCATAGACCCTGAACGGATTTTGTAAGAATTTCTCTCTCTTTCACTGTCTTTGTTTTGTGGGTTTTTTAAAGTAATTTATGTTTAGAATCGGGCTTGGCTGCTTTTCCCTGCTGTGTTGATGCCGCTTTACACCCTCTTGATTCACTTGCAGAGAGATATCGATACATAGGTTTTCAGATTCTTACTAGTCAGATATATTCTTGTGTGGTGACTAGGGTGTGTTGAGTCCAGTTCACTGAGCAGGGAGTAGGCCTTGTCTATTACATATTTGGCTTATGGAGCGGTCTCTGAGCTAATTTCAAACCCTTGTTTTATGCATCACCCCACCTCACCTTTCCCGTTAAGCAGCCATAGTGTGTCTTCTAAAGGTGTGACTCTGTTCTGTTTTGTAATTCAGTTCAAGTGTAGCGATTTTGACATTCCCTCTATAAGCGATATCTTAGGATAAGTGTCTTTTTCTGTGTGACTTATTTCACTTAGAATCATCGTATCTAAATCCACTCATCATGCTGCTAACTAGCCTTATGACATTGATTTCATGGCTGAGTGATATTCCATTGTGCCAAGTACCACCATTTCTTTATCCATTTTTCTCTTTCCTGGGATATTGAAGGTGTACCGAAGTGGAGGTTCTTGGAAACAGAGCAGCCGTAAACTTTAGGGTGCCTGTGTCTTGTTGATTTTTAGTTTTCCCAATTTATACGCCCATGAGTGGAAGTGCCCTATGCTCTCTACGCTGTGTTTATTACTTGTTTCAGGACACACCGTACTCTTCTCCAGAGTGCCTGTTGGCAATTTATATCCCGCCCATCAGCGTAGCAAGGCTCCCATGTCTCCATGGCCTGTCCTGCTTTTCTGGTTTTTACTGTTTGTTCAGCATGGCCCTTTTGACCGAGGGCAAGCGAGACTTCTTTGTAGCGCTGATTTGCCCTTCCGGCTTGCTTGGTTGGCCAAAAAGGGCGTATGCGTTTTTTCCTGAATATATTCAGGAAAAAACGCATACGCCCTTTTTGGCCAAGGGCATCATTGTCAACGTTTTGCCGCTTTTCATGTGCTTTAAAGGCGAGTCGAATCTACCTCCTGAAATCTGTTTCCTGCAAATCTGCCTTGCTTTCAAATCCTCTTCGTTGCCTTCCCTCAATATATTTGTGGACGAGAATTCTCATTTATCACTCTGCACGTTTGTGAATTGCAGTGCCCCTGAGCTCCATTTGTCTCCTCGCTTTTTTGGGAGCTGGCCGCAAAAGCGCAGGATTGCTTCAGGCCCTATATTGGTTCTGGGGGGCAGGCTGAGCCTGTGGTTCATTCTTCTTCCTGATGGGAAAATGGAGTGACCTGTGCCTGTCCCAATACCTAGAGCTAGTCTTTCGTTGGTTCCCCGTCTTCCCGTTCATCCTCAGGACAAATTGCAACCTGGACGAAACAGTAGGTTAAAGGTGCTGACTCTCCAAGTAGGGAGATGGTTAGTCAAGCGGCTGGAATGGCGAACCCGAGCACAAGGAGAGGAGAAATGAGGTGCGTTTTGGAAACCTTTCCCGATCTCACGGCATACCATCTTCTGGCTTTCCCATGCATGTTTTGATGTAGGAAGATTCCCTTGTACCTGGAGATTTGAGACCCACGGGGTGTGTTCCCCGCAGTGTTACTTTAAAGTATCTGCGTTTGCTCACCCAACCTCACCAATCCTCTCAGCCCCAAGAGTGTCCAGCCTTATGTCTCATCCAGCTGTGGGTCTAGATATGGTCAATCCAGGTTGCATCATAGACCCTGAACGGATTTTGTAAGAATTTCTCTCTCTTTCACTGTCTTTGTTTTGTGGGTTTTTTAAAGTAATTTATGTTTAGAATCGGGCTTGGCTGCTTTTCCCTGCTGTGTTGATGCCGCTTTACACCCTCTTGATTCACTTGCAGAGAGATATCGATACATAGGTTTTCAGATTCTTACTAGTCAGATATATTCTTGTGTGGTGACTAGGGTGTGTTGAGTCCAGTTCACTGAGCAGGGAGTAGGCCTTGTCTATTACATATTTGGCTTATGGAGCGGTCTCTGAGCTAATTTCAAACCCTTGTTTTATGCATCACCCCACCTCACCT
The DNA here is from genome assembly GCF_028564815.1 of Eubalaena glacialis. Taxonomy (NCBI): domain Eukaryota; kingdom Metazoa; phylum Chordata; class Mammalia; order Artiodactyla; family Balaenidae; genus Eubalaena; species Eubalaena glacialis. Next base: position 391,916 of record NW_026871217.1, read on the forward strand.
TTCCCGTTAAGCAGCCATAGTGTGTCTTCTAAAGGTGTGACTCTGTTCTGTTTTGTAATTCAGTTCAAGTGTAGCGATTTTGACATTCCCTCTCTAAGCGATATCTTAGGATAAGTGTCTTTTTCTGTGTGACTTATTTCACTTAGAATCATCGTACCTAAATCCACACATCATGCTGCTAACTAGCCTTATGACATTGATTTCATGGCTGAGTGATATTCCACTGTGCCAAGTACCACCATTTCTTTATCCATTTTTCTCTTTCCTGGGATATTGAAGGTGTACCGAAGTGGAGGTTTTTGGAAACAGAGCAGCCGTAAACTTTAGGGTGCCTGTGTCTTGTTGATTTTTAGTTTTCCCAATTTATACGCCCTTGAGTGGAAGTGCCCTATGCTCTCTACGCTGTGTTTATTACTTGTTTCAGGACACACCGTACTCTTCTCCAGAGTGCCTGTTGGCAATTTACATCCCGCCCATCAGCGTAGCAAGGCTCCCATGTCTCCATGGCCTGTCCTGCTTTTCTGGTTTTTACACTTTGTTCAGCATGGCCCTTTTGACCGAGGGCAAGCGAGACTTCTTTGTAGCGCTGATTTGCCCTTCCGGCTTGCTTGGTTGGCCAAAAAGGGCGTATGCGTTTTTTCCTGAATATATTCAGGAAAAAACGCATACGCCCTTTTTGGCCAAGGGCATCATTGTCAACGTTTTGCCGCTTTTCATGTGCTTTAAAGGCGAGTCGAATCTACCTCCTGAAATCTGTTTCCTGCAAATCTGCCTTGCTTTCAAATCCTCTTCGTTGCCTTCCCTCAATATATTTGTGGACGAGAGTTCTCATTTATAACTCTGCACGTTTGTGAATTGCAGTGCCCCTGAGCTCCATTTGTCTCCTCGCTTTCTTGGGAGCTGGCCGTAAAAGCGCAGGATTGCTTCAGGCCTTATTTTGGTTCTGGGGGGCAGGCTGAGCCTGTGGTTCATTCTTCTTCCTGATGGGAAAATGGAGTGACCTGTGCCTGTCCCAACACCTAGGGCTAGTCTTTCGTTGGTTCCCCGTCTTCCCGTTCATCCTCAGGACAAATTGCAACCTGGACGAAACAGTAGGTTAAAGGTGCTGATTCTCCAAGTAGGGAGATGGTTAGTCAAGCGGCTGGAATGGCGAACCCGAGCACAAGGAGAGGAGAATGAGGTGCGTTTTAGAAACCTTTCCCGATCTCACGGCATACCATCTTCTGGCTTTCCCATGCATGTTTTGATGTAGGAAGATGCCCTTGTACCTGGAGATTTGAGACCCATGGGGTGTGTTCCCCGCAGTGTTACTTTAAAGTATCTGCGTTTGCTCACCCAACCTCACCAATCCTCTCAGCCCCAAGAGTGTCCAGCCTTCTGTCTCATCCAGCTGTGGGTCTAGATATGGTCAATCCAGGTTGCATCATAGACCCTGAACGGATTTTGTAAGAATTTCTCTCTCTTTCACTGTCTTTGTTTTGTGGGTTTTTTAAAGTAATTTATGTTTAGAATCGGGCTTGGCTGCTTTTCCCTGCTGTGTTGATGCCGCTTTACACACTCTTGATTCACTTGCAGAGAGATATCGATACATAGGTTTTCAGATTCTTACTAGTCAGATATATTCTTGTGTGGTGACTAGGGTGTGTTGAGTCCAGTTCACTGAGCAGGGAGTAGGCCTTGTCTATTACATATTTGGCTTATGGAGCGGTCTCTGAGCTAATTTCAAACCCTTGTTTTATGCATCACCCCACCTCACCTTTCCCGTTAAGCAGCCATAGTGTGTCTTCTAAAGGTGTGACTCTGTTCTGTTTTGTAATTCAGTTCAAGTGTAGCGATTTTGACATTCCCTCTATAAGCGATATCTTAGGATAAGTGTCTTTTTCTGTGTGACTTATTTCACTTAGAATCATCGTATCTAAATCCACTCATCATGCTGCTAACTAGCCTTATGACATTGATTTCATGGCTGAGTGATATTCCACTGTGCCAAGTACCACCATTTCTTTATCCATTTTTCTCTTTCCTGGGATATTGAAGGTGTACCGAAGTGGAGGTTCTTGGAAACAGAGCAGCCGTAAACTTTAGGGTGCCTGTGTCTTGTTGATTTTTAGTTTTCCCAATTTATACGCCCATGAGTGGAAGTGCCCTATGCTCTCTACGCTGTGTTTATTACTTGTTTCAGGACACACCGTACTCTTCTCCAGAGTGCCTGTTGGCAATTTATATCCCGCCCATCAGCGTAGCAAGGCTCCCATGTCTCCATGGCCTGTCCTGCTTTTCTGGTTTTTACTGTTTGTTCAGCATGGCCCTTTTGACCGAGGGCAAGCGAGACTTCTTTGTAGCGCTGATTTGCCCTTCCGGCTTGCTTGGTTGGCCAAAAAGGGCGTATGCGTTTTTTCCTGAATATATTCAGGAAAAAACGCATACGCCCTTTTTGGCCAAGGGCATCATTGTCAACGTTTTGCCGCTTTTCATGTGCTTTAAAGGCGAGTCGAATCTACCTCCTGAAATCTGTTTCCTGCAAATCTGCCTTGCTTACAAATCCTCTTCGTTGCCTTCCCTCAATATATTTGTGGACGAGAGTTCTCATTTATAACTCTGTACGTTTGTGAATTGCAGTGCCCCTGAGCTCCATTTGTCTCCTCGCTTTCTTGGGAGCTGGCCGCAAAAGCGCAGGAGTGCTTCAGGCCCTATTTTGGTTCTGGGGGGCAGGCTGAGCCTGTGGTTCATTCTTCTTCCTGATGGGAAAATGGAGTGACCTGTGCCTGTCCCAACACCTAGGGCTAGTCTTTCGTTGGTTCCCCGTCTTCCCGTTCATCCTCAGGACAAATTGCAACCTGGACGAAACAGTAGGTTAAAGGTGCTGATTCTCCAAGTAGGGAGATGGTTAGTCAAGCGGCTGGAATGGTGAGCCCGAGCACAAGGAGAGGAGAAATGAGGTGCGTTTTGGAAACCTTTCCCGATCTCACGGCATACCATTTTCTGGCTTTCCTATGCATGTTTTGATGTAGGAAGATTCCTTTGTACCTGGAGATTTGAGACCCATGGGGTGTGTTCCCCGCAGTGTTACTTTAAAGTATCTGCGTTTGCTCACCCAACCTCACCAATCCTCTCAGCCCCAAGAGTGTCCAGCCTTATGTCTCATCCAGCTGTGGGTCTAGATATGGTCAATCCAGGTTGCATCATAGACCCTGAACGGATTTTGTAAGAATTTCTCTCTCTTTCACTGTCTTTGTTTTGTGGGTTTTTTAAAGTAATTTATGTTTAGAATCGGGCTTGGCTGCTTTTCCCTGCTGTGTTGATGCCGCTTTACACCCTCTTGATTCACTTGCAGAGAGATATCGATACATAGGTTTTCAGATTCTTACTAGTCAGATATATTCTTGTGTGGTGACTAGGGTGTGTTGAGTCCAGTTCACTGAGCAGGGAGTAGGCCTTGTCTATTACATATTTGGCTTATGGAGCGGTCTCTGAGCTAATTTCAAACCCTTGTTTTATGCATCACCCCACCTCACCTTTCCCGTTAAGCAGCCATAGTGTGTCTTCTAAAGGTGTGACTCTGTTCTGTTTTGTAATTCAGTTCAAGTGTAGCGATTTTGACATTCCCTCTATAAGCGATATCTTAGGATAAGTGTCTTTTTCTGTGTGACTTATTTCACTTAGAATCATCGTATCTAAATCCACTCATCATGCTGCTAACTAGCCTTATGACATTGATTTCATGGCTGAGTGATATTCCATTGTGCCAAGTACCACCATTTCTTTATCCATTTTTCTCTTTCCTGGGATATTGAAGGTGTACCGAAGTGGAGGTTCTTGGAAACAGAGCAGCCGTAAACTTTAGGGTGCCTGTGTCTTGTTGATTTTTAGTTTTCCCAATTTATACGCCCTTGAGTGGAAGTGCCCTATGCTCTCTACGCTGTGTTTATTACTTGTTTCAGGACACACCGTACTCTTCTCCAGAGTGCCTGTTGGCAATTTACATCCCGCCCATCAGCGTAGCAAGGCTCCCATGTCTCCATGGCCTGTCCTGCTTTTCTGGTTTTTACACTTTGTTCAGCATGGCCCTTTTGACCGAGGGCAAGCGAGACTTCTTTGTAGCGCTGATTTGCCCTTCCGGCTTGCTTGGTTGGCCAAAAAGGGCGTATGCGTTTTTTCCTGAATATATTCAGGAAAAAACGCATACGCCCTTTTTGGCCAAGGGCATCATTGTCAACGTTTTGCCGCTTTTCATGTGCTTTAAAGGCGAGTCGAATCTACCTCCTGAAATCTGTTTCCTGCAAATCTGCCTTGCTTTCAAATCCTCTTCGTTGCCTTCCCTCAATATATTTGTGGACGAGAGTTCTCATTTATAACTCTGCACGTTTGTGAATTGCAGTGCCCGTGAGCTCCATTTGTCTCCTCGCTTTTTTGGGAGCTGGCCGCAAAAGCGCAGGATTGCTTCAGGCCCTATTTTGGTTCTGGGGGGCAGGCTGAGCCTGTGGTTCATTCTTCTTCCTGATGGGAAAATGGAGTGACCTGTGCCTGTCCCAACACCTAGGGCTAGTCTTTCGTTGGTTCCCCGTCTTCCCGTTCATCCTCAGGACAAATTGCAACCTGGACGAAACAGTAGGTTAAAGGTGCTGACTCTCCAAGTAAGGAGATGGTTAGTCAAGCGGCTGGAATGGCGAACCCGAGCACAAGGAGAGGAGAAATGAGGTGCGTTTTGGAAACCTTTCCCGATCTCACGGCATACCATCTTCTGGCTTTCCCATGCATGTTTTGATGTAGGAAGATTCCCTTGTACCTGGAGATTTGAGACCCATGGGGTGTGTTCCCCGCAGTGTTACTTTAAAGTATCTGCATTTGCTCACCCAACCTCACCAATCCTCTCAGCCCCAAGAGTGTCCAGCCTTATGTCTCATCCAGCTGTGGGTCTAGATATGGTCAATCCAGGTTGCATCATAGACCCTGAACGGATTTTGTAAGAATTTCTCTCTCTTTCACTGTCTTTGTTTTGTGGGTTTTTTAAAGTAATTTATGTTTAGAATCGGGCTTGGCTGCTTTTCCCTGCTGTGTTGATGCCGCTTTACACCCTCTTGATTCACTTGCAGAGAGATATCGATACATAGGTTTTCAGATTCTTACTAGTCAGATATATTCTTGTGTGGTGACTAGGGTGTGTTGAGTCCAGTTCACTGAGCAGGGAGTAGGCCTTGTCTATTACATATTTGGCTTATGGAGCGGTCTCTGAGCTAATTTCAAACCCTTGTTTTATGCATCACCCCACCTCACCTTTCCCGTTAAGCAGCCATAGTGTGTCTTCTAAAGGTGTGACTCTGTTCTGTTTTGTAATTCAGTTCAAGTGTAGCGATTTTGACATTCCCTCTATAAGCGATATCTTAGGATAAGTGTCTTTTTCTGTGTGACTTATTTCACTTAGAATCATCGTATCTAAATCCACTCATCATGCTGCTAACTAGCCTTATGACATTGATTTCATGGCTGAGTGATATTCCATTGTGCCAAGTACCACCATTTCTTTATCCATTTTTCTCTTTCCTGGGATATTGAAGGTGTACCGAAGTGGAGGTTCTTGGAAACAGAGCAGCCGTAAACTTTAGGGTGCCTGTGTCTTGTTGATTTTTAGTTTTCCCAATTTATACGCCCTTGAGTGGAAGTGCCCTATGCTCTCTACGCTGTGTTTATTACTTGTTTCAGGACACACCGTACTCTTCTCCAGAGTGCCTGTTGGCAATTTACATCCCGCCCATCAGCGTAGCAAGGCTCCCATGTCTCCATGGCCTGTCCTGCTTTTCTGGTTTTTACACTTTGTTCAGCATGGCCCTTTTGACCGAGGGCAAGCGAGACTTCTTTGTAGCGCTGATTTGCCCTTCCGGCTTGCTTGGTTGGCCAAAAAGGGCGTATGCGTTTTTTCCTGAATATATTCAGGAAAAAACGCATACGCCCTTTTTGGCCAAGGGCATCATTGTCAACGTTTTGCCGCTTTTCATGTGCTTTAAAGGCGAGTCGAATCTACCTCCTGAAATCTGTTTCCTGCAAATCTGCCTTGCTTTCAAATCCTCTTCGTTGCCTTCCCTCAATATATTTGTGGACGAGAGTTCTCATTTATAACTCTGCACGTTTGTGAATTGCAGTGCCCCTGAGCTCCATTTGTCTCCTCGCTTTCTTGGGAGCTGGCCGCAAAAGCGCAGGATTGCTTCAGGCCCTATTTTGGTTCTGGGGGGCAGGCTGAGCCTGTGGTTCATTCTTCTTCCTGATGGGAAAATGGAGTGACCTGTGCCTGTCCCAACACCTAGGGCTAGTCTTTCGTTGGTTCCCCGTCTTCCCGTTCATCCTCAGGACAAATTGCAACCTGGACGAAACAGTAGTTTAAAGGTGCTGATTCTCCAAGTAGGGAGATGGTTAGTCAAGCGGCTGGAATGGCGAACCCGAGCACAAGGAGAGGAGAAATGAGGTGCGTTTTAGAAACCTTTCCCGATCTCACGGCATACCATCTTCTGGCTTTCCCATGCATGTTTTGATGTAGGAAGATGCCCTTGTACCTGGAGATTTGAGACCCATGGGGTGTGTTCCCCGCAGTGTTACTTTAAAGTATCTGCGTTTGCTCACCCAACCTCACCAATCCTCTCAGCCCCAAGAGTGTCCAGCCTTCTGTCTCATCCAGCTGTGGGTGTAGATATGGTCAATCCAGGTTGCATCATAGACCCTGAACGGATTTTGTAAGAATTTCTCTCTCTTTCACTGTCTTTGTTTTGTGGGTTTTTTAAAGTAATTTATGTTTAGAATCGGGCTTGGCTGCTTTTCCCTGCTGTGTTGATGCCGCTTTACACACTCTTGATTCACTTGCAGAGAGATATCTATACATAGGTTTTCAGATTCTTACTAGTCAGATATATTCTTGTGTGGTGACTAGGGTGTGTTGAGTCCAGTTCACTGAGCAGGGAGTAGGCCTTGTCTATTACATATTTGGCTTATGGAGCGGTCTCTGAGCTAATTTCAAACCCTTGTTTTATGCATCACCCCACCTCACCTTTCCCGTTAAGCAGCCATAGTGTGTCTTCTAAAGGTGTGACTCTGTTCTGTTTTGTAATTCAGTTCAAGTGTAGCAATTTTGACATTCCCTCTATAAGCGATATCTTAGGATAAGTGTCTTTTTCTGTGTGACTTATTTCACTTAGAATCATCGTATCTAAATCCACTCATCATGCTGCTAACTAGCCTTATGACATTGATTTCATGGCTGAGTGATATTCCATTGTGCCAAGTACCACCATTTCTTTATCCATTTTTCTTATTCCTGGGATATTGAAGGTGTACCGAAGTGGAGGTTCTTGGAAACAGAGCAGCCGTAAACTTTAGGGTGCCTGTGTCTTGTTGATTTTTAGTTTTCCCAATTTATACGCCCATGAGTGGAAGTGCCCTATGCTCTCTACGCTGTGTTTATTACTTGTTTCAGGACACACCGTACTCTTCTCCAGAGTGCCTGTTGGCAATTTATATCCCGCCCATCAGCGTAGCAAGGCTCCCATGTCTCCATGGCCTGTCCTGCTTTTCTGGTTTTTACTGTTTGTTCAGCATGGCCCTTTTGACCGAGGGCAAGCGAGACTTCTTTGTAGCGCTGATTTGCCTTTCCGGCTTGCTTGGTTGGCCAAAAATGGCGTATGCGTTTTTTCCTGAATATATTCAGGAAAAAACGCATACGCCCTTTTTGGCCAAGGGCATCATTGTCAACGTTTTGCCGCTTTTCATGTGCTTTAAAGGCGAGTCGAATCTACCTCCTGAAATCTGTTTCCTGCAAATCTGCCTTGCTTTCAAATCCTCTTCGTTGCCTTCCCTCAATATATTTGTGGACGAGAGTTCTCATTTATAACTCTGCACGTTTGTGAATTGCAGTGCCCGTGAGCTCCATTTGTCTCCTCGCTTTTTTGGGAGCTGGCCGCAAAAGCGCAGGATTGCTTCAGGCCCTATTTTGGTTCTGGGGGGCAGGCTGAGCCTGTGGTTCATTCTTCTTCCTGATGGGAAAATGGAGTGACCTGTGCCTGTCCCAATACCTAGGGCTAGTCTTTCGTTGGTTCCCCGTCTTCCCGTTCATCCTCAGGACAAATTGCAACCTGGACGAAACAGTAGGTTAAAGGTGCTGACTCTCCAAGTAGGGAGATGGTTAGTCAAGCGGCTGGAATGGCGAACCCGAGCACAAGGAGAGGAGAAATGAGGTGCGTTTTGGAAACCTTTCCCGATCTCACGGCATACCATCTTCTGGCTTTCCCATGCATGTTTTGATGTAGGAAGATTCCCTTGTACCTGGAGATTTGAGACCCATGGGGTGTGTTCCCCGCAGTGTTACTTTAAAGTATCTGCATTTGCTCACCCAACCTCACCAATCCTCTCAGCCCCAAGAGTGTCCAGCCTTATGTCTCATCCAGCTGTGGGTCTAGATATGGTCAATCCAGGTTGCATCATAGACCCTGAACGGATTTTGTAAGAATTTCTCTCTCTTTCACTGTCTTTGTTTTGTGGGTTTTTTAAAGTAATTTATGTTTAGAATCGGGCTTGGCTGCTTTTCCCTGCTGTGTTGATGCCGCTTTACACCCTCTTGATTCACTTGCAGAGAGATATCGATACATAGGTTTTCAGATTCTTACTAGTCAGATATATTCTTGTGTGGTGACTAGGGTGTGTTGAGTCCAGTTCACTGAGCAGGGAGTAGGCCTTGTCTATTACATATTTGGCTTATGGAGCGGTCTCTGAGCTAATTTCAAACCCTTGTTTTATGCATCACCCCACCTCACCTTTCCCGTTAAGCAGCCATAGTGTGTCTTCTAAAGGTGTGACTCTGTTCTGTTTTGTAATTCAGTTCAAGTGTAGCGATTTTGACATTCCCTCTATAAGCGATATCTTAGGATAAGTGTCTTTTTCTGTGTGACTTATTTCACTTAGAATCATCGTATCTAAATCCACTCATCATGCTGCTAACTAGCCTTATGACATTGATTTCATGGCTGAGTGATATTCCATTGTGCCAAGTACCACCATTTCTTTATCCATTTTTCTCTTTCCTGGGATATTGAAGGTGTACCGAAGTGGAGGTTCTTGGAAACAGAGCAGCCGTAAACTTTAGGGTGCCTGTGTCTTGTTGATTTTTAGTTTTCCCAATTTATACGCCCTTGAGTGGAAGTGCCCTATGCTCTCTACGCTGTGTTTATTACTTGTTTCAGGACACACCGTACTCTTCTCCAGAGTGCCTGTTGGCAATTTACATCCCGCCCATCAGCGTAGCAAGGCTCCCATGTCTCCATGGCCTGTCCTGCTTTTCTGGTTTTTACACTTTGTTCAGCATGGCCCTTTTGACCGAGGGCAAGCGAGACTTCTTTGTAGCGCTGATTTGCCCTTCCGGCTTGCTTGGTTGGCCAAAAAGGGCGTATGCGTTTTTTCCTGAATATATTCAGGAAAAAACGCATACGCCCTTTTTGGCCAAGGGCATCATTGTCAACGTTTTGCCGCTTTTCATGTGCTTTAAAGGCGAGTCGAATCTACCTCCTGAAATCTGTTTCCTGCAAATCTGCCTTGCTTTCAAATCCTCTTCGTTGCCTTCCCTCAATATATTTGTGGACGAGAGTTCTCATTTATAACTCTGCACGTTTGTGAATTGCAGTGCCCCTGAGCTCCATTTGTCTCCTCGCTTTCTTGGGAGCTGGCCGCAAAAGCGCAGGATTGCTTCAGGCCCTATTTTGGTTCTGGGGGGCAGGCTGAGCCTGTGGTTCATTCTTCTTCCTGATGGGAAAATGGAGTGACCTGTGCCTGTCCCAACACCTAGGGCTAGTCTTTCGTTGGTTCCCCGTCTTCCCGTTCATCCTCAGGACAAATTGCAACCTGGACGAAACAGTAGGTTAAAGGTGCTGATTCTCCAAGTAGGGAGATGGTTAGTCAAGCGGCTGGAATGGCGAACCCGAGCACAAGGAGAGGAGAAATGAGGTGCGTTTTAGAAACCTTTCCCGATCTCACGGCATACCATCTTCTGGCTTTCCCATGCATGTTTTGATGTAGGAAGATGCCCTTGTACCTGGAGATTTGAGACCCATGGGGTGTGTTCCCCGCAGTGTTACTTTAAAGTATCTGCGTTTGCTCACCCAACCTCACCAATCCTCTCAGCCCCAAGAGTGTCCAGCCTTCTGTCTCATCCAGCTGTGGGTGTAGATATGGTCAATCCAGGTTGCATCATAGACCCTGAACGGATTTTGTAAGAATTTCTCTCTCTTTCACTGTCTTTGTTTTGTGGGTTTTTTAAAGTAATTTATGTTTAGAATCGGGCTTGGCTGCTTTTCCCTGCTGTGTTGATGCCGCTTTACACACTCTTGATTCACTTGCAGAGAGATATCGATACATAGGTTTTCAGATTCTTACTAGTCAGATATATTCTTGTGTGGTGACTAGGGTGTGTTGAGTCCAGTTCACTGAGCAGGGAGTAGGCCTTGTCTATTACATATTTGGCTTATGGAGCGGTCTCTGAGCTAATTTCAAACCCTTGTTTTATGCATCACCCCACCTCACCTTTCCCGTTAAGCAGCCATAGTGTGTCTTCTAAAGGTGTGACTCTGTTCTGTTTTGTAATTCAGTTCAAGTGTAGCAATTTTGACATTCCCTCTATAAGCGATATCTTAGGATAAGTGTCTTTTTCTGTGTGACTTATTTCACTTAGAATCATCGTATCTAAATCCACTCATCATGCTGCTAACTAGCCTTATGACATTGATTTCATGGCTGAGTGATATTCCACTGTGCCAAGTACCACCATTTCTTTATCCATTTTTCTCTTTCCTGGGATATTGAAGGTGTACCGAAGTGGAGGTTTTTGGAAACAGAGCAGCCGTAAACTTTAGGGTGCCTGTGTCTTGTTGATTTTTAGTTTTCCCAATTTATACGCCCTTGAGTGGAAGTGCCCTATGCTCTCTACGCTGTGTTTATTACTTGTTTCAGGACACACCGTACTCTTCTCCAGAGTGCCTGTTGGCAATTTACATCCTGCCCATCAGCGTAGCAAGGCTCCCATGTCTCCATGGCCTGTCCTGCTTTTCTGGTTTTTACACTTTGTTCAGCATGGCCCTTTTGACCGAGGGCAAGCGAGACTTCTTTGTAGCGCTGATTTGCCCTTCCGGCTTGCTTGGTTGGCCAAAAAGGGCGTATGCGTTTTTTCCTGAATATATTCAGGAAAAAACGCATACGCCCTTTTTGGCCAAGGGCATCATTGTCAACGTTTTGCCGCTTTTCATGTGCTTTAAAGGCGAGTCGAATCTACCTCCTGAAATCTGTTTCCTGCAAATCTGCCTTGCTTTCAAATCCTCTTCGTTGCCTTCCCTCAATATATTTGTGGACGAGAGTTCTCATTTATAACTCTGCACGTTTGTGAATTGCAGTGCCCCTGAGCTCCATTTGTCTCCTCGCTTTTTTGGGAGCTGGCCGCAAAAGCGCAGGATTGCTTCAGGCCCTATTTTGGTTCTGGGGGGCAGGCTGAGCCTGTGGTTCATTCTTCTTCCTGATGGGAAAATGGAGTGACCTGTGCCTGTCCCAACACCTAGGGCTAGTCTTTCGTTGGTTCCCCGTCTTCCCGTTCATCCTCAGGACAAATTGCAACCTGGACGAAACAGTAGGTTAAAGGTGCTGATTCTCCAAGTAGGGAGATGGTTAGTCAAGCGGCTGGAATGGCGAACCCGAGCACAAGGAGAGGAGAAATGAGGTGCGTTTTAGAAACCTTTCCCGATCTCACGGCATTCCATCTTCTGGCTTTCCCATGCATGTTTTGATGTAGGAAGATTCCCTTGTACCTGGAGATTTGAGACCCATGGGGTGTGTTCCCCGCAGTGTTACTTTAAAGTATCTGCGTTTGCTCACCCAACCTCACCAATCCTCTCAGCCCCAAGAGTGTCCAGCCTTATGTCTCATCCAGCTGTGGGTCTAGATATGGTCAATCCAGGTTGCATCATAGACCCTGAACGGATGTTGTAAGAATTTCTCTCACTTTCACTGTCTTTGCTTTGTGGGTTTTTTAAAGTAATGTATGTTTAGAATGGGGTTTGGCTGCTTTTCCCTGCTGTGTTTATGCCGCTTTACACCCTCTTGATTCACTTGCAGAGAGATATCGATACATAGGTTTTCAGATTCATACTAGTCAGATATATTCTTGTGCGGTGACTAGGGGGTGTTGAGTCCAGTTCACTGAGCAGGGAGTAGGCCTTGTCTATTACATATTTGGCTTATGGAGCGGTGTCTGAGCTAATTTCAAACCCTTGTTTTATGCATCACCCCACCTCACCTTTCCGGTTAAGCAGCCATAGTGTGTCTTCTAAAGGTGTGACTCTGTTCTGTTTTGTAATTCAGTTCAAGTGTAGCGATTTTGACATTCCCTCTATAAGCGATATCTTAGGATAAGTGTCTTTTTCTGTGTGACTTATTTCACTTAGAATCATCGTACCTAAATCCACACATCATGCTGCTAACTAGCCTTATGACATTGATTTCATGGCTGAGTGATATTCCATTGTGCCAAGTACCACCATTTCTTTATCCATTTTTCTCTTTCCTGGGATATTGAAGGTGTACCGAAGCGGAGGTTCTTGGAAACAGAGCAGCCGTAAACTTTAGGGTGCCTGTGTCTTGTTGATTTTTAGTTTTCCCAATTTATACGCCCATGAGTGGAAGTGACCTATGCTCTCTACGCTGTGTTTATTACTTGTTTCAGGACACACCGTACTCTTCTCCAGAGTGCCTGTTGGCAATTTATATCCCGCCCATCAGCGTAGCAAGGCTCCCATGTCTCCATGGCCTGTCCTGCTTTTCTGGTTTTTACTGTTTGTTCAGCATGGCCCTTTTGACCGAGGGCAAGCGAGACTTCTTTGTAGCGCTGATTTGCCCTTCCGGCTTGCTTGGTTGGCCAAAAAGGGCGTATGCGTTTTTTCCTGAATATATTCAGGAAAAAACGCATACGCCCTTTTTGGCCAAGGGCATCATTGTCAACGTTTTGCCGCTTTTCATGTGCTTTAAAGGCGAGTCGAATCTACCTCCTGAAATCTGTTTCCTGCAAATCTGCCTTGCTTTCAAATCCTCTTCGTTGCCTTCCCTCAATATATTTGTGGACGAGAGTTCTCATTGATAACTCTGCACGTTTGTGAATTGCAGTGCCCCTGAGCTCCATTTGTCTCCTCGCTTTTTTGGGAGCTGGCCGCAAAAGCGCAGGATTGCTTCAGGCCCTATTTTGGTTCTGGGGGGCAGGCTGAGCCTGTGGTTCATTCTTCTTCCTGATGGGAAAATGGAGTGACCTATGCCTGTCCCAACACCTAGGGCTCGTCTCTCGTTGGTTCCGCGTCTTCCCGTTCATCCTCAGGACAAATTGCAACCTGTACAATCAGGAGGTTAAAGGTGCTGATTCTCCAAGTAGGGAGATGGTTAGTCAAGCGGCTGGAATGGCGAACCCGAGCACAAGGAGAGGAGAAATGAGGTGCGTTTTAGAAACCTTTCCCGATCTCATGGCATACCATCTTCTGGGTTTCCCATGCATGTTTTGATGTAGGAAGATGCCCTTGTACCTGGAGATTTGAGACCCATGGGGTGTGTTCCCCGCAGTGTTACTTTAAAGTATCTGCGTTTGCTCACCCAACCTCACCAATCCTCTCAGCCCCAAGAGTGTCCAGCCTTCTGTCTCATCCAGCTGTGGGTCTAGATATGGTCAATCCAGGTTGCATCATAGACCCTGAACGGATTTTGTAAGAATTTCTCTCTCTTTCACTGTCTTTGTTTTGTGGGTTTTTTAAAGTAATTTATGTTTAGAATGGGGTTTGGCTGCTTTTCCCTGCTGTGTTGATGCCGCTTTACACCCTCTTGATTCACTTGCAGAGAGATATCGATACATAGGTTTTCAGATTCTTACTAGTCAGATATATTCTTGTGTGGTGACTAGGGTGTGTTGAGTCCAGTTCACTGAGCAGGGAGTAGGCCTTGTCTATTACATATTTGGCTTATGGAGCGGTCTCTGAGCTAATTTCAAACCCTTGTTTTATACATCACCCCACCTCACCTTTCCCGTTAAGCAGCCATAGTGTGTCTTCTAAAGGTGTGACTCTGTTCTGTTTTGTAATTCAGTTCAAGTGTAGCGATTTTGACATTCCCTCTATAAGCGATATCTTAGGATAAGTGTCTTTTTCTGTGTGACTTATTTCACTTAGAATCATCGTATCTAAATCCACTCATCATGCTGCTAACTAGCCTTATGACATTGATTTCATGGCTGAGTGATATTCCATTGTGCCAAGTACCACCATTTCTTTATCAATTTTTGTCTTTCCTGGGATATTGAAGGTGTACCGAAGTGGAGGTTCTTGGAAACAGAGCAGCCGTAAACTTTAGGGTGCCTGTGTCTTGTTGATTTTTAGTTTTCCCAATTTATACGCCCTTGAGTGGAAGTGCCCTATGCTCTCTACGCTGTGTTTATTACTTGTTTCAGGACACACCGTACTCTTCTCCAGAGTGCCTGTTGGCAATTTATATCCCGCCCATCAGCGTAGCAAGGCTCCCATGTCTCCATGGCCTGTCCTGCATTTCTGGTTTTTACTGTTTGTTCAGCATGGCCCTTTTGACTGAGGGCAAGCGAGACTTCTTTGTAGCGCTGATTTGCCCTTCCGGCTTGCTTGGTTGGCCAAAAAGGGCGTATGCGTTTTTACCTGAATATATTCAGGAAAAAACGCATACGCCCTTTTTGGCCAAGGGCATCATTGTCAACGTTTTGCCGCTTTTCATGTGCTTTAAAGGCGAGTCGAATCTACCTCCTGAAATCTGTTTCCTGCAAATCTGCCTTGCTTTCAAATCCTCTTCGTTGCCTTCACTCAATATATTTGTGGACGAGAGTTCTCATTTATAACTCTGCACGTTTGTGAATTGCAGTGCCCCTGAGCTCCATTTGTCTCCTCGCTTTTTTGGGAGCTGGCCGCAAAAGCGCAGGATTGCTTCAGGCCCTATTTTGGCTCTGGGGGGCAGGCTGAGCCTGTGGTTCATCCTTCTTCCTGATGGGAAAATGGAGTGACCTGTGCCTGTCCCAATACCTAGGGCTAGTCTTTCGTTGGTTCCCCGTCTTCCCGTTCATCCTCAGGACAAATTGCAACCTGGACGAAACAGTAGGTTAAAGGTGCTGATTCTCCAAGTAGGGAGATGGTTAGTCAAGCGGCTGGAATGGTGAACCCGAGCACAAGGAGAGGAGAAATGAGGTGCGTTTTGGAAACCTTTCCCGATCTCACGGCATACCATCTTCTGGATTTCCCATGCATGTTTTGATGTAGGAAGATTCCCTTGTACCTGGAGATTTGAGACCCATGGGGTGTGTTCCCCGCAGTGTTAATTTAAAGTATCTGCGTTTGCTCACCCAACCTCACCAATCCTCTCAGCCCCAAGAGTGTCCAGCCTTATGTCTCATCCAGCTGTGGGTCTAGATATGGTCAATCCAGGTTGCATCAGAGACCCTGAACGGATTTTGTAAGAATTTCTCTCTCTTTCACTGTCTTTGTTTTGTGGGTTTTTTAAAGTAATTTATGTTTAGAATCGGGCTTGGCTGCTTTTCCCTGCTGTGTTGATGCCGCTTTACACCCTCTTGATTCACTTGCAGAGAGATATCGATACATAGGTTTTCACATTTTTACTAGTCAGATATATTCTTGTGTGGTGACCAGGGTGTGTTGAGTCCAGTTCACTGAGCAGGGAGTAGGCCTTGTCTATTACATATTTGGCTTATGGAGCGGTCTCTGAGCTAATTTCAAACCCTTGTTTTATGCATCACCCCACCTCACCTTTCCCGTTAAGCAGCCATAGTGTGTCTTCTAAAGGTGTGACTCTGTTCTGTTTTGTAATTCAGTTCAAGTGTAGCGATTTTGACATTCCCTCTATAAGCGATATCTTAGGATAAGTGTCTTTTTCTGTGTGACTTATTTCACTTAGAATCATCGTATCTAAATCCACTCATCATGCTGCTAACTAGCCTTATGACATTGATTTCATGGCTGAGTGATATTCCATTGTGCCAAGTACCACCATTTCTTTATCCATTTTTCTCTTTCCTGGGATATTGAAGGTGTACCGAAGTGGAGGTTCTTGGAAACAGAGCAGCCGTAAACTTTAGGATGCCTGTGTCTTGTTGATTTTTAGTTTTCCCAATTTATACGCCCTTGAGTGGAAGTGCCCTATGCTCTCTACGCTGTGTTTATTACTTGTTTCAGGACACACCGTACTCTTCTCCAGAGTGCCTGTTGGCAATTTACATCCCGCCCATCAGCGTAGCAAGGCTCCCATGTCTCCATGGCCTGTCCTGCTTTTCTGGTTTTTACACTTTGTTCAGCATGGCCCTTTTGACCGAGGGCAAGCGAGACTTCTTTGTAGCGCTGATTTGCCCTTCCGGCTTGCTTGGTTGGCCAAAAAGGGCGTATGCGTTTTTTCCTGAATATATTCAGGAAAAAACGCATACGCCCTTTTTGGCCAAGGGCATCATTGTCAACGTTTTGCCGCTTTTCATGTGCTTTAAAGGCGAGTCGAATCTACCTCCTGAAATCTGTTTCCTGCAAATCTGCCTTGCTTTCAAATCCTCTTCGTTGCCTTCCCTCAATATATTTGTGGACGAGAGTTCTCATTTATAACTCTGCACGTTTGTGAATTGCAGTGCCCGTGAGCTCCATTTGTCTCCTCGCTTTTTTGGGAGCTGGCCGCAAAAGCGCAGGATTGCTTCAGGCCCTATTTTGGTTCTGGGGGGCAGGCTGAGCCTGTGGTTCATTCTTCTTCCTGATGGGAAAATGGAGTGACCTGTGCCTGTCCCAACACCTAGGGCTAGTCTTTCGTTGGTTCCCCGTCTTCCCGTTCATCCTCAGGACAAATTGCAACCTGGACGAAACAGTAGGTTAAAGGTGCTGATTCTCCAAGTAGGGAGATGGTTAGTCAAGCGGCTGGAATGGCGAACCCGAGCACAAGGAGAGGAGAAATGAGGTGCGTTTTAGAAACCTTTCCCGATCTCACGGCATACCATCTTCTGGCTTTCCCATGCATGTTTTGATGTAGGAAGATTCCCTTGTACCTGGAGATTTGAGACCCATGGGGTGTGTTCCCCACAGTGTTACTTTAAAGTATCTGCGTTTGCTCACCCAACCTCACCAATCCTCTCAGCCCCAAGAGTGTCCAGCCTTATGTCTCATCCAGCTGTGGGTCTAGATATGGTCAATCCAGGTTGCATCAGAGACCCTGAACGGATGTTGTAAGAATTTCTCTCACTTTCACTGTGTTTGCTTTGTGGGTTTTTTAAAGTAATGTATGTTTAGAATGGGGTTTGGCTGCTTTTCCCTGCTGTGTTTATGCCGCTTTACACCCTCTTGATTCACTTGCAGAGAGATATGTATACATAGGTTTTCAGATTCATACTAGTCAGATATATTCTTGTGCGGTGACTAGGGGGTGTTGAGTCCAGTTCACTGAGCAGGGAGTAGGCCTTGTCTATTACATATTTGGCTTATGGAGCGGTGTCTGAGCTAATTTCAAACCCTTGTTTTATGCATCACCCCACCTCACCTTTCCGGTTAAGCAGCCATAGTGTGTCTTCTAAAGGTGTGACTCTGTTCTGTTTTGTAATTCAGTTCAAGTGTAGCGATTTTGACATTCCCTCTATAAGCGATATCTTAGGATAAGTGTCTTTTTCTGTGTGACTTATTTCACTTAGAATCATCGTACCTAAATCCACACATCATGCTGCTAACTAGCCTTATGACATTGATTTCATGGCTGAGTGATATTCCATTGTGCCAAGTACCACCATTTCTTTATCCATTTTTCTCTTTCCTGGGATATTGAAGGTGTACCGAAGCGGAGGTTCTTGGAAACAGAGCAGCCGTAAACTTTAGGGTGCCTGTGTCTTGTTGATTTTTAGTTTTCCCAATTTATACGCCCATGAGTGGAAGTGCCCTATGCTCTCTACGCTGTGTTTATTACTTGTTTCAGGACACACCGTACTCTTCTCCAGAGTGCCTGTTGGCAATTTATATCCCGCCCATCAGCGTAGCAAGGCTCCCATGTCTCCATGGCCTGTCCTGCTTTTCTGGTTTTTACTGTTTGTTCAGCATGGCCCTTTTGACCGAGGGCAAGCGAGACTTCTTTGTAGCGCTGATTTGCCCTTCCGGCTTGCTTGGTTGGCCAAAAAGGGCGTATGCGTTTTTTCCTGAATATATTCAGGAAAAAACGCATACGCCCTTTTTGGCCAAGGGCATCATTGTCAACGTTTTGCCGCTTTTCATGTGCTTTAAAGGCGAGTCGAATCTACCTCCTGAAATCTGTTTCCTGCAAATCTGCCTTGCTTTCAAATCCTCTTCGTTGCCTTCCCTCAATATATTTGTGGACGAGAGTTCTCATTTATAACTCTGCACGTTTGTGAATTGCAGTGCCCCTGAGCTCCATTTGTCTCCTCGCTTTTTGGGAGCTGGCCGCAAAAGCGCAGGATTGCTTCAGGCCCTATTTTGGTTCTGGGGGGCAGGCTGAGCCTGTGGTTCATTCTTCTTCCTGATGGGAAAATGGAGTGACCTATGCCTGTCCCAACACCTAGGGCTCGTCTCTCGTTGGTTCCGCGTCTTCCCGTTCATCCTCAGGACAAATTGCAACCTGTACAATCAGGAGGTTAAAGGTGCTGATTCTCCAAGTAGGGAGATGGTTAGTCAAGCGGCTGGAATGGCGAACCCGAGCACAAGGAGAGGAGAAATGAGGTGCGTTTTAGAAACCTTTCCCGATCTCATGGCATATCATCTTCTGGGTTTCCCATGCATGTTTTGATGTAGGAAGATGCCCTTGTACCTGGAGATTTGAGACCCATGGGGTGTGTTCCCCGCAGTGTTACTTTAAAGTATCTGCGTTTGCTCACCCAACCTCACCAATCCTCTCAGCCCCAAGAGTGTCCAGCCTTCTGTCTCATCCAGCTGTGGGTCTAGATATGGTCAATCCAGGTTGCATCAGAGACCCTGAACAGATTTTGTAAGAATTTCTCTCTCTTTCACTGTCTTTGTTTTGTGGGTTTTTTAAAGTAATTTATGTTTAGAATCGGGCTTGGCTGCTTTTCCCTGCTGTGTTGATGCCGCTTTACACCCTCTTGATTCACTTGCAGAGAGATATCGATACATAGGTTTTCAGATTCTTACTAGTCAGATATATTCTTGTGTGGTGACTAGGGTGTGTTGAGTCCAGTTCACTGAGCAGGGAGTAGGCCTTGTCTATTACATATTTGGCTTATGGAGCGGTGTCTGAGCTAATTTCAAACCCTTGTTTTATGCATCACCCCACCTCACCTTTCCCGTTAAGCAGCCATAGTGTGTCTTCTAAAGGTGTGACTCTGTTCTGTTTTGTAATTCAGTTCAAGTGTAGCGATTTTGACATTCCCTCTATAAGCGATATCTTAGGATAAGTGTCTTTTTCTGTGTGACTTATTTCACTTAGAATCATCGTATCTAAATCCACTCATCATGCTGCTAACTAGCCTTATGACATTGATTTCATGGCTGAGTGATATTCCATTGTGCCAAGTACCACCATTTCTTTATCCATTTTTCTCTTTCCTGGGATATTGAAGGTGTACCGAAGTGGAGGTTCTTGGAAACAGAGCAGCCGTAAACTTTAGGGTGCCTGTGTCTTGTTGATTTTTATTTTTCCCAATTTATACGCCCTTGAGTGGAAGTGCCCTATGCTCTCTACGCTGTGTTTATTACTTGTTTCAGGACACACCGTACTCTTCTCCAGAGTGCCTGTTGGCAATTTACATCCCGCCCATCAGCGTAGCAAGGCTCCCATGTCTCCATGGCCTGTCCTGCTTTTCTGGTTTTTACACTTTGTTCAGCATGGCCCTTTTGACCGAGGGCAAGCGAGACTTCTTTGTAGCGCTGATTTGCCCTTCCGGCTTGCTTGGTTGGCCAAAAAGGGCGTATGCGTTTTTTCCTGAATATATTCAGGAAAAAACGCATACGCCCTTTTTGGCCAAGGGCATCATTGTCAACGTTTTGCCGCTTTTCATGTGCTTTAAAGGCGAGTCGAATCTACCTCCTGAAATCTGTTTCCTGCAAATCTGCCTTGCTTTCAAATCCTCTTCGTTGCCTTCCCTCAATATATTTGTGGACGAGAGTTCTCATTTATAACTCTGCACGTTTGTGAATTGCAGTGCCCCTGAGCTCCATTTGTCTCCTCGCTTTTTTGGGAGCTGGCCGCAAAAGCGCAGGATTGCTTCAGGCCCTATTTTGGTTCTGGGGGGCAGGCTGAGCCTGTGGTTCATTCTTCTTCCTGATGGGAAAATGGAGTGACCTGTGCCTGTCCCAACACCTAGGGCTAGTCTTTCGTTGGTTCCCCGTCTTCCCGTTCATCCTCAGGACAAATTGCAACCTGGACGAAACAGTAGGTTAAAGGTGCTGATTCTCCAAGTAGGGAGATGGTTAGTCAAGCGGCTGGAATGGCGAACCCGAGCACAAGGAGAGGAGAAATGAGGTGCGTTTTAGAAACCTTTCCCGATCTCACGGCATTCCATCTTCTGGCTTTCCCATGCATGTTTTGATGTAGGAAGATTCCCTTGTACCTGGAGATTTGAGACCCATGGGGTGTGTTCCCCGCAGTGTTACTTTAAAGTATCTGCGTTTGCTCACCCAACCTCACCAATCCTCTCAGCCCCAAGAGTGTCCAGCCTTATGTCTCATCCAGCTGTGGGTCTAGATATGGTCAATCCAGGTTGCATCATAGACCCTGAACGGATGTTGTAAGAATTTCTCTCACTTTCACTGTCTTTGCTTTGTGGGTTTTTTAAAGTAATGTATGTTTAGAATGGGGTTTGGCTGCTTTTCCCTGCTGTGTTTATGCCGCTTTACACCCTCTTGATTCACTTGCAGAGAGATATCGATACATAGGTTTTCAGATTCATACTAGTCAGATATATTCTTGTGCGGTGACTAGGGGGTGTTGAGTCCAGTTCACTGAGCAGGGAGTAGGCCTTGTCTATTACATATTTGGCTTATGGAGCGGTGTCTGAGCTAATTTCAAACCCTTGTTTTATGCATCACCCCACCTCACCTTTCCGGTTAAGCAGCCATAGTGTGTCTTCTAAAGGTGTGACTCTGTTCTGTTTTGTAATTCAGTTCAAGTGTAGCGATTTTGACATTCCCTCTATAAGCGATATCTTAGGATAAGTGTCTTTTTCTGTGTGACTTATTTCACTTAGAATCATCGTACCTAAATCCACACATCATGCTGCTAACTAGCCTTATGACATTGATTTCATGGCTGAGTGATATTCCATTGTGCCAAGTACCACCATTTCTTTATCCATTTTTCTCTTTCCTGGGATATTGAAGGTGTACCGAAGCGGAGGTTCTTGGAAACAGAGCAGCCGTAAACTTTAGGGTGCCTGTGTCTTGTTGATTTTTAGTTTTCCCAATTTATACGCCCATGAGTGGAAGTGACCTATGCTCTCTACGCTGTGTTTATTACTTGTTTCAGGACACACCGTACTCTTCTCCAGAGTGCCTGTTGGCAATTTATATCCCGCCCATCAGCGTAGCAAGGCTCCCATGTCTCCATGGCCTGTCCTGCTTTTCTGGTTTTTACTGTTTGTTCAGCATGGCCCTTTTGACCGAGGGCAAGCGAGACTTCTTTGTAGCGCTGATTTGCCCTTCCGGCTTGCTTGGTTGGCCAAAAAGGGCGTATGCGTTTTTTCCTGAATATATTCAGGAAAAAACGCATACGCCCTTTTTGGCCAAGGGCATCATTGTCAACGTTTTGCCGCTTTTCATGTGCTTTAAAGGCGAGTCGAATCTACCTCCTGAAATCTGTTTCCTGCAAATCTGCCTTGCTTTCAAATCCTCTTCGTTGCCTTCCCTCAATATATTTGTGGACGAGAGTTCTCATTGATAACTCTGCACGTTTGTGAATTGCAGTGCCCCTGAGCTCCATTTGTCTCCTCGCTTTTTTGGGAGCTGGCCGCAAAAGCGCAGGATTGCTTCAGGCCCTATTTTGGTTCTGGGGGGCAGGCTGAGCCTGTGGTTCATTCTTCTTCCTGATGGGAAAATGGAGTGACCTATGCCTGTCCCAACACCTAGGGCTCGTCTCTCGTTGGTTCCGCGTCTTCCCGTTCATCCTCAGGACAAATTGCAACCTGTACAATCAGGAGGTTAAAGGTGCTGATTCTCCAAGTAGGGAGATGGTTAGTCAAGCGGCTGGAATGGCGAACCCGAGCACAAGGAGAGGAGAAATGAGGTGCGTTTTAGAAACCTTTCCCGATCTCATGGCATACCATCTTCTGGGTTTCCCATGCATGTTTTGATGTAGGAAGATGCCCTTGTACCTGGAGATTTGAGACCCATGGGGTGTGTTCCCCGCAGTGTTACTTTAAAGTATCTGCGTTTGCTCACCCAACCTCACCAATCCTCTCAGCCCCAAGAGTGTCCAGCCTTCTGTCTCATCCAGCTGTGGGTCTAGATATGGTCAATCCAGGTTGCATCATAGACCCTGAACGGATTTTGTAAGAATTTCTCTCTCTTTCACTGTCTTTGTTTTGTGGGTTTTTTAAAGTAATTTATGTTTAGAATGGGGTTTGGCTGCTTTTCCCTGCTGTGTTGATGCCGCTTTACACCCTCTTGATTCACTTGCAGAGAGATATCGATACATAGGTTTTCAGATTCTTACTAGTCAGATATATTCTTGTGTGGTGACTAGGGTGTGTTGAGTCCAGTTCACTGAGCAGGGAGTAGGCCTTGTCTATTACATATTTGGCTTATGGAGCGGTCTCTGAGCTAATTTCAAACCCTTGTTTTATACATCACCCCACCTCACCTTTCCCGTTAAGCAGCCATAGTGTGTCTTCTAAAGGTGTGACTCTGTTCTGTTTTGTAATTCAGTTCAAGTGTAGCGATTTTGACATTCCCTCTATAAGCGATATCTTAGGATAAGTGTCTTTTTCTGTGTGACTTATTTCACTTAGAATCATCGTATCTAAATCCACTCATCATGCTGCTAACTAGCCTTATGACATTGATTTCATGGCTGAGTGATATTCCATTGTGCCAAGTACCACCATTTCTTTATCCATTTTTGTCTTTCCTGGGATATTGAAGGTGTACCGAAGTGGAGGTTCTTGGAAACAGAGCAGCCGTAAACTTTAGGGTGCCTGTGTCTTGTTGATTTTTAGTTTTCCCAATTTATACGCCCTTGAGTGGAAGTGCCCTATGCTCTCTACGCTGTGTTTATTACTTGTTTCAGGACACACCGTACTCTTCTCCAGAGTGCCTGTTGGCAATTTATATCCCGCCCATCAGCGTAGCAAGGCTCCCATGTCTCCATGGCCTGTCCTGCTTTTCTCGTTTTTACTGTTTGTTCAGCATGGCCCTTTTGACTGAGGGCAAGCGAGACTTCTTTGTAGCGCTGATTTGCCCTTCCGGCTTGCTTGGTTGGCCAAAAAGGGCGTATGCGTTTTTTCCTGAATATATTCAGGAAAAAACGCATACGCCCTTTTTGGCCAAGGGCATCATTGTCAACGTTTTGCCGCTTTTCATGTGCTTTAAAGGCGAGTCGAATCTACCTCCTGAAATCTGTTTCCTGCAAATCTGCCTTGCTTTCAAATCCTCTTCGTTGCCTTCACTCAATATATTTGTGGACGAGAGTTCTCATTTATAACTCTGCACGTTTGTGAATTGCAGTGCCCCTGAGCTCCATTTGTCTCCTCGCTTTTTTGGGAGCTGGCCGCAAAAGCGCAGGATTGCTTCAGGCCCTATTTTGGCTCTGGGGGGCAGGCTGAGCCTGTGGTTCATCCTTCTTCCTGATGGGAAAATGGAGTGACCTGTGCCTGTCCCAATACCTAGGGCTAGTCTTTCGTTGGTTCCCCGTCTTCCCGTTCATCCTCAGGACAAATTGCAACCTGGACGAAACAGTAGGTTAAAGGTGCTGATTCTCCAAGTAGGGAGATGGTTAGTCAAGCGGCTGGAATGGTGAACCCGAGCACAAGGAGAGGAGAAATGAGGTGCGTTTTGGAAACCTTTCCCGATCTCACGGCATACCATCTTCTGGCTTTCCCATGCATGTTTTGATGTAGGAAGATTCCCTTGTACCTGGAGATTTGAGACCCATGGGGTGTGTTCCCCGCAGTGTTAATTTAAAGTATCTGCGTTTGCTCACCCAACCTCACCAATCCTCTCAGCCCCAAGAGTGTCCAGCCTTATGTCTCATCCAGCTGTGGGTCTAGATATGGTCAATCCAGGTTGCATCAGAGACCCTGAACGGATTTTGTAAGAATTTCTCTCTCTTTCACTGTCTTTGTTTAGTGGGTTTTTTAAAGTAATTTATGTTTAGAATCGGGCTTGGCTGCTTTTCCCTGCTGTGTTGATGCCGCTTTACACCCTCTTGATTCACTTGCAGAGAGATATCGATACATAGGTTTTCACATTTTTACTAGTCAGATATATTCTTGTGTGGTGACCAGGGTGTGTTGAGTCCAGTTCACTGAGCAGGGAGTAGGCCTTGTCTATTACATATTTGGCTTATGGAGCGGTCTCTGAGCTAATTTCAAACCCTTGTTTTATGCATCACCCCACCTCACCTTTCCCGTTAAGCAGCCATAGTGTGTCTTCTAAAGGTGTGACTCT
Organism: Eubalaena glacialis; assembly: GCF_028564815.1. NCBI lineage: Eukaryota > Metazoa > Chordata > Mammalia > Artiodactyla > Balaenidae > Eubalaena > Eubalaena glacialis. The sequence continues at coordinate 416,581 of NW_026871217.1, forward strand.
GTTCTGTTTTGTAATTCAGTTCAAGTGTAGCGATTTTGACATTCCCTCTATAAGCGATATCTTAGGATAAGTGTCTTTTTCTGTGTGACTTATTTCACTTAGAATCATCGTATCTAAATCCACTCATCATGCTGCTAACTAGCCTTATGACATTGATTTCATGGCTGAGTGATATTCCATTGTGCCAAGTACCACCATTTCTTTATCCATTTTTCTCTTTCCTGGGATATTGAAGGTGTACCGAAGTGGAGGTTCTTGGAAACAGAGCAGCCGTAAACTTTAGGATGCCTGTGTCTTGTTGATTTTTAGTTTTCCCAATTTATACGCCCTTGAGTGGAAGTGCCCTATGCTCTCTACGCTGTGTTTATTACTTGTTTCAGGACACACCGTACTCTTCTCCAGAGTGCCTGTTGGCAATTTACATCCCGCCCATCAGCGTAGCAAGGCTCCCATGTCTCCATGGCCTGTCCTGCTTTTCTGGTTTTTACACTTTGTTCAGCATGGCCCTTTTGACCGAGGGCAAGCGAGACTTCTTTGTAGCGCTGATTTGCCCTTCCGGCTTGCTTGGTTGGCCAAAAAGGGCGTATGCGTTTTTTCCTGAATATATTCAGGAAAAAACGCATACGCCCTTTTTGGCCAAGGGCATCATTGTCAACGTTTTGCCGCTTTTCATGTGCTTTAAAGGCGAGTCGAATCTACCTCCTGAAATCTGTTTCCTGCAAATCTGCCTTGCTTTCAAATCCTCTTCGTTGCCTTCCCTCAATATATTTGTGGACGAGAGTTCTCATTTATAACTCTGCACGTTTGTGAATTGCAGTGCCCCTGAGCTCCATTTGTCTCCTCGCTTTTTTGGGAGCTGGCCGCAAAAGCGCAGGATTGCTTCAGGCCCTATTTTGGTTCTGGGGGGCAGGCTGAGCCTGTGGTTCATTCTTCTTCCTGATGGGAAAATGGAGTGACCTGTGCCTGTCCCAACACCTAGGGCTAGTCTTTCGTTGGTTCCCCGTCTTCCCGTTCATCCTCAGGACAAATTGCAACCTGGACGAAACAGTAGGTTAAAGGTGCTGATTCTCCAAGTAGGGAGATGGTTAGTCAAGCGGCTGGAATGGCGAACCCGAGCACAAGGAGAGGAGAAATGAGGTGCGTTTTAGAAACCTTTCCCGATCTCACGGCATACCATCTTCTGGCTTTCTCATGCATGTTTTGATGTAGGAAGATTCCCTTGTACCTGGAGATTTGAGACCCATGGGGTGTGTTCCCCACAGTGTTACTTTAAAGTATCTGCGTTTGCTCACCCAACCTCACCAATCCTCTCAGCCCCAAGAGTGTCCAGCCTTATGTCTCATCCAGCTGTGGGTCTAGATATGGTCAATCCAGGTTGCATCAGAGACCCTGAACGGATGTTGTAAGAATTTCTCTCACTTTCACTGTGTTTGCTTTGTGGGTTTTTTAAAGTAATGTATGTTTAGAATGGGGTTTGGCTGCTTTTCCCTGCTGTGTTTATGCCGCTTTACACCCTCTTGATTCACTTGCAGAGAGATATGTATACATAGGTTTTCAGATTCATACTAGTCAGATATATTCTTGTGCGGTGACTAGGGGGTGTTGAGTCCAGTTCACTGAGCAGGGAGTAGGCCTTGTCTATTACATATTTGGCTTATGGAGCGGTGTCTGAGCTAATTTCAAACCCTTGTTTTATGCATCACCCCACCTCACCTTTCCGGTTAAGCAGCCATAGTGTGTCTTCTAAAGGTGTGACTCTGTTCTGTTTTGTAATTCAGTTCAAGTGTAGCGATTTTGACATTCCCTCTATAAGCGATATCTTAGGATAAGTGTCTTTTTCTGTGTGACTTATTTCACTTAGAATCATCGTACCTAAATCCACACATCATGCTGCTAACTAGCCTTATGACATTGATTTCATGGCTGAGTGATATTCCATTGTGCCAAGTACCACCATTTCTTTATCCATTTTTCTCTTTCCTGGGATATTGAAGGTGTACCGAAGTGGAGGTTCTTGGAAACAGAGCAGCCGTAAACTTTAGGGTGCCTGTGTCTTGTTGATTTTTAGTTTTCCCAATTTATACGCCCATGAGTGGAAGTGCCCTATGCTCTCTACGCTGTGTTTATTACTTGTTTCAGGACACACCGTACTCTTCTCCAGAGTGCCTGTTAGCAATTTATATCCCGCCCATCAGCGTAGCAAGGCTCCCATGTCTCCATGGCCTGTCCTGCTTTTCTGGTTTTTACTGTTTGTTCAGCATGGCCCTTTTGACCGAGGGCAAGCGAGACTTCTTTGTAGCGCTGATTTGCCCTTCCGGCTTGCTTGGTTGGCCAAAAAGGGCGTATGCGTTTTTTCCTGAATATATTCAGGAAAAAACGCATACGCCCTTCTTGGCCAAGGGCATCATTGTCAACGTTTTGCCGCTTTTCATGTGCTTTAAAGGCGAGTCGAATCTACCTCCTGAAATCTGTTTCCTGCAAATCTGCCTTGCTTTCAAATCCTCTTCGTTGCCTTCCCTCAATATATTTGTGGACGAGAGTTCTCATTTATAACTCTGCACGTTTGTGAATTGCAGTGCCCCTGAGCTCCATTTGTCTCCTCGCTTTTTTGGGAGCTGGCCGCAAAAGCGCAGGATTGCTTCAGGCCCTATTTTGGTTCTGGGGGGCAGGCTGAGCCTGTGGTTCATTCTTCTTCCTGATGGGAAAATGGAGTGACCTATGCCTGTCCCAACACCTAGGGCTAGTCTTTCGTTGGTTCCCCGTCTTCCCGTTCATCCTCAGGACAAATTGCAACCTGGACGAAACAGTAGGTTAAAGGTGCTGATTCTCCAAGTAGGGAGATGGTTAGTCAAGCGGCTGGAATGGCGAACCCGAGCACAAGGAGAGGAGAAATGAGGTGCGTTTTAGAAACCTTTCCCGATCTCACGGCATACCATCTTCTGAGTTTCCCATGCATGTTTTGATGTAGGAAGATTCCCTTGTACCTGGAGATTTGAGACCCATGGGGTGGGTACCCCGTGGTATTACTTTAAAGTATCTGCATTTGCTCACCCAACCTCACCAATCCCCTCAGCCCCAAGAGTGTCCAGCCTTATGTCACATCCAGCTGTGGGTCTAGATATGGTCAATCCAGGTTGCATCAGAGACCCTGAACGGATTTTGTAAGAATTTCTCTCTCTTTCACTGTCTTTGCTTTGTGGGTTTTTTAAAGTAATGTATGTTTAGAATGGGGTTTGGCTGCTTTTCCCTGCTGTGTTGATGCCGCTTTTCACCCTCTTGATTCACTTGCAGAGAGATATCGATACATAGGTTTTCAGATTCTTACTAGTCAGATATATTCTTGTGTGGTGACTAGGGTGTGTTGAGTCCAGTTCACTGAGCAGGGAGTAAGCCTTGTCTATTACATATTTGGCTTATGGAGCGGTGTCTGAGCTAATTTCAAACCCTTGTTTTATGCATCACCCCACCTCACCTTTCCCGTTAAGCAGCCATAGTGTGTCTTCTAAAGGTGTGACTCTGTTCTGTTTTGTAATTCAGTTCAAGTGTAGCGATTTTGACATTCCCTCTATAAGCGATATCTTAGGATAAGTGTCTTTTTCTGTGTGACTTATTTCACTTAGAATCATCGTATCTAAATCCACTCATCATGCTGCTAACTAGCCTTATGACATTGATTTCATGGCTGAGTGATATTCCATTGTGCCAAGTACCACCATTTCTTTATCCATTTTTCTCTTTCCTGGGATATTGAAGGTGTACCGAAGTGGAGGTTCTTGGAAACAGAGCAGCCGTAAACTTTAGGATGCCTGTGTCTTGTTGATTTTTAGTTTTCCCAATTTATACGCCCTTGAGTGGAAGTGCCCTATGCTCTCTACGCTGTGTTTATTACTTGTTTCAGGACACACCGTACTCTTCTCCAGAGTGCCTGTTGGCAATTTACATCCCGCCCATCAGCGTAGCAAGGCTCCCATGTCTCCATGGCCTGTCCTGCTTTTCTGGTTTTTACACTTTGTTCAGCATGGCCCTTTTGACCGAGGGCAAGCGAGACTTCTTTGTAGCGCTGATTTGCCCTTCCGGCTTGCTTGGTTGGCCAAAAAGGGCGTATGCGTTTTTTCCTGAATATATTCAGGAAAAAACGCATACGCCCTTTTTGGCCAAGGGCATCATTGTCAACGTTTTGCCGCTTTTCATGTGCTTTAAAGGCGAGTCGAATCTACCTCCTGAAATCTGTTTCCTGCAAATCTGCCTTGCTTTCAAATCCTCTTCGTTGCCTTCCCTCAATATATTTGTGGACGAGAGTTCTCATTTATAACTCTGCACGTTTGTGAATTGCAGTGCCCCTGAGCTCCATTTGTCTCCTCGCTTTTTTGGGAGCTGGCCGCAAAAGCGCAGGATTGCTTCAGGCCCTATTTTGGTTCTGGGGGGCAGGCTGAGCCTGTGGTTCATTCTTCTTCCTGATGGGAAAATGGAGTGACCTGTGCCTGTCCCAACACCTAGGGCTAGTCTTTCGTTGGTTCCCCGTCTTCCCGTTCATCCTCAGGACAAATTGCAACCTGGACGAAACAGTAGGTTAAAGGTGCTGATTCTCCAAGTAGGGAGATGGTTAGTCAAGCGGCTGGAATGGCGAACCCGAGCACAAGGAGAGGAGAAATGAGGTGCGTTTTAGAAACCTTTCCCGATCTCACGGCATACCATCTTCTGGCTTTCCCATGCATGTTTTGATGTAGGAAGATTCCCTTGTACCTGGAGATTTGAGACCCATGGGGTGTGTTCCCCGCAGTGTTACTTTAAAGTATCTGCGTTTGCTCACCCAACCTCACCAATCCTCTCAGCCCCAAGAGTGTCCAGCCTTATGTCTCATCCAGCTGTGGGTCTAGATATGGTCAATCCAGGTTGCATCAGAGACCCTGAACGGATGTTGTAAGAATTTCTCTCACTTTCACTGTGTTTGCTTTGTGGGTTTTTTAAAGTAATGTATGTTTAGAATGGGGTTTGGCTGCTTTTCCCTGCTGTGTTTATGCCGCTTTACACCCTCTTGATTCACTTGCAAAGAGATATGTATACATAGGTTTTCAGATTCATACTAGTCAGATATATTCTTGTGCGGTGACTAGGGGGTGTTGAGTCCAGTTCACTGAGCAGGGAGTAGGCCTTGTCTATTACATATTTGGCTTATGGAGCGGTGTCTGAGCTAATTTCAAACCCTTGTTTTATGCATCACCCCACCTCACCTTTCCGGTTAAGCAGCCATAGTGTGTCTTCTAAAGGTGTGACTCTGTTCTGTTTTGTAATTCAGTTCAAGTGTAGCGATTTTGACATTCCCTCTATAAGCGATATCTTAGGATAAGTGTCTTTTTCTGTGTGACTTATTTCACTTAGAATCATCGTACCTAAATCCACACATCATGCTGCTAACTAGCCTTATGACATTGATTTCATGGCTGAGTGATATTCCATTGTGCCAAGTACCACCATTTCTTTATCCATTTTTCTCTTTCCTGGGATATTGAAGGTGTACCGAAGCGGAGGTTCTTGGAAACAGAGCAGCCGTAAACTTTAGGGTGCCTGTGTCTTGTTGATTTTTAGTTTTCCCAATTTATACGCCCATGAGTGGAAGTGCCCTATGCTCTCTACGCTGTGTTTATTACTTGTTTCAGGACACACCGTACTCTTCTCCAGAGTGCCTGTTGGCAATTTATATCCCGCCCATCAGCGTAGCAAGGCTCCCATGTCTCCATGGCCTGTCCTGCTTTTCTGGTTTTTACTGTTTGTTCAGCATGGCCCTTTTGACCGAGGGCAAGCGAGACTTCTTTGTAGCGCTGATTTGCCCTTCCGGCTTGCTTGGTTGGCCAAAAAGGGCGTATGCGTTTTTTCCTGAATATATTCAGGAAAAAACGCATACGCCCTTTTTGGCCAAGGGCATCATTGTCAACGTTTTGCCGCTTTTCATGTGCTTTAAAGGCGAGTCGAATCTACCTCCTGAAATCTGTTTCCTGCAAATCTGCCTTGCTTTCAAATCCTCTTCGTTGCCTTCCCTCAATATATTTGTGGACGAGAGTTCTCATTTATAACTCTGCACGTTTGTGAATTGCAGTGCCCCTGAGCTCCATTTGTCTCCTCGCTTTTTTGGGAGCTGGCCGCAAAAGCGCAGGATTGCTTCAGGCCCTATTTTGGTTCTGGGGGGCAGGCTGAGCCTGTGGTTCATTCTTCTTCCTGATGGGAAAATGGAGTGACCTATGCCTGTCCCAACACCTAGGGCTCGTCTCTCGTTGGTTCCGCGTCTTCCCGTTCATCCTCAGGACAAATTGCAACCTGTACAATCAGGAGGTTAAAGGTGCTGATTCTCCAAGTAGGGAGATGGTTAGTCAAGCGGCTGGAATGGCGAACCCGAGCACAAGGAGAGGAGAAATGAGGTGCGTTTTAGAAACCTTTCCCGATCTCATGGCATATCATCTTCTGGGTTTCCCATGCATGTTTTGATGTAGGAAGATGCCCTTGTACCTGGAGATTTGAGACCCATGGGGTGTGTTCCCCGCAGTGTTACTTTAAAGTATCTGCGTTTGCTCACCCAACCTCACCAATCCTCTCAGCCCCAAGAGTGTCCAGCCTTCTGTCCCATCCAGCTGTGGGTCTAGATATGGTCAATCCAGGTTGCATCAGAGACCCTGAACAGATTTTGTAAGAATTTCTCTCTCTTTCACTGTCTTTGTTTTGTGGGTTTTTTAAAGTAATTTATGTTTAGAATCGGGCTTGGCTGCTTTTCCCTGCTGTGTTGATGCCGCTTTACACCCTCTTGATTCACTTGCAGAGAGATATCGATACATAGGTTTTCAGATTCTTACTAGTCAGATATATTCTTGTGTGGTGACTAGGGTGTGTTGAGTCCAGTTCACTGAGCAGGGAGTAGGCCTTGTCTATTACATATTTGGCTTATGGAGCGGTGTCTGAGCTAATTTCAAACCCTTGTTTTATGCATCACCCCACCTCACCTTTCCGGTTAAGCAGCCATAGTGTGTCTTCTAAAGGTGTGACTCTGTTCTGTTTTGTAATTCAGTTCAAGTGTAGCGATTTTGACATTCCCTCTATAAGCGATATCTTAGGATAAGTGTCTTTTTCTGTGTGACTTATTTCACTTAGAATCATCGTATCTAAATCCACTCATCATGCTGCTAACTAGCCTTATGACATTGATTTCATGGCTGAGTGATATTCCATTGTGCCAAGTACCACCATTTCTTTATCCATTTTTCTCTTTCCTGGGATATTGAAGGTGTACCGAAGTGGAGGTTCTTGGAAACAGAGCAGCCGTAAACTTTAGGGTGCCTGTGTCTTGTTGATTTTTATTTTTCCCAATTTATACGCCCTTGAGTGGAAGTGCCCTATGCTCTCTACGCTGTGTTTATTACTTGTTTCAGGACACACCGTACTCTTCTCCAGAGTGCCTGTTGGCAATTTACATCCCGCCCATCAGCGTAGCAAGGCTCCCATGTCTCCATGGCCTGTCCTGCTTTTCTGGTTTTTACACTTTGTTCAGCATGGCCCTTTTGACCGAGGGCAAGCGAGACTTCTTTGTAGCGCTGATTTGCCCTTCCGGCTTGCTTGGTTGGCCAAAAAGGGCGTATGCGTTTTTTCCTGAATATATTCAGGAAAAAACGCATACGCCCTTTTTGGCCAAGGGCATCATTGTCAACGTTTTGCCGCTTTTCATGTGCTTTAAAGGCGAGTCGAATCTACCTCCTGAAATCTGTTTCCTGCAAATCTGCCTTGCTTTCAAATCCTCTTCGTTGCCTTCCCTCAATATATTTGTGGACGAGAGTTCTCATTTATAACTCTGCACGTTTGTGAATTGCAGTGCCCCTGAGCTCCATTTGTCTCCTCGCTTTTTTGGGAGCTGGCCGCAAAAGCGCAGGATTGCTTCAGGCCCTATTTTGGTTCTGGGGGGCAGGCTGAGCCTGTGGTTCATTCTTCTTCCTGATGGGAAAATGGAGTGACCTATGCCTGTCCCAACACCTAGGGCTCGTCTCTCGTTGGTTCCGCGTCTTCCCGTTCATCCTCAGGACAAATTGCAACCTGTACAATCAGGAGGTTAAAGGTGCTGATTCTCCAAGTAGGGAGATGGTTAGTCAAGCGGCTGGAATGGCGAACCCGAGCACAAGGAGAGGAGAAATGAGGTGCGTTTTAGAAACCTTTCCCGATCTCATGGCATATCATCTTCTGGGTTTCCCATGCATGTTTTGATGTAGGAAGATGCCCTTGTACCTGGAGATTTGAGACCCATGGGGTGTGTTCCCCGCAGTGTTACTTTAAAGTATCTGCGTTTGCTCACCCAACCTCACCAATCCTCTCAGCCCCAAGAGTGTCCAGCCTTCTGTCTCATCCAGCTGTGGGTCTAGATATGGTCAATCCAGGTTGCATCAGAGACCCTGAACAGATTTTGTAAGAATTTCTCTCTCTTTCACTGTCTTTGTTTTGTGGGTTTTTTAAAGTAATTTATGTTTAGAATCGGGCTTGGCTGCTTTTCCCTGCTGTGTTGATGCCGCTTTACACCCTCTTGATTCACTTGCAGAGAGATATCGATACATAGGTTTTCAGATTCTTACTAGTCAGATATATTCTTGTGTGGTGACTAGGGTGTGTTGAGTCCAGTTCACTGAGCAGGGAGTAGGCCTTGTCTATTACATATTTGGCTTATGGAGCGGTGTCTGAGCTAATTTCAAACCCTTGTTTTATGCATCACCCCACCTCACCTTTCCCGTTAAGCAGCCATAGTGTGTCTTCTAAAGGTGTGACTCTGTTCTGTTTTGTAATTCAGTTCAAGTGTAGCGATTTTGACATTCCCTCTATAAGCGATATCTTAGGATAAGTGTCTTTTTCTGTGTGACTTATTTCACTTAGAATCATCGTATCTAAATCCACTCATCATGCTGCTAACTAGCCTTATGACATTGATTTCATGGCTGAGTGATATTCCATTGTGCCAAGTACCACCATTTCTTTATCCATTTTTCTCTTTCCTGGGATATTGAAGGTGTACCGAAGTGGAGGTTCTTGGAAACAGAGCAGCCGTAAACTTTAGGGTGCCTGTGTCTTGTTGATTTTTATTTTTCCCAATTTATACGCCCTTGAGTGGAAGTGCCCTATGCTCTCTACGCTGTGTTTATTACTTGTTTCAGGACACACCGTACTCTTCTCCAGAGTGCCTGTTGGCAATTTACATCCCGCCCATCAGCGTAGCAAGGCTCCCATGTCTCCATGGCCTGTCCTGCTTTTCTGGTTTTTACACTTTGTTCAGCATGGCCCTTTTGACCGAGGGCAAGCGAGACTTCTTTGTAGCGCTGATTTGCCCTTCCGGCTTGCTTGGTTGGCCAAAAAGGGCGTATGCGTTTTTTCCTGAATATATTCAGGAAAAAACGCATACGCCCTTTTTGGCCAAGGGCATCATTGTCAACGTTTTGCCGCTTTTCATGTGCTTTAAAGGCGAGTCGAATCTACCTCCTGAAATCTGTTTCCTGCAAATCTGCCTTGCTTTCAAATCCTCTTCGTTGCCTTCCCTCAATATATTTGTGGACGAGAGTTCTCATTTATAACTCTGCACGTTTGTGAATTGCAGTGCCCCTGAGCTCCATTTGTCTCCTCGCTTTTTTGGGAGCTGGCCGCAAAAGCGCAGGATTGCTTCAGGCCCTATTTTGGTTCTGGGGGGCAGGCTGAGCCTGTGGTTCATTCTTCTTCCTGATGGGAAAATGGAGTGACCTGTGCCTGTCCCAACACCTAGGGCTAGTCTTTCGTTGGTTCCCCGTCTTCCCGTTCATCCTCAGGACAAATTGCAACCTGGACAAAACAGTAGGTTAAAGGTGCTGATTCTCCAAGTAGGGAGATGGTTAGTCAAGCGACTGGAATGGCGAACCCGAGCACAAGGAGAGGAGAAATGAGGTGCGTTTTAGAAACCTTTCCCGATCTCACGGCATACCATCTTCTGGCTTTCCCATGCATGTTTTGATGTAGGAAGATTCCCTTGTACCTGGAGATTTGAGACCCATGGGGTGTGTTCCCCGCAGTGTTACTTTAAAGTATCTGCGTTTGCTCACCCAACCTCACCAATCCTCTCAGCCCCAAGAGTGTCCAGCCTTATGTCTCATCCAGCTGTGGGTCTAGATATGGTCAATCCAGGTTGCATCATAGACCCTGAACGGATGTTGTAAGAATTTCTCTCACTTTCACTGTCTTTGCTTTGTGGGTTTTTTAAAGTAATGTATGTTTAGAATGGGGTTTGGCTGCTTTTCCCTGCTGTGTTGATGCCGCTTTACACCCTCTTGATTCACTTGCAGAGAGATATCGATACATAGGTTTTCAGATTCATACTAGTCAGATATATTCTTGTGCGGTGACTAGGGGGTGTTGAGTCCAGTTCACTGAGCAGGGAGTAGGCCTTGTCTATTACATATTTGGCTTATGGAGCGGTGTCTGAGCTAATTTCAAACCCTTGTTTTATGCATCACCCCACCTCACCTTTCCGGTTAAGCAGCCATAGCTAAAGGTGTGACTCTGTTCTGTTTTGTAATTCAGTTCAAGTGTAGCGATTTTGACATTCCCTCTATAAGCGATATCTTAGGATAAGTGTCTTTTTCTGTGTGACTTATTTCACTTAGAATCATCGTACCTAAATCCACACATCATGCTGCTAACTAGCCTTATGACATTGATTTCATGGCTGAGTGATATTCCATTGTGCCAAGTACCACCATTTCTTTATCCATTTTTCTCTTTCCTGGGATATTGAAGGTGTACCGAAGCGGAGGTTCTTGGAAACAGAGCAGCCGTAAACTTTAGGGTGCCTGTGTCTTGTTGATTTTTAGTTTTCCCAATTTATACGCCCATGAGTGGAAGTGCCCTATGCTCTCTACGCTGTGTTTATTACTTGTTTCAGGACACACCGTACTCTTCTCCAGAGTGCCTGTTAGCAATTTATATCCCGCCCATCAGCGTAGCAAGGCTCCCATGTCTCCATGGCCTGTCCTGCTTTTCTGGTTTTTACACTTTGTTCAGCATGGCCCTTTTGACCGAGGGCAAGCGAGACTTCTTTGTAGCGCTGATTTGCCCTTCCGGCTTGCTTGGTTGGCCAAAAAGGGCGTATGCGTTTTTTCCTGAATATATTCAGGAAAAAACGCATACGCCCTTCTTGGCCAAGGGCATCATTGTCAACGTTTTGCCGCTTTTCATGTGCTTTAAAGGCGAGTCGAATCTACCTCCTGAAATCTGTTTCCTGCAAATCTGCCTTGCTTTCAAATCCTCTTCGTTGCCTTCCCTCAATATATTTGTGGACGAGAGTTCTCATTTATAACTCTGCACGTTTGTGAATTGCAGTGCCCCTGAGCTCCATTTGTCTCCTCGCTTTTTTGGGAGCTGGCCGCAAAAGCGCAGGATTGCTTCAGGCCCTATTTTGGTTCTGGGGGGCAGGCTGAGCCTGTGGTTCATTCTTCTTCCTGATGGGAAAATGGAGTGACCTGTGCCTGTCCCAACACCTAGGGCTAGTCTTTCGTTGGTTCCCCGTCTTCCCGTTCATCCTCAGGACAAATTGCAACCTGGACGAAACAGTAGGTTAAAGGTGCTGATTCTCCAAGTAGGGAGATGGTTAGTCAAGCGACTGGAATGGCGAACCCGAGCACAAGGAGAGGAGAAATGAGGTGCGTTTTAGAAACCTTTCCCGATCTCACGGCATACCATCTTCTGGCTTTCCCATGCATGTTTTGATGTAGGAAGATTCCCTTGTACCTGGAGATTTGAGACCCATGGGGTGTGTTCCCCGCAGTGTTACTTTAAAGTATCTGCGTTTGCTCACCCAACCTCACCAATCCTCTCAGCCCCAAGAGTGTCCAGCCTTATGTCTCATCCAGCTGTGGGTCTAGATATGGTCAATCCAGGTTGCATCATAGACCCTGAACGGATGTTGTAAGAATTTCTCTCACTTTCACTGTCTTTGCTTTGTGGGTTTTTTAAAGTAATGTATGTTTAGAATGGGGTTTGGCTGCTTTTCCCTGCTGTGTTGATGCCGCTTTACACCCTCTTGATTCACTTGCAGAGAGATATCGATACATAGGTTTTCAGATTCATACTAGTCAGATATATTCTTGTGCGGTGACTAGGGGGTGTTGAGTCCAGTTCACTGAGCAGGGAGTAGGCCTTGTCTATTACATATTTGGCTTATGGAGCGGTGTCTGAGCTAATTTCAAACCCTTGTTTTATGCATCACCCCACCTCACCTTTCCGGTTAAGCAGCCATAGCTAAAGGTGTGACTCTGTTCTGTTTTGTAATTCAGTTCAAGTGTAGCGATTTTGACATTCCCTCTATAAGCGATATCTTAGGATAAGTGTCTTTTTCTGTGTGACTTATTTCACTTAGAATCATCGTACCTAAATCCACACATCATGCTGCTAACTAGCCTTATGACATTGATTTCATGGCTGAGTGATATTCCATTGTGCCAAGTACCACCATTTCTTTATCCATTTTTCTCTTTCCTGGGATATTGAAGGTGTACCGAAGCGGAGGTTCTTGGAAACAGAGCAGCCGTAAACTTTAGGGTGCCTGTGTCTTGTTGATTTTTAGTTTTCCCAATTTATACGCCCATGAGTGGAAGTGCCCTATGCTCTCTACGCTGTGTTTATTACTTGTTTCAGGACACACCGTACTCTTCTCCAGAGTGCCTGTTAGCAATTTATATCCCGCCCATCAGCGTAGCAAGGCTCCCATGTCTCCATGGCCTGTCCTGCTTTTCTGGTTTTTACTGTTTGTTCAGCATGGCCCTTTTGACCGAGGGCAAGCGAGACTTCTTTGTAGCGCTGATTTGCCCTTCCGGCTTGCTTGGTTGGCCAAAAAGGGCGTATGCGTTTTTTCCTGAATATATTCAGGAAAAAACGCATACGCCCTTCTTGGCCAAGGGCATCATTGTCAACGTTTTGCCGCTTTTCATGTGCTTTAAAGGCGAGTCGAATCTACCTCCTGAAATCTGTTTCCTGCAAATCTGCCTTGCTTTCAAATCCTCTTCGTTGCCTTCCCTCAATATATTTGTGGACGAGAGTTCTCATTTATAACTCTGCACGTTTGTGAATTGCAGTGCCCCTGAGCTCCATTTGTCTCCTCGCTTTTTTGGGAGCTGGCCGCAAAAGCGCAGGATTGCTTCAGGCCCTATTTTGGTTCTGGGGGGCAGGCTGAGCCTGTGGTTCATTCTTCTTCCTGATGGGAAAATGGAGTGACCTGTGCCTGTCCCAACACCTAGGGCTAGTCTTTCGTTGGTTCCCCGTCTTCCCGTTCATCCTCAGGACAAATTGCAACCTGGACGAAACAGTAGGTTAAAGGTGCTGATTCTCCAAGTAGGGAGATGGTTAGTCAAGCGGCTGGAATGGCGAACCCGAGCACAAGGAGAGGAGAAATGAGGTGCGTTTTAGAAACCTTTCCCGATCTCACGGCATACCATCTTCTGAGTTTCCCATGCATGTTTTGATGTAGGAAGATTCCCTTGTACCTGGAGATTTGAGACCCATGGGGTGGGTACCCCGTGGTATTACTTTAAAGTATCTGCATTTGCTCACCCAACCTCACCAATCCCCTCAGCCCCAAGAGTGTCCAGCCTTATGTCACATCCAGCTGTGGGTCTAGATATGGTCAATCCAGGTTGCATCAGAGACCCTGAACGGATTTTGTAAGAATTTCTCTCTCTTTCACTGTCTTTGCTTTGTGGGTTTTTTAAAGTAATGTATGTTTAGAATGGGGTTTGGCTGCTTTTCCCTGCTGTGTTGATGCCGCTTTTCACCCTCTTGATTCACTTGCAGAGAGATATCGATACATAGGTTTTCAGATTCTTACTAGTCAGATATATTCTTGTGTGGTGACTAGGGTGTGTTGAGTCCAGTTCACTGAGCAGGGAGTAAGCCTTGTCTATTACATATTTGGCTTATGGAGCGGTGTCTGAGCTAATTTCAAACCCTTGTTTTATGCATCACCCCACCTCACCTTTCCCGTTAAGCAGCCATAGTGTGTCTTCTAAAGGTGTGACTCTGTTCTGTTTTGTAATTCAGTTCAAGTGTAGCGATTTTGACATTCCCTCTATAAGCGATATCTTAGGATAAGTGTCTTTTCCTGTGTGACTTATTTCACTTAGAATCATCGTACCTAAATCCACTCATCATGCTGCTAACTAGCCTTATGACATTGATTTCATGGCTGAGTGATATTCCATTGTGCCAAGTACCACCATTTCTTTATCCATTTTTCTCTTTCCTGGTATATTGAAGGTGTACCGAAGTGGAGGTTCTTGGAAACAGAGCAGCCGTAAACTTTAGGGTGCCTGTGTCTTGTTGATTTTTATTTTTCCCAATTTATACGCCCATGAGTGGAAGTGCACTATGCTCTCTACGCTGTGTTTATTACTTGTTTCAGGACACACCGTACTCTTCTCCAGAGTGCCTGTTGGCAATTTATATCCCGCCCATCAGCTTAGCAAGGCTCCCATGTCTCCATGGCCTGTCCTGCTTTTCTGGTTTTTACACTTTGTTCAGCATGGCCCTTTTGACCGAGGGCAAGCGAGACTTCTTTGTAGCACTGATTTGCCCTTCCGGCTTGCTTGGTTGGCCAAAAAGGGCGTATGCGTTTTTTCCTGAATATATTCAGGAAAAAACGCATACGCCCTTTTTGGCCAAGGGCATCATTGTCAACGTTTTGCCGCTTTTCATATGCTTTTAAGGCGAGTCGAATCTACCTCCTGAAATCTGTTTCCTGCAAATCTGCCTTGCTTTCAAATCCTCTTCGTTGCCTTCCCTCAATATATTTGTGGACGAGAGTTCTCATTTATAACTCTGCACGTTTGTGAATTGCAGTGCCCCTGAGCTCCATTTGTCTCCTCGCTTTTTTGGGAGCTGGCCGCAAAAGCGCAGGATTGCTTCAGGCCCTATTTTGGTTCTGGGGGGCAGGCTGAGCCTGTGGTTCATTCTTCTTCCTGATGGGAAAATGGAGTGACCTATGCCTGTCCCAACACCTAGGGCTCGTCTCTCGTTGGTTCCGTGTCTTCCCGTTCATCCTCAGGACAAATTGCAACCTGTACAATCAGGAGGTTAAAGGTGCTGATTCTCCAAGTAGGGAGATGGTTAGTCAAGCGACTGGAATGGCGAACCCGAGCACAAGGAGAGGAGAAATGAGGTGCGTTTTAGAAACCTTTCCCGATCTCACGGCATACCATCTTCTGGGTTTCCCATGCATGTTTTGATGTAGGAAGATTCCCTTGTACCTGGAGATTTGAGACCCATGGGGTGTGTTCCCCGCAGTGTTACTTTAAATTATCTGCGTTTGCTCACCCAACCTCACCAATCCTCTCAGCCCCAAGAGTGTCCAGCCTTATGTCTCATCCAGCTGTGGGTCTAGATATGGTCAATCCAGGTTGCATCAGAGACCCTGAACGGATTTTGTAAGAATTTCTCTCTCTTTCACTGTCTTTGTTTTGTGGGTTTTTTTAAGTAATTTATGTTTACAATCGGGCTTGGCTGCTTTTCCCTGCTGTGTTGATGCCGCTTTACACCCTCTTGATTCACTTGCAGAGAGATATCGATACATAGGTTTTCAGATTCTTACTAGTCAGATATATTCTTGTGTGGTGACTAGGGTGTGTTGAGTCCAGTTCACTGAGCAGGGAGTAGGCCTTGTCTATTACATATTTGGCTTATGGAGCGGTGTCTGAGCTAATTTCAAACCCTTGTTTTATGCATCACCCCACCTCACCTTTCCCGTTAAGCAGCCATAGTGTGTCTTCTAAAGGTGTGACTCTGTTCTGTTTTGTAATTCAGTTCAAGTGTAGCGATTTTGACATTCCCTCTATAAGCGATATCTTAGGATAAGTGTCTTTTTCTGTGTGACTTATTTCACTTAGAATCATCGTACCTAAATCCACTCATCATGCTGCTAACTAGCCTTATGACATTGATTTCATGGCTGAGTGATATTCCATTGTGCCAAGTACCACCATTTCTTTATCCATTTTTCTCTTTCCTGGGATATTGAAGGTGTACCGAAGTGGAGGTTCTTGGAAACAGAGCAGCCGTAAACTTTAGGGTGCCTGTGTCTTGTTGATTTTTATTTTTCCCAATTTATACGCCCATGAGTGGAAGTGCACTATGCTCTCTACGCTGTGTTTATTACTTGTTTCAGGACACACCGTACTCTTCTCCAGAGTGCCTGTTGGCAATTTATATCCCGCCCATCAGCGTAGCAAGGCTCCCATGTCTCCATGGCCTGTCCTGCTTTTCTGGTTTTTACACTTTGTTCAGCATGGCCCTTTTGACCGAGGGCAAGCGAGACTTCTTTGTAGCGCTGATTTGCCCTTCCGGCTTGCTTGGTTGGCCAAAAAGGGCGTATGCGTTTTTTCCTGAATATATTCAGGAAAAAACGCATACGCCCTTTTTGGCCAAGGGCATCATTGTCAACGTTTTGCCGCTTTTCATGTGCTTTAAAGGCGAGTCGAATCTACCTCCTGAAATCTGTTTCCTGCAAATCTGCCTTGCTTTCAAATCCTCTTCGTTGCCTTCCCTCAATATATTTGTGGACGAGAGTTCTCATTTATAACTCTGCACGTTTGTGAATTGCAGTGCCCCTGAGCTCCATTTGTCTCCTCGCTTTTTTGGGAGCTGGCCGCAAAAGCGCAGGATTGCTTCAGGCCCTATTTTGGTTCTGGGGGGCAGGCTGAGCCTGTGGTTCATTCTTCTTCCTGATGGGAAAATGGAGTGACCTGTGCCTGTCCCAACACCTAGGGCTAGTCTTTCGTTGGTTCCCCGTCTTCCCGTTCATCCTCAGGACAAATTGCAACCTGGACGAAACAGTAGGTTAAAGGTGCTGATTCTCCAAGTAGGGAGATGGTTAGTCAAGCGACTGGAATGGCGAACCCGAGCACAAGGAGAGGAGAAATGAGGTGCGTTTTAGAAACCTTTCCCGATCTCACGGCATACCATCTTCTGGCTTTCCCATGCATGTTTTGATGTAGGAAGATTCCCTTGTACCTGGAGATTTGAGACCCATGGGGTGTGTTCCCCGCAGTGTTACTTTAAAGTATCTGCGTTTGCTCACCCAACCTCACCAATCCTCTCAGCCCCAAGAGTGTCCAGCCTTATGTCTCATCCAGCTGTGGGTCTAGATATGGTCAATCCAGGTTGCATCATAGACCCTGAACGGATGTTGTAAGAATTTCTCTCACTTTCACTGTCTTTGCTTTGTGGGTTTTTTAAAGTAATGTATGTTTAGAATGGGGTTTGGCTGCTTTTCCCTGCTGTGTTGATGCCGCTTTACACCCTCTTGATTCACTTGCAGAGAGATATCGATACATAGGTTTTCAGATTCATACTAGTCAGATATATTCTTGTGCGGTGACTAGGGGGTGTTGAGTCCAGTTCACTGAGCAGGGAGTAGGCCTTGTCTATTACATATTTGGCTTATGGAGCGGTGTCTGAGCTAATTTCAAACCCTTGTTTTATGCATCACCCCACCTCACCTTTCCGGTTAAGCAGCCATAGCTAAAGGTGTGACTCTGTTCTGTTTTGTAATTCAGTTCAAGTGTAGCGATTTTGACATTCCCTCTATAAGCGATATCTTAGGATAAGTGTCTTTTTCTGTGTGACTTATTTCACTTAGAATCATCGTACCTAAATCCACACATCATGCTGCTAACTAGCCTTATGACATTGATTTCATGGCTGAGTGATATTCCATTGTGCCAAGTACCACCATTTCTTTATCCATTTTTCTCTTTCCTGGGATATTGAAGGTGTACCGAAGCGGAGGTTCTTGGAAACAGAGCAGCCGTAAACTTTAGGGTGCCTGTGTCTTGTTGATTTTTAGTTTTCCCAATTTATACGCCCATGAGTGGAAGTGCCCTATGCTCTCTACGCTGTGTTTATTACTTGTTTCAGGACACACCGTACTCTTCTCCAGAGTGCCTGTTAGCAATTTATATCCCGCCCATCAGCGTAGCAAGGCTCCCATGTCTCCATGGCCTGTCCTGCTTTTCTGGTTTTTACTGTTTGTTCAGCATGGCCCTTTTGACCGAGGGCAAGCGAGACTTCTTTGTAGCGCTGATTTGCCCTTCCGGCTTGCTTGGTTGGCCAAAAAGGGCGTATGCGTTTTTTCCTGAATATATTCAGGAAAAAACGCATACGCCCTTCTTGGCCAAGGGCATCATTGTCAACGTTTTGCCGCTTTTCATGTGCTTTAAAGGCGAGTCGAATCTACCTCCTGAAATCTGTTTCCTGCAAATCTGCCTTGCTTTCAAATCCTCTTCGTTGCCTTCCCTCAATATATTTGTGGACGAGAGTTCTCATTTATAACTCTGCACGTTTGTGAATTGCAGTGCCCCTGAGCTCCATTTGTCTCCTCGCTTTTTTGGGAGCTGGCCGCAAAAGCGCAGGATTGCTTCAGGCCCTATTTTGGTTCTGGGGGGCAGGCTGAGCCTGTGGTTCATTCTTCTTCCTGATGGGAAAATGGAGTGACCTGTGCCTGTCCCAACACCTAGGGCTAGTCTTTCGTTGGTTCCCCGTCTTCCCGTTCATCCTCAGGACAAATTGCAACCTGGACGAAACAGTAGGTTAAAGGTGCTGATTCTCCAAGTAGGGAGATGGTTAGTCAAGCGGCTGGAATGGCGAACCCGAGCACAAGGAGAGGAGAAATGAGGTGCGTTTTAGAAACCTTTCCCGATCTCACGGCATACCATCTTCTGAGTTTCCCATGCATGTTTTGATGTAGGAAGATTCCCTTGTACCTGGAGATTTGAGACCCATGGGGTGGGTACCCCGTGGTATTACTTTAAAGTATCTGCATTTGCTCACCCAACCTCACCAATCCCCTCAGCCCCAAGAGTGTCCAGCCTTATGTCACATCCAGCTGTGGGTCTAGATATGGTCAATCCAGGTTGCATCAGAGACCCTGAATGGATTTTGTAAGAATTTCTCTCTCTTTCACTGTCTTTGCTTTGTGGGTTTTTTAAAGTAATGTATGTTTAGAATGGGGTTTGGCTGCTTTTCCCTGCTGTGTTGATGCCGCTTTTCACCCTCTTGATTCACTTGCAGAGAGATATCGATACATAGGTTTTCAGATTCTTACTAGTCAGATATATTCTTGTGTGGTGACTAGGGTGTGTTGAGTCCAGTTCACTGAGCAGGGAGTAAGCCTTGTCTATTACATATTTGGCTTATGGAGCGGTGTCTGAGCTAATTTCAAACCCTTGTTTTATGCATCACCCCACCTCACCTTTCCCGTTAAGCAGCCATAGTGTGTCTTCTAAAGGTGTGACTCTGTTCTGTTTTGTAATTCAGTTCAAGTGTAGCGATTTTGACATTCCCTCTATAAGCGATATCTTAGGATAAGTGTCTTTTCCTGTGTGACTTATTTCACTTAGAATCATCGTACCTAAATCCACTCATCATGCTGCTAACTAGCCTTATGACATTGATTTCATGGCTGAGTGATATTCCATTGTGCCAAGTACCACCATTTCTTTATCCATTTTTCTCTTTCCTGGGATATTGAAGGTGTACCGAAGTGGAGGTTCTTGGAAACAGAGCAGCCGTAAACTTTAGGGTGCCTGTGTCTTGTTGATTTTTATTTTTCCCAATTTATACGCCCATGAGTGGAAGTGCACTATGCTCTCTACGCTGTGTTTATTACTTGTTTCAGGACACACCGTACTCTTCTCCAGAGTGCCTGTTGGCAATTTATATCCCGCCCATCAGCTTAGCAAGGCTCCCATGTCTCCATGGCCTGTCCTGCTTTTCTGGTTTTTACACTTTGTTCAGCATGGCCCTTTTGACCGAGGGCAAGCGAGACTTCTTTGTAGCACTGATTTGCCCTTCCGGCTTGCTTGGTTGGCCAAAAAGGGCGTATGCGTTTTTTCCTGAATATATTCAGGAAAAAACGCATACGCCCTTTTTGGCCAAGGGCATCATTGTCAACGTTTTGCCGCTTTTCATATGCTTTTAAGGCGAGTCGAATCTACCTCCTGAAATCTGTTTCCTGCAAATCTGCCTTGCTTTCAAATCCTCTTCGTTGCCTTCCCTCAATATATTTGTGGACGAGAGTTCTCATTTATAACTCTGCACGTTTGTGAATTGCAGTGCCCCTGAGCTCCATTTGTCTCCTCGCTTTTTTGGGAGCTGGCCGCAAAAGCGCAGGATTGCTTCAGGCCCTATTTTGGTTCTGGGGGGCAGGCTGAGCCTGTGGTTCATTCTTCTTCCTGATGGGAAAATGGAGTGACCTATGCCTGTCCCAACACCTAGGGCTCGTCTCTCGTTGGTTCCGTGTCTTCCCGTTCATCCTCAGGACAAATTGCAACCTGTACAATCAGGAGGTTAAAGGTGCTGATTCTCCAAGTAGGGAGATGGTTAGTCAAGCGACTGGAATGGCGAACCCGAGCACAAGGAGAGGAGAAATGAGGTGCGTTTTAGAAACCTTTCCCGATCTCACGGCATACCATCTTCTGGGTTTCCCATGCATGTTTTGATGTAGGAAGATTCCCTTGTACCTGGAGATTTGAGACCCATGGGGTGTGTTCCCCGCAGTGTTACTTTAAAGTATCTGCGTTTGCTCACCGAACCTCACCAATCCTCTCAGCCCCAAGAGTGTCCAGCCTTATGTCTCATCCAGCTGTGGGTCTAGATATGGTCAATCCAGGTTGCATCAGAGACCCTGAACGGATTTTGTAAGAATTTCTCTCTCTTTCACTGTCTTTGTTTTGTGGGTTTTTTTAAGTAATTTATGTTTACAATCGGGCTTGGCTGCTTTTCCCTGCTGTGTTGATGCCGCTTTACACCCTCTTGATTCACTTGCAGAGAGATATCGATACATAGGTTTTCAGATTCTTACTAGTCAGATATATTCTTGTGTGGTGACTAGGGTGTGTTGAGTCCAGTTCACTGAGCAGGGAGTAGGCCTTGTCTATTACATATTTGGTTTATGGAGCGGTGTCTGAGCTAATTTCAAACCCTTGTTTTATGCATCACCCCACCTCACCTTTCCCGTTAAGCAGCCATAGTGTGTCTTCTAAAGGTGTGACTCTGTTCTGTTTTGTAATTCAGTTCAAGTGTAGCGATTTTGACATTCCCTCTATAAGCGATATCTTAGGATAAGTGTCTTTTTCTGTGTGACTTATTTCACTTAGAATCATCGTACCTAAATCCACTCATCATGCTGCTAACTAGCCTTATGACATTGATTTCATGGCTGAGTGATATTCCATTGTGCCAAGTACCACCATTTCTTTATCCATTTTTCTCTTTCCTGGGATATTGAAGGTGTACCGAAGTGGAGGTTCTTGGAAACAGAGCAGCCGTAAACTTTAGGGTGCCTGTGTCTTGTTGATTTTTATTTTTCCCAATTTATACGCCCATGAGTGGAAGTGCACTATGCTCTCTACGCTGTGTTTATTACTTGTTTCAGGACACACCGTACTCTTCTCCAGAGTGCCTGTTGGCAATTTATATCCCGCCCATCAGCGTAGCAAGGCTCCCATGTCTCCATGGCCTGTCCTGCTTTTCTGGTTTTTACACTTTGTTCAGCATGGCCCTTTTGACCGAGGGCAAGCGAGACTTCTTTGTAGCGCTGATTTGCCCTTCCGGCTTGCTTGGTTGGCCAAAAAGGGCGTATGCGTTTTTTCCTGAATATATTCAGGAAAAAACGCATACGCCCTTTTTGGCCAAGGGCATCATTGTCAACGTTTTGCCGCTTTTCATGTGCTTTAAAGGCGAGTCGAATCTACCTCCTGAAATCTGTTTCCTGCAAATCTGCCTTGCTTTCAAATCCTCTTCGTTGCCTTCCCTCAATATATTTGTGGACGAGAGTTCTCATTTATAACTCTGCACGTTTGTGAATTGCAGTGCCCCTGAGCTCCATTTGTCTCCTCGCTTTTTTGGGAGCTGGCCGCAAAAGCGCAGGATTGCTTCAGGCCCTATTTTGGTTCTGGGGGGCAGGCTGAGCCTGTGGTTCATTCTTCTTCCTGATGGGAAAATGGAGTGACCTGTGCCTGTCCCAACACCTAGGGCTAGTCTTTCGTTGGTTCCCCGTCTTCCCGTTCATCCTCAGGACAAATTGCAACCTGGACGAAACAGTAGGTTAAAGGTGCTGATTCTCCAAGTAGGGAGATGGTTAGTCAAGCGACTGGAATGGCGAACCCGAGCACAAGGAGAGGAGAAATGAGGTGCGTTTTAGAAACCTTTCCCGATCTCACGGCATACCATCTTCTGGCTTTCCCATGCATGTTTTGATGTAGGAAGATTCCCTTGTACCTGGAGATTTGAGACCCATGGGGTGTGTTCCCCGCAGTGTTACTTTAAAGTATCTGCGTTTGCTCACCCAACCTCACCAATCCTCTCAGCCCCAAGAGTGTCCAGCCTTATGTCTCATCCAGCTGTGGGTCTAGATATGGTCAATCCAGGTTGCATCATAGACCCTGAACGGATGTTGTAAGAATTTCTCTCACTTTCACTGTCTTTGCTTTGTGGGTTTTTTAAAGTAATGTATGTTTAGAATGGGGTTTGGCTGCTTTTCCCTGCTGTGTTGATGCCGCTTTACACCCTCTTGATTCACTTGCAGAGAGATATCGATACATAGGTTTTCAGATTCATACTAGTCAGATATATTCTTGTGCGGTGACTAGGGGGTGTTGAGTCCAGTTCACTGAGCAGGGAGTAGGCCTTGTCTATTACATATTTGGCTTATGGAGCGGTGTCTGAGCTAATTTCAAACCCTTGTTTTATGCATCACCCCACCTCACCTTTCCCGTTAAGCAGCCATAGCTAAAGGTGTGACTCTGTTCTGTTTTGTAATTCAGTTCAAGTGTAGCGATTTTGACATTCCCTCTATAAGCGATATCTTAGGATAAGTGTCTTTTTCTGTGTGACTTATTTCACTTAGAATCATCGTACCTAAATCCACACATCATGCTGCTAACTAGCCTTATGACATTGATTTCATGGCTGAGTGATATTCCATTGTGCCAAGTACCACCATTTCTTTATCCATTTTTCTCTTTCCTGGGATATTGAAGGTGTACCGAAGCGGAGGTTCTTGGAAACAGAGCAGCCGTAAACTTTAGGGTGCCTGTGTCTTGTTGATTTTTAGTTTTCCCAATTTATACGCCCATGAGTGGAAGTGCCCTATGCTCTCTACGCTGTGTTTATTACTTGTTTCAGGACACACCGTACTCTTCTCCAGAGTGCCTGTTAGCAATTTATATCCCGCCCATCAGCGTAGCAAGGCTCCCATGTCTCCATGGCCTGTCCTGCTTTTCTGGTTTTTACTGTTTGTTCAGCATGGCCCTTTTGACCGAGGGCAAGCGAGACTTCTTTGTAGCGCTGATTTGCCCTTCCGGCTTGCTTGGTTGGCCAAAAAGGGCGTATGCGTTTTTTCCTGAATATATTCAGGAAAAAACGCATACGCCCTTCTTGGCCAAGGGCATCATTGTCAACGTTTTGCCGCTTTTCATGTGCTTTAAAGGCGAGTCGAATCTACCTCCTGAAATCTGTTTCCTGCAAATCTGCCTTGCTTTCAAATCCTCTTCGTTGCCTTCCCTCAATATATTTGTGGACGAGAGTTCTCATTTATAACTCTGCACGTTTGTGAATTGCAGTGCCCCTGAGCTCCATTTGTCTCCTCGCTTTTTTGGGAGCTGGCCGCAAAAGCGCAGGATTGCTTCAGGCCCTATTTTGGTTCTGGGGGGCAGGCTGAGCCTGTGGTTCATTCTTCTTCCTGATGGGAAAATGGAGTGACCTGTGCCTGTCCCAACACCTAGGGCTAGTCTTTCGTTGGTTCCCCGTCTTCCCGTTCATCCTCAGGACAAATTGCAACCTGGACGAAACAGTAGGTTAAAGGTGCTGATTCTCCAAGTAGGGAGATGGTTAGTCAAGCGGCTGGAATGGCGAACCCGAGCACAAGGAGAGGAGAAATGAGGTGCGTTTTAGAAACCTTTCCCGATCTCACGGCATACCATCTTCTGAGTTTCCCATGCATGTTTTGATGTAGGAAGATTCCCTTGTACCTGGAGATTTGAGACCCATGGGGTGGGTACCCCGTGGTATTACTTTAAAGTATCTGCATTTGCTCACCCAACCTCACCAATCCCCTCAGCCCCAAGAGTGTCCAGCCTTATGTCACATCCAGCTGTGGGTCTAGATATGGTCAATCCAGGTTGCATCAGAGACCCTGAACGGATTTTGTAAGAATTTCTCTCTCTTTCACTGTCTTTGCTTTGTGGGTTTTTTAAAGTAATGTATGTTTAGAATGGGGTTTGGCTGCTTTTCCCTGCTGTGTTGATGCCGCTTTTCACCCTCTTGATTCACTTGCAGAGAGATATCGATACATAGGTTTTCAGATTCTTACTAGTCAGATATATTCTTGTGTGGTGACTAGGGTGTGTTGAGTCCAGTTCACTGAGCAGGGAGTAAGCCTTGTCTATTACATATTTGGCTTATGGAGCGGTGTCTGAGCTAATTTCAAACCCTTGTTTTATGCATCACCCCACCTCACCTTTCCCGTTAAGCAGCCATAGTGTGTCTTCTAAAGGTGTGACTCTGTTCTGTTTTGTAATTCAGTTCAAGTGTAGCGATTTTGACATTCCCTCTATAAGCGATATCTTAGGATAAGTGTCTTTTCCTGTGTGACTTATTTCACTTAGAATCATCGTACCTAAATCCACTCATCATGCTGCTAACTAGCCTTATGACATTGATTTCATGGCTGAGTGATATTCCATTGTGCCAAGTACCACCATTTCTTTATCCATTTTTCTCTTTCCTGGGATATTGAAGGTGTACCGAAGTGGAGGTTCTTGGAAACAGAGCAGCCGTAAACTTTAGGGTGCCTGTGTCTTGTTGATTTTTATTTTTCCCAATTTATACGCCCATGAGTGGAAGTGCACTATGCTCTCTACGCTGTGTTTATTACTTGTTTCAGGACACACCGTACTCTTCTCCAGAGTGCCTGTTGGCAATTTATATCCCGCCCATCAGCTTAGCAAGGCTCCCATGTCTCCATGGCCTGTCCTGCTTTTCTGGTTTTTACACTTTGTTCAGCATGGCCCTTTTGACCGAGGGCAAGCGAGACTTCTTTGTAGCACTGATTTGCCCTTCCGGCTTGCTTGGTTGGCCAAAAAGGGCGTATGCGTTTTTTCCTGAATATATTCAGGAAAAAACGCATACGCCCTTTTTGGCCAAGGGCATCATTGTCAACGTTTTGCCGCTTTTCATATGCTTTTAAGGCGAGTCGAATCTACCTCCTGAAATCTGTTTCCTGCAAATCTGTCTTGCTTTCAAATCCTCTTCGTTGCCTTCCCTCAATATATTTGTGGACGAGAGTTCTCATTTATAACTCTGCACGTTTGTGAATTGCAGTGCCCCTGAGCTCCATTTGTCTCCTCGCTTTTTTGGGAGCTGGCCGCAAAAGCGCAGGATTGCTTCAGGCCCTATTTTGGTTCTGGGGGGCAGGCTGAGCCTGTGGTTCATTCTTCTTCCTGATGGGAAAATGGAGTGACCTATGCCTGTCCCAACACCTAGGGCTCGTCTCTCGTTGGTTCCGTGTCTTCCCGTTCATCCTCAGGACAAATTGCAACCTGTACAATCAGGAGGTTAAAGGTGCTGATTCTCCAAGTAGGGAGATGGTTAGTCAAGCGACTGGAATGGCGAACCCGAGCACAAGGAGAGGAGAAATGAGGTGCGTTTTAGAAACCTTTCCCGATCTCACGGCATACCATCTTCTGGGTTTCCCATGCATGTTTTGATGTAGGAAGATTCCCTTGTACCTGGAGATTTGAGACCCATAGGGTGTGTTCCCCGCAGTGTTACTTTAAAGTATCTGCGTTTGCTCACCCAACCTCACCAATCCTCTCAGCCCCAAGAGTGTCCAGCCTTATGTCTCATCCAGCTGTGGGTCTAGATATGGTCAATCCAGGTTGCATCAGAGACCCTGAACGGATTTTGTAAGAATTTCTCTCTCTTTCACTGTCTTTGTTTTGTGGGTTTTTTTAAGTAATTTATGTTTACAATCGGGCTTGGCTGCTTTTCCCTGCTGTGTTGATGCCGCTTTACACCCTCTTGATTCACTTGCAGAGAGATATCGATACATAGGTTTTCAGATTCTTACTAGTCAGATATATTCTTGTGTGGTGACTAGGGTGTGTTGAGTCCAGTTCACTGAGCAGGGAGTAGGCCTTGCCTATTACATATTTGGCTTATGGAGCGGTGTCTGAGCTAATTTCAAACCCTTGTTTTATGCATCACCCCACCTCACCTTTCCCGTTAAGCAGCCATAGTGTGTCTTCTAAAGGTGTGACTCTGTTCTGTTTTGTAATTCAGTTCAAGTGTAGCGATTTTGACATTCCCTCTATAAGCGATATCTTAGGATAAGTGTCTTTTTCTGTGTGACTTATTTCACTTAGAATCATCGTACCTAAATCCACTCATCATGCTGCTAACTAGCCTTATGACATTGATTTCATGGCTGAGTGATATTCCATTGTGCCAAGTACCACCATTTCTTTATCCATTTTTCTCTTTCCTGGGATATTGAAGGTGTACCGAAGTGGAGGTTCTTGGAAACAGAGCAGCCGTAAACTTTAGGGTGCCTGTGTCTTGTTGATTTTTATTTTTCCCAATTTATACGCCCATGAGTGGAAGTGCACTATGCTCTCTACGCTGTGTTTATTACTTGTTTCAGGACACACCGTACTCTTCTCCAGAGTGCCTGTTGGCAATTTATATCCCGCCCATCAGCTTAGCAAGGCTCCCATGTCTCCATGGCCTGTCCTGCTTTTCTGGTTTTTACACTTTGTTCAGCATGGCCCTTTTGACCGAGGGCAAGCGAGACTTCTTTGTAGCACTGATTTGCACTTCCGGCTTGCTTGGTTGGCCAAAAAGGGCGTATGCGTTTTTTCCTGAATATATTCAGGAAAAAACGCATACGCCCTTTTTGGCCAAGGGCATCATTGTCAACGTTTTGCCGCTTTTCATGTGCTTTAAAGGCGAGTCGAATCTACCTCCTGAAATCTGTTTCCTGCAAATCTGCCTTGCTTTCAAATCCTCTTCGTTGCCTTCCCTCAATATATTTGTGGACGAGAGTTCTCATTTATAACTCTGCACGTTTGTGAATTGCAGTGCCCCTGAGCTCCATTTGTCTCCTCGCTTTTTTGGGAGCTGGCCGCAAAAGCGCAGGATTGCTTCAGGCCCTATTTTGGTTCTGGGGGGCAGGCTGAGCCTGTGGTTCATTCTTCTTCCTGATGGGAAAATGGAGTGACCTGTGCCTGTCCCAACACCTAGGGCTCGTCTCTCGTTGGTTCCGCGTCTTCCCGTTCATCCTCAGGACAAATTGCAACCTGTACAATCAGGAGGTTAAAGGTGCTGATTCTCCAAGTAGGGAGATGGTTAGTCAAGCGACTGGAATGGCGAACCCGAGCACAAGGAGAGGAGAAATGAAGTGCGTTTTAGAAACCTTTCCCGATCTCACGGCATACCATCTTCTGGGTTTCCCATGCATGTTTTGATGTAGGAAGATTCCCTTGTACCTGGAGATTTGAGACCCATGGGGTGTGTTCCCCGCAGTGTTACTTTAAAGTATCTGCGTTTGTTCACCCAACCTCACCAATCCTCTCAGCCCCAAGAGTGTCCAGCCTTATGTCTCATCCAGCTGTGGGTCTAGATATGGTCAATCCAGGTTGCATCAGAGACCCTGAACGGATTTTGTAAGAATTTCTCTCTCTTTCACTGTCTTTGTTTTGTGGGTTTTTTTAAGTAATTTATGTTTACAATCGGACTTGGCTGCTTTTCCCTGCTGTGTTGATGCCGCTTTACACCCTCTTGATTCACTTGCAGAGAGATATCGATACATAGGTTTTCAGATTCTTACTAGTCAGATATATTCTTGTGTGGTGACTAGGGTGTGTTGAGTCCAGTTCACTGAGCAGGGAGTAGGCCTTGCCTATTACATATTTGGCTTATGGAGCGGTCTCTGAGCTAATTTCAAACCCTTGTTTTATGCATCACCCCACCTCACCTTTCCCGTTAAACAGCCATAGTGTGTCTTCTAAAGGTGTGACTCTGTTCTGTTTTGTAATTCAGTTCAAGTGTAGCGATTTTGACATTCCCTCTATAAGCGATATCTTAGGATAAGTGTCTTTTTCTGTGTGACTTATTTCACTTAGAATCATCGTATCTAAATCCACTCATCATGCTGCTAACTAGCCTTATGTCATTGATTTCATGGCTGAGTGATATTCCATTGTGCCAAGTACCACCATTTCTTTATCCATTTTTCTCTTTCCTGGGATATTGAAGGTGTACCGAAGCGGAGGTTCTTGGAAACAGAGCAGCCGTAAACTTTAGGGTGCCTGTGTCTTGTTGATTTTTAGTTTTCCCAATTTATACGCCCATGAGTGGAAGTGCCCTATGCTCTCTACGCTGTGTTTATTACTTGTTTCAGGACACACCGTACTCTTCTCCAGAGTGCCTGTTGGCAATTTACATCCCGCCCATCAGTGTAGCAAGGCTCCCATGTCTCCATGGCCTGTCCTGCTTTTCTGGTTTTTACACTTTGTTCAGCATGGCCCTTTTGACCGAGGGCAAGCGAGACTTCTTTGTAGCGCTGATCTGCCCTTCTAGCTTGCTTGGTTGGACAAAAAGGGCGTATGCGTTTTTTCCTGAATATATTCAGGAAAAAACGCATACGCCCTTTTTGGCCAAGGGCATCATTGTCAACGTTTTGCCGCTTTTCATGTGCTTTAAAGGCGAGTCGAATCTACCTCCTGAAATCTGTTTCCTGCAAATCTGCCTTGCTTTCAAATCCTCTTCGTTGCCTTCCCTCAATATATTTGTGGACGAGAGTTCTCATTTATAACTCTGCACGTTTGTGAATTGCAGTGCCCCTGAGCTCCATTTGTCTCCTCGCTTTTTTGGGAGCTGGCCGCAAAAGCGCAGGATTGCTTCAGGCCCTATTTTGGTTCTGGGGGGCAGGCTGAGCCTGTGGTTCATTCTTCTTCCTGATGGGAAAATGGAGTGACCTGTGCCTGTCCCAACACCTAGGGCTAGTCTTTCGTTGGTTCCCCGTCTTCCCGTTCATCCTCAGGACAAATTGCAACCTGGACGAAACAGTAGGTTAAAGGTGCTGATTCTCCAAGTAGGGAGATGGTTAGTCAAGCGGCTGGAATGGCGAACCCGAGCACAAGGAGAGGAGAAATGAGGTGCGTTTTAGAAACCTTTCCCGATCTCACGGCATACCATCTTCTGGGTTTCCCATGCATGTTTTGATGTAGGAAGATTCCCTTGTACCTGGAGATTTGAGACCCATGGGGTGGGTACTACGCGGTATTACTTTAAAGTATCTGCATTTGCTCACCCAACCTCACCAATCCTCTCAGCCCCAAGAGTGTCCAGCCTTATGTCTCATCCAGCTGTGGGTCTAGATATGGTCAATCCAGGTTGCATCAGAGACCCTGAACGGATTTTGTAAGAATTTCTCTCTCTTTCACTGTCTTTGCTTTGTGGGTTTTTTAAAGTAATGTATGTTTAGAATGGGGTTTGGCTGCTTTTCCCTGCTGTGTTTATGCCGCTTTACACCCTCTTGATTCACTTGCAGAGAGATATCGATACATAGGTTTTCAGATTCATACTAGTCAGATATATTCTTGTGCGGTGACTAGGGGGTGTTGAGTCCAGTTCACTGAGCAGGGAGTAGGCCTTGTCTATTACATATTTGGCTTATGGAGCGGTGTCTGAGCTAATTTCAAACCCTTGTTTTATGCATCACCCCTCTTCACCTTTCCCGTTAAGCAGCCATAGTGTGTCTTCTAAAGGTGTGACTCTGTTCTGTTTTGTAATTCAGTTCAAGTGTAGCGATTTTGACATTCCCTCTATAAGCGATATCTTAGGATAAGTGTCTTTTTCTGTGTGACTTATTTCGCTTAGAATCATCGTATCTAAATCCACTCATCATGTTGCTAACTAGCCTTATGACATTGATTTCATGGCTGAGTGATATTCCATTGTGCCACGTACCACCATTTCTTTATCCATTTTTCTCTTTCCTGGGATATTGAAGGTGTACCGAAGTGGAGGTTCTTGGAAACAGAGCAGCCGTAAACTTTAGGGTGCCTGTGTCTTGTTGATTTTTAGTTTTCCCAATTTATACGCCCTTGAGTGGAAATGCCCTATGCTCTCTACGCTGTGTTTATTACTTGTTTCAGGACACACCGTACTCTTCTCCAGAGTGCCTGTTGGCAATTTACATCCCGCCCATCAGCGTAGCAAGGCTCCCATGTCTCCATGGCCTGTCCTGCTTTTCTGGTTTTTACACTTTGTTCAGCATGACCCTTTTGACCGAGGGCAAGCGAGACTTCTCTGTAGCGCTGATTTGCCCTTCCGGCTTGCTTGGTTGGCCAAAAAGGGCGTATGCGTTTTTTCCTGAATATATTCAGGAAAAAACGCATACGCCCTTTTTGGCCAAGGGCATCATTGTCAACGTTTTGCCGCTTTTCATGTGCTTTAAAGGCGAGTCGAATCTACCTCCTGAAATCTGTTTCCTGCAAATCTGCCTTGCTTTCAAATCCTCTTCGTTGCCTTCCCTCAATATATTTGTGGACGAGAGTTCTCATTTATAACTCTGCACGTTTGTGAATTGCACTGCCCCTGAGCTCCATTTGTCTCCTCGCTTTTTTGGGAGCTGGCCGCAAAAGCGCAGGATTGCTTCAGGCCCTATTTTGGTTCTGGGGGGCAGGCTGAGCCTGTGGTTCATTCTTCTTCCTGATGGGAAAATGGAGTGACCTGTGCCTGTCCCAACACCTAGGGCTAGTCTTTCGTTGGTTCCCCATCTTCCCGTTCATCCTCAGGACAAATTGCAACCTGGACGAAACAGTAGGTTAAAGGTGCTGATTCTCCAAGTAGGGAGATGGTTAGTCAAGCGGCTGGAATGGCGAACCCGAGCACAAGGAGAGGAGAAATGAGGTGCGTTTTAGAAACCTTTCCCGATCTCACGGCATACCATCTTCTGGGTTTCCCATGCATGTTTTGATGTAGGAAGATTCCCTTGTACCTGGAGATTTGAGACCCATGGGGTGGGTACCCCGTGGTATTACTTTAAAGTATCTGCATTTGCTCACCCAACCTCACCAATCCTCTCAGCCCCAAGAGTGTCCAGCCTTATGTCTCATCCAGCTGTGGGTCTAGATATGGTCAATCCAGGTTGCATCAGAGACCCTGAACGGATTTTGTAAGAATTTCTCTCTCTTTCACTGTCTTTGCTTTGTGGGTTTTTTAAAGTAATGTATGTTTAGAATGGGGTTTGGCTGCTTTTCCCTGCTGTGTTTATGCCGCTTTACACCCTCTTGATTCACTTGCAGAGAGATATCGATACATAGGTTTTCAGATTCATACTAGTCAGATATATTCTTGTGCGGTGACTAGGGGGTGTTGAGTCCAGTTCACTGAGCAGGGAGTAGGCCTTGTCTATAACATATTTGGCTTATGGAGCGGTGTCTGAGCTAATTTCAAACCCTTGATTTATGCATCACCCCACCTCACCTTTCCGGTTAAGCAGCCATAGTGTGTCTTCTAAAGGTGTGACTTTGTTCTGTTTTGTAATTCAGTTCAAGTGTAGCGATTTTGACATTCCCTCTATAAGCGATATCTTAGGATAAGTGTCTTTTTCTGTGTGACTTATTTCTCTTAGAATCATCATACCTAAATCCACTCATCATGCTGCTAACTAGCCTTATGACATTGATTTCATGGCTGAGTGATATTCCATTGTGCCAAGTACCACCATTTCTTTATCCATTTTTCTCTTTCCTGGGATATTGAAGGTGTACCGAAGCGGAGGTTCTTGGAAACAGAGCAGCCGTAAACTTTAGGGTGCCTGTGTCTTGTTGATTTTTAGTTTTCCCAATTTATACGCCCATGAGTGGAAGTGCCCTATGCTCTCTAATCTGTGTTTATTACTTGTTTCAGGACACACCGTACTCTTCTGCAGAGTGCCTGTTGGCAATTTATATCCCGCCCATCAGCGTAGCAAGGCTCCCATGTCTCCATGGCCTGTCCTGCTTTTCTGGTTTTTACTGTTTGTTCAGCATGGCCCTTTTGACCGAGGGCAAGCGAGACTTCTTTGTAGCGCTGATTTGCCCTTCCGGCTTGCTTGGTTGGCCAAAAAGGGCGTATGCGTTTTTTCCTGAATATATTCAGGAAAAAACGCATACGCCCTTTTTGGCCAAGGGCATCATTGTCTACGTTTTGCCGCTTTTCATGTTCTTTAAAGGCGAGTCGAATCTACCTCCTGAAATCTGTTTCCTGCAAATCTGCCTTGCTTTCAAATCCTCTTCGTTGCCTTCCCTCAATATATTTGTGGACGAGAGTTCTCATTTATAACTCTGCACGTTTGTGAATTGCAGTGCCCCTGAGCTCCATTTGTCTCCTCGCTTTTTTGGGAGCTGGCCGCAAAAGCGCAGGATTGCTTCAGGCCCTATTTTGGTTCTGGGGGGCAGGCTGAGCCTGTGGTTCATTCTTCTTCCTGATGGGAAAATGGAGTGACTTATGCCTGTCCCAACACCTAGGGCTCGTCTCTCGTTGGTTCCGCGTCTTCCCGTTCATCCTCAGGACAAATTGCAACCTGTACAATCAGGAGGTTAAAGGTGCTGATTCTCCAAGTAGGGAGATGGTTAGTCAAGCGGCTGGAATGGTGAACCCGAGCACAAGGAGAGGAGAAATGAGGTGCGTTTTAGAAACCTTTCCCGATCTCATGGCATACCATCTTCTGGGTTTCCCATGCATGTTTTGATGTAGGAAGATTCCCTTGTACCTGGAGATTTGAGACCCATGGGGTGTGTTCTCCACAGTGTTATTTTAAAGTATCTGCGTTTGCTCACCCAACCTCACCAATCCTCTCAGCCCCAAGAGTGTCCAGCTTTATGTCTCATCCAGCTGTGGGTCTAGATATGGTCAATCCAGGTTGCATCAGAGACCCTGAACGGATTTTGTAAGAATTTCTCTCTCTTTCACTGTCTTTGTTTTGTGGGTTTTTTAAAGTAATTTATGTTTAGAATCGGGCTTGGCTGCTTTTCCCTGCTGTGTTGATGCCGCTTTACACCCTCTTGATTCACTTGCAGAGAGATATCGATACATAGGTTTTCAGATTCTTACTAGTCAGATATATTCTTGTGTGGTGAGTAGGGTGTGTTGAGTCCAGTTCACTGAGCAGGGAGTAGGCCTGGTCTATTACATATTTGGCTTATGGAGCGGTCTCTGAGCTAATTTCAAACCCTTGTTTTATGCATCACCCCACCTCACCTTTCCCATTAAGCAGCCATAGTGTGTCTTCTAAAGGTGTGACTCTGTTCTGATTTGTAATTCAGTTCAAGTGTAGCGATTTTGACATTCCCTCTATAAGCGATATCTTAGGATAAGTGTCTTTTTCTGTGTGACTTATTTCACTTAGAATCATCGTATCTAAATCCACTCATCATGCTGCTAACTAGCCTTATGACATTGATTTCATGGCTGAGTGATATTCCATTGTGCCAAGTACCACCATTTCTTTATCCATTTTTCTCTTTCCTGGGATATTGAAGGTGTACCGAAGTGGAGGTTCTTGGAAACAGAGCAGCCGTAAACTTTAGGGTGCCTGTGTCTTGTTGATTTTTAGTTTTCCCAATTTACACGCCCTTGAGTGGAAGTGCCCTATGCTCTCTACGCTGTGTTTATTACTTGTTTCAGGACACACCGTACTCTTCTCCAGAGTGCCTGTTGGCAATTTACGTCCCGCCCATCAGCGTAGCAAGGCTCCCATGTCTCCATGGCCTGTCCTGCTTTTCTGGTTTTTACACTTTGTTCAGCATGGCCCTTTTGACCGAGGGCAAGCGAGACTTCTTTGTAGCGCTGATTTGCCCTTCCGGCTTGCTTGTTTGGCCAAAAAGGGCGTATGCGTTTTTTCCTGAATATATTCAGGAAAAAACGCATACGCCCTTTTTGGCCAAGGGCATCATTGTCAACGTTTTGCCGCTTTTCATGTGCTTTAAAGGCGAGTCGAATCTACCTCCTGAAATCTGTTTCCTGCAAATCTGCCTTGCTTTCAAATCCTCTTCGTTGCCTTCCCTCAATATATTTGTGGACGAGAGTTCTCATTTATAACTCTGCACGTTTGTGAATTGCAGTGCCCCTGAGCTCCATTTGTCTCCTCGCTTTTTTGGGAGCTGGCCGCAAAAGCGCAGGATTGCTTCAGGCCCTATTTTGGTTCTGGGGGGCAGGCTGAGCCTGTGGTTCATTCTTCTTCCTGATGGGAAATTGGAGTGACCTGTGCCTGTCCCAACACCTAGGGCTAGTCTTTCGTTGGTTCCCCGTCTTCCCGTTCATCCTCAGGACAAATTGCAACCTGGACGAAACAGTAGTTTAAAGGTGCTGATTCTCCAAGTAGGGAGATGGTTAGTCAAGAGGCTGGAATGGTGAACCCGAGCACAAGGAGAGGAGAAATGAGGTGCGTTTTAGAAACCTTTCCCGATCTCACGGCATACCATCTTCTGGGTTTCCCATGCATGTTTTGATGTAGGAAGATTCCCTTGTACCTGGAGATTTGAGACCCATGGGGTGTGTTCTCCGCAGTGTTATTTTAAAGTATCTGCGTTTGCTCACCCAACCTCACCAATCCTCTCAGCCCCAAGAGTGTCCAGCTTTATGTCTCATCCAGCTGTGGGTCTAGATATGGTCAATCCAGGTTGCATCAGAGACCCTGAACGGATTTTGTAAGAATTTCTCTCTCTTTCACTGTCTTTGTTTTGTGGGTTTTTTAAAGTAATTTATGTTTAGAATCGGGCTTGGCTGCTTTTCCCTGCTGTGTTGATGCCGCTTTACACCCTCTTGATTCACTTGCAGAGAGATATCGATACATAGGTTTTCAGATTCTTACTAGTCAGATATATTCTTGTGTGGTGACTAGGGTGTGTTGAGTCCAGTTCACTGAGCAGGGAGTAGGCCTGGTCTATTACATATTTGGCTTATGGAGCGGTCTCTGAGCTAATTTCAAACCCTTGTTTTATGCATCACCCCACCTCACCTTTCCCATTAAGCAGCCATAGTGTGTCTTCTAAAGGTGTGACTCTGTTCTGATTTGTAATTCAGTTCAAGTGTAGCGATTTTGACATTCCCTCTATAAGCGATATCTTAGGATAAGTGTCTTTTTCTGTGTGACTTATTTCACTTAGAATCATCGTATCTAAATCCACTCATCATGCTGCTAACTAGCCTTATGACATTGATTTCATGGCTGAGTGATATTCCATTGTGCCAAGTACCACCATTTCTTTATCCATTTTTCTCTTTCCTGGGATATTGAAGGTGTACTGAAGTGGAGGTTCTTGGAAACAGAGCAGCCGTAAACTTTAGGGTGCCTGTGTCTTGTTGATTTTTAGTTTTCCCAATTTATACGCCCTTGAGTGGAAGTGCCCTATGCTCTCTACGCTGTGTTTATTACTTGTTTCAGGACACACCGTACTCTTCTCCAGAGTGCCTGTTGGCAATTTACGTCCCGCCCATCAGCGTAGCAAGGCTCCCATGTCTCCATGGCCTGTCCTGCTTTTCTGGTTTTTACAGTTTGTTCAGCATGGCCCTTTTGACCGAGGGCAAGCGAGACTTCTTTGTAGCGCTGATTTGCCCTTCCGGCTTGCTTGCTTGGCCAAAAAGGGCGTATGCGTTTTTTCCTGAATATATTCAGGAAAAAACGCATACGCCCTTTTTGGCCAAGGGCATCATTGTCAACGTTTTGCCGCTTTTCATGTGCTTTAAAGGCGAGTCGAATCTACCTCCTGAAATCTGTTTCCTGCAAATCTGCCTTGCTTTCAAATCCTCTTCGTTGCCTTCCCTCAATATATTTGTGGACGAGAGTTCTCATTTATAACTCTGCACGTTTGTGAATTGCAGTGCCCCTGAGCTCCATTTGTCTCCTCGCTTTTTTGGGAGCTGGCCGCAAAAGCGCAGGATTGCTTCAGGCCCTATTTTGGTTCTGGGGGGCAGGCTGAGCCTGTGGTTCATTCTTCTTCCTGATGGGAAAATGGAGTGACCTATGCCTGTCCCAACACCTAGGGCTCGTCTCTCGTGGGTTCCGCGTCTTCCCGTTCATCCTCAGGACAAATTGCAACCTGTACAATCAGGAGGTTAAAGGTGCTGATTCTCCAAGTAGGGAGATGGTTAGTCAAGCGGCTGGAATGGCGAACCCGAGCACAAGGAGAGGAGAAATGAGGTGCGTTTTAGAAACCTTTCCCGATCTCACGGCATACCATCTTCTGGCTTTCCCATGCATGTTTTGATGTAGGAAGATTCCCTTGTACCTGGAGATTTGAGACCCATGGGGTGGGTACCCCGCGGTATTACTTTAAAGTATCTGCATTTGCTCACCCAACCTCACCAATCCTCTCAGCCCCAAGAGTGTCCAGCCTTATGTCTCATCCAGCTGTGGGTCTAGATATGGTCAATCCAGGTTGCATCAGAGACCCTGAACGGATTTTGTAAGAATTTCTCTCTCTTTCACTGTATTTGCTTTGTGGGTTTTTTAAAGTAATGTATGTTTAGAATGGGGTTTGGCTGCTTTTCCCTGCTGTGTTTATGCCGCTTTACACCCTCTTGATTCACTTGCAGAGAGATATCGATACATAGGTTTTCAGATTCATACTAGTCAGATATATTCTTGTGCGGTGACTAGGGGGTGTTGAGTCCAGTTCACTGAGCAGGGAGTAGGCCTTGTCTATTACATATTTGGCTTATGGAGCGGTGTCTGAGCTAATTTCAAACCCTTGTTTTATGCATCACCCCACCTCACCTTTCCCGTTAAGCAGCCATAGTGTGTCTTCTAAAGGTGTGACTCTGTTCTGTTTTGTAATTCAGTTCAAGTGTAGCGATTTTGACATTCACTCTATAAGCGATATCTTAGGATAAGTGTCTTTTTCTGTGTGACTTATTTCACTTAGAATCATCGTACCTAAATCCACTCATCATGCTGCTAACTAGCCTTATGACATTGATTTCATGGCTGAGTGATATTCCATTGTGCCAAGTACCACCATTTCTTTATCCATTTTTCTCTTTCCTGGGATATTGAAGGTGTACCGAAGCGGAGGTTCTTGGAAACAGAGCAGCCGTAAACTTTAGGGTGCCTGTGTCTTGTTGATTTTTAGTTTTCCCAATTTATACGCCCTTGAGTGGAAGTGCCCTATGCTCTCTACGCTGTGTTTATTACTTGTTTCAGGACACACTGTACTCTTCTCCAGAGTGCCTGTTGGCAATTTACGTCCCGCCCATCAGCGTAGCAAGGCTCCCATGTCTCCATGGCCTGTCCTGCTTTTCTGGTTTTTACACTTTGTTCAGCATGGCCCTTTTGACCGAGGGCAAGCGAGACTTCTTTGTAGCGCTGATTTGCCCTTCCGGCTTGCTTGGTTGGCCAAAAAGGGCGTATGCGTTTTTTCCTGAATATATTCAGGAAAAAACGCATACGCCCTTTTTGGCCAAGGGCATCATTGTCAACGTTTTGCCGCTTTTCATGTGCTTTAAAGGCGAGTCGAATCTACCTCCTGAAATCTGTTTCCTGCAAATCTGCCTTGCTTTCAAATCCTCTTCGTTGCCTTCCCTCAATATATTTGTGGACGAGAGTTCTCATTTATAACTCTGCACGTTTGTGAATTGCAGTGCCCCTGAGCTCCATTTGTCTCCTCGCTTTTTTGGGAGCTGGCCGCAAAAGCGCAGGATTGCTTCAGGCCCTATTTTGGTTCTGGGGGGCAGGCTGAGCCTGTGGTTCATTCTTCTTCCTGATGGGAAAATGGAGTGACCTGTGCCTGTCCCAACACCTAGGGCTAGTCTTTCGTTGGTTCCCCGTCTTCCCGTTCATCCTCAGGACAAATTGCAACCTGGACGAAACAGTAGGTTAAAGGTGCTGATTCTCCAAGTAGGGAGATGGTTAGTCAAGCGGCTGGAATGGCGAACCCGAGCACAAGGAGAGGAGAAATGAGGTGCGTTTTAGAAACCTTTCCCGATCTCACGGCATACCATCTTCTGGGTTTCCCATGCATGTTTTGATGTAGGAAGATTCCCTTGTACCTGGAGATTTGAGACCCATGGGGTGGGTACCCCGCGGTATTACTTTAAAGTATCTGCATTTGCTCACCCAACCTCACCAATCCTCTCAGCCCCAAGAGTG
The DNA here is from genome assembly GCF_028564815.1 of Eubalaena glacialis. NCBI lineage: Eukaryota > Metazoa > Chordata > Mammalia > Artiodactyla > Balaenidae > Eubalaena > Eubalaena glacialis. Next base: position 454,805 of record NW_026871217.1, read on the forward strand.
TCCAGCCTTATGTCTCATCCAGCTGTGGGTCTAGATATGGTCAATCCAGGTTGCATCAGAGACCCTGAACGGATTTTGTAAGAATTTCTCTCTCTTTCACTGTCTTTGCTTTGTGGGTTTTTTAAAGTAATGTATGTTTAGAATGGGGTTTGGCTGCTTTTCCCTGCTGTGTTTATGCCGCTTTACACCCTCTTGATTCACTTGCAGAGAGATATCGATACATAGGTTTTCAGATTCATACTAGTCAGATATATTCTTGTGCGGTGACTAGGGGGTGTTGAGTCCAGTTCACTGAGCAGGGAGTAGGCCTTGTCTATTACATATTTGGCTTATGGAGCGGTGTCTGAGCTAATTTCAAACCCTTGTTTTATGCATCACCCCACCTCACCTTTCCCGTTAAGCAGCCATAGTGTGTCTTCTAAAGGTGTGACTCTGTTCTGATTTGTAATTCAGTTCAAGTGTAGCGATTTTGACATTCCCTCTATAAGCGATATCTTAGGATAAGTGTCTTTTTCTGTGTGACTTATTTCACTTAGAATCATCGTACCTAAATCCACTCATCATGCTGCTAACTAGCCTTATGACATTGATTTTATGGCTGAGTGATATTCCATTGTGCCAAGTACCACAATTTCTTTATCCATTTTTCTCTTTCCTGGGATATTGAAGGTGTACCGAAGCAGAGGTTCTTGGAAACAGAGCAGCCGTAAACTTTAGGGTGCCTGTGTCTTGTTGATTTTTAGTTTTCCCAATTTATACGCCCTTGAGTGGAAGTGCCCTATGCTCTCTACGCTGTGTTTATTACTTGTTTCAGGACACACCGTACTCTTCTCCAGAGTGCCTGTTGGCAATTTACATCCCGCCCATCAGCGTAGCAAGGCTCCCATGTCTCCATGGCCTGTCCTGCTTTTCTGGTTTTTACACTTTGTTCAGCATTGCCCTTTTGACCGAGGGCAAGCGAGACTTCTTTGTAGCGCTGATTTGCCCTTCCGGCTTGCTTGGTTGGCCAAAAAGGGCGTATGCGTTTTTTCCTGAATATATTCAGGAAAAAACGCATACGCCCTTTTTGGCCAAGGGCATCATTGTCAACGTTTTGCCGCTTTTCATGTGCTTTAAAGGCGAGTCGAATCTACCTCCTGAAATCTGTTTCCTGCAAATCTGCCTTGCTTTCAAATCCTCTTCGTTGCCTTCCCTCAATATATTTGTGGACGAGAGTTCTCATTTATAACTCTGCACGTTTGTGAATTGCAGTGCCCCTGAGCTCCATTTGTCTCCTCGCTTTTTTGGGAGCTGGCCGCAAAAGCGCAGATTGCTTCAGGCCCTATTTTGGTTCTGGGGGGCAGGCTGAGCCTGTGGTTCATTCTTCTTCCTGATGGGAAAATGGAGTGACCTGTGCCTGTCCCAAAACCTAGGGCTAGTCTTTCGTTGGTTCCCCGTCTTCCCGTTCATCCTCAGGACAAATTGCAACCTGGACGAAACAGTAGGTTAAAGGTGCTGATTCTCCAAGTAGGGAGATGGTTAGTCAAGCGGCTGGAATGGCGAACCCGAGCACAAGGAGAGGAGAAATGAGGTGCGTTTTAGAAACCTTTCCCGATCTCACAGCATACCATCTTCTGGGTTTCCCATGCATGTTTTGATGTAGGAAGATTCCCTTGTACCTGGAGATTTGAGACCCATGGGGTGGGTACCCCGCGGTATTACTTTAAAGTATCTGCATTTGCTCACCCAACCTCACCAATCCTCTCAGCCCCAAGAGTGTCCAGCCTTATGTCTCATCCAGCTGTGGGTCTAGATATGGTCAATCCAGGTTGCATCAGAGACCCTGAACGGATTTTGTAAGAATTTCTCTCTCTTTCACTGTCTTTGCTTTGTGGGTTTTTTAAAGTAATGTATATTTAGAATGGGGTTTGGCTGCTTTTCCCTGCTGTGTTTATGCCGCTTTACACCCTCTTGATTCACTTGCAGAGAGATATCGATACATAGGTTTTCAGATTCATACTAGTCAGATATATTCTTGTGCGGTGACTAAGGGGTGTTGAGTCCAGTTCACTGAGCAGGGAGTAGGCCTTGTCTATTACATATTTGGCTTATGGAGCGGTGTCTGAGCTAATTTCAAACCCTTGTTTTATGCATCACCCCACCTCACCTTTCCCGTTAAGCAGCCATAGTGTGTCTTCAAAGGTGTGACTCTGTTCTGTTTTGTAATTCAGTTCAAGTGTAGCGATTTTGACATTCCCTCTATAAGCGATATCTTAGGATAAGTGTCTTTTTCTGTGTGACTTATTTCACTTAGAATCATCGTACCTAAATCCACTCATCATGCTGCTAACTAGCCTTATGACATTGATTTCATGGCTGAGTGATATTCCATTGTGCCAAGTACCACCATTTCTTTATCCATTTTTCTCTTTCCTGGGATATTGAAGGTGTACCGAAGTGGAGGTTCTTGGAAACAGAGCAGCCGTAAACTTTAGGGTGCCTGTGTCTTGTTGATTTTTAGTTTTCCCAATTTATACGCCCTTGAGTGGAAGTGCCCTATGCTCTCTACGCTGTGTTTATTACTTGTTTCAGGACACACCGTACTCTTCTCCAGAGTGCCTGTTGGCAATTTACATCCCGCCCATCAGCGTAGCAAGGCTCCCATGTCTCCATGGCCTGTCCTGCTTTTCTGGTTTTTACACTTTGTTCAGCATGGCCCTTTTGACCGAGGGCAAGCGAGACTTCTTTGTAGCGCTGATTTGCCCTTCCGGCTTGCTTGGTTGGCCAAAAAGGGCGTATGCGTTTTTTCCTGAATATATTCAGGAACGCATACGCCCTTTTTGGCCAAGGGCATCATTGTCAACGTTTTGCCGCTTTTCATGTGCTTTAAAGGCGAGTCGAATCTACCTCCTGAAATCTGTTTCCTGCAAATCTGCCTTGCTTTCAAATCCTCTTCGTTGCCTTCCCTCAATATATTTGTGGACGAGAGTTCTCATTTATAACTCTGCACGTTTGTGAATTGCAGTGCCCCTGAGCTCCATTTGTCTCCTCGCTTTCTTGGGAGCTGGCCGCAAAAGCGCAGGATTGCTTCAGGCCCTATTTTGGTTCTGGGGGGCAGGCTGAGCCTGTGGTTCATTCTTCTTCCTGATGGGAAAATGGAGTGACCTGTGCCTGTCCCAACACCTAGGGCTAGTCTTTCGTTGGTTCCCCGTCTTCCCGTTCATCCTCAGGACAAATTGCAACCTGGACGAAACAGTAGGTTAAAGGTGCTGATTCTCCAAGTAGGGAGATGGTTAGTCAAGCGGCTGGAATGGCGAACCCGAGCACAAGGAGAGGAGAAATGAGGTGCGTTTTAGAAACATTTCCCGATCTCACGGCATACCATCTTCTGGGTTTCCCATGCATGTTTTGATGTAGGAAGATTCCCTTGTACCTGGAGATTTGAGACCCATGGGGTGTGTTCCCCGCGGTATTACTTTAAAGTATCTGCATTTGCTCACCCAACCTCACCAACCCTCTCAGCCCCAAGAGTGTCCAGCCTTATGTCTCATCCAGCTGTGGGTCTAGATATGGTCAATCCAGGTTGCATCAGAGACCCTGAACGGATTTTGTAAGAATTTCTCTCTCTTTCACTGTCTTTGCTTTGTTGGTTTTTTAAAGTAATGTATGTTTAGAATGGGGTTTGGCTGCTTTTCCCTGCTGTGTTTATGCCGCTTTACACGCTCTTGATTCACTTGCAGAGAGATATCGATACATAGGTTTTCAGATTCATACTAGTCAGATATATTCTTGTGCGGTGACTAGGGGGTGTTGAGTCCAGTTCACTGAGCAGGGAGTAGGCCTTGTCTAGTACATATTTGGCTTATGGAGTGGTCTCTGAGCTAATTTCAAACCCTTGTTTTATGCATCACCCCACCTCACCTTTCCCGTTAAGCAGCCATAGTGTGTCTTCTAAAGGTGTGACTCTGTTCTGTTTTGTAATTCAGTTCAAGTGTAGCGATTTTGACATTCCCTCTATAAGCGATATCTTAGGATAAGTGTCTTTTTCTGTGTGACTTATTTCACTTAGAATCATCGTACCTAAATCCACTCATCATGCTGCTAACTAGCTTTATGACATTGATTTCATGGCTGAGTGATATTCCATTGTGCCAAGTACCACCATTTCTTTATCCATTTTTCTCTTTCCTGGGATATTGAAGGTGTACCGAAGCGGAGGTTCTTGGAAACAGAGCAGCCGTAAACTTTAGGGTGCCTGTGTCTTGTTGATTTTTAGTTTTCCCAATTTATACGCCCTTGAGTGGAAGTGCCCTATGCTCTCTACGCTGTGTTTATTACTTGTTTCAGGACACACCGTACTCTTCTCCAGAGTGCCTGTTGGCAATTTACATCCCGCCCATCAGCGTAGCAAGGCTCCCATGACTCCATGGCCTGTCCTGCTTTTCTGGTTTTTACACTTTGTTCAGCATTGCCCTTTTGACCGAGGGCAAGCGAGACTTCTTTGTAGCGCTGATTTGCCCTTCCGGCTTGCTTGGTTGGCCAAAAAGGGCGTATGCGTTTTTTCCTGAATATATTCAGGAAAAAACGCATACGCCCTTTTTGGCCAAGGGCATCATTGTCAACGTTTTGCCGCTTTTCATGTGCTTTAAAGGCGAGTCGAATCTACCTCCTGAAATCTGTTTCCTGCAAATCTGCCTTGCTTTCAAATCCTCTTCGTTGCCTTCCCTCAATATATTTGTGGACGAGAGTTCTCATTTATAACTCTGCACGTTTGTGAATTGCAGTGCCCCTGAGCTCCATTTGTCTCCTCGCTTTTTTGGGAGCTGGCCGCAAAAGCGCAGGATTGCTTCAGGCCCTATTTTGGTTCTGGGGGGCAGGCTGAGCCTGTGGTTCATTCTTCTTCCTGATGGGAAAATGGAGTGACCTGTGCCTGTCCCAACACCTAGGGCTAGTCTTTCGTTGGTTCCCCGTCTTCCCGTTCATCCTCAGGACAAATTGCAACCTGGACGAAACAGTAGGTTAAAGGTGCTGATTCTCCAAGTAGGGAGATGGTTAGTCAAGCGGCTGGAATGGCGAACCCGAGCACAAGGAGAGGAGAAATGAGGTGCGTTTTAGAAACCTTTCCCGATCTCACGGCATACCATCTTCTGGGTTTCCCATGCATGTTTTGATGTAGGAAGATTCCCTTGTACCTGGAGATTTGAGACCCATGGGGTGGGTACCCCGCGGTATTACTTTAAAGTATCTGCATTTGCTCACCCAACCTCACCAATCCTCTCAGCCCCAAGAGTGTCCAGCCTTATGTCTCATCCAGCTGTGGGTCTAGATATGGTCAATCCAGGTTGCATCAGAGACCCTGAACGGATTTTGTAAGAATTTCTCTCTCTTTCACTGTCTTTGCTTTGTGGGTTTTTTAAAGTAATGCATGTTTAGAATGGGGTTTGGCTGCTTTTCCCTGCTGTGTTTATGCCGCTTTACACGCTCTTGATTCACTTGCAGAGAGATATCGATACATAGGTTTTCAGATTCATACTAGTCAGATATATTCTTGTGCGGTGACTAGGGGGTGTTGAGTCCAGTTCACTGAGCAGGGAGTAGGCCTTGTCTATTACATATTTGGCTTATGGAGCGGTGTCTGAGCTAATTTCAAACCCTTGTTTTATGCATCACACCACCTCACCTTTCCCGTTCAGCAGCCATAGTGTGTCTTCTAAAGGTGTGACTCTGTTCTGTTTTGTAATTCAGTTCAAGTGTAGCGATTTTGACATTCCCTCTATAAGCGATATCTTAGGATAAGTGTCTTTTTCTGTGTGACTTATTTCACTTAGAATCATCGTACCTAAATCCACTCATCATGCTGCTAACTAGCCTTATGACATTGATTTCATGGCTGAGTGATATTCCATTGTGCCAAGTACCACCATTTCTTTATCCATTTTTCTCTTTCCTGGGATATTGAAGGTGTACCGAAGCGGAGGTTCTTGGAAACAGAGCAGCCGTAAACTTTAGGGTGCCTGTGTCTTGTTGATTTTTAGTTTTCCCAATTTATACGCCCTTGAGTGGAAGTGCCCTATGCTCTCTACGCTGTGTTTATTACTTGTTTCAGGACACACCGTACTCTTCTCCAGAGTGCCTGTTGGCAATTTACATCCCGCCCATCAGCGTAGCAAGGCTCCCATGTCTCCATGGCCTGTCCTGCTTTTCTGGTTTTTACACTTTGTTCAGCATTGCCCTTTTGACCGAGGGCAAGCGAGACTTCTTTGTAGCGCTGATTTGCCCTTCCGGCTTGCTTGGTTGGCCAAAAAGGGCGTATGCGTTTTTTCCTGAATATATTCAGGAAAAAACGCATACGCCCTTTTTGGCCAAGGGCATCATTGTCAACGTTTTGCCGCTTTTCATGTGCTTTAAAGGCGAGTCGAATCTACCTCCTGAAATCTGTTTCCTGCAAATCTGCCTTGCTTTCAAATCCTCTTCGTTGCCTTCCCTCAATATATTTGTGGACGAGAGTTCTCATTTATAACTCTGCACGTTTGTGAATTGCAGTGCCCCTGAGCTCCATTTGTCTCCTCGCTTTTTTGGGAGCTGGCCGCAAAAGCGCAGGATTGCTTCAGGCCCTATTTTGGTTCTGGGGGGCAGGCTGAGCCTGTGGTTCATTCTTCTTCCTGATGGGAAAATGGAGTGACCTGTGCCTGTCCCAACACCTAGGGCTAGTCTTTCGTTGGTTCCCCGTCTTCCCGTTCATCCTCAGGACAAATTGCAACCTGGACGAAACAGTAGGTTAAAGGTGCTGATTCTCCAAGTAGGGAGATGGTTAGTCAAGCGGCTGGAATGGCGAACCCGAGCACAAGGAGAGGAGAAATGAGGTGCGTTTTAGAAACCTTTCCCGATCTCACGGCATACCATCTTCTGGGTTTCCCATGCATGTTTTGATGTAGGAAGATTCCCTTGTACCTGGAGATTTGAGACCCATGGGGTGTGTTCCCCGCGGTATTACTTTAAAGTATCTGCATTTGCTCACCCAACCTCACCAATCCTCTCAGCCCCAAGAGTGTCCAGCCTTATGTCTCATCCAGCTGTGGGTCTAGATATGGTCAATCCAGGTTGCATCAGAGACCCTGAACGGATTTTGTAAGAATTTCTCTCTCTTTCACTGTCTTTGTTTTGTGGGTTTTTTAAAGAAATTTATGTTTAGAATCGGGCTTGGCTGCTTTTCCCTGCTGTGTTGATGCCGCTTTACACCCTCTTGATTCACTTGCAGAGAGATATCGATACATAGGTTTTCAGATTCTTACTAGTCAGATATATTCTTGTGTGGTGACTAGGGTGTGTTGAGTCCAGTTCACTGAGCAGGGAGTAGGCCTTGTCTATTACATATTTGCTTATGGAGCGGTGTCTGAGCTAATTTCAAACCCTTGTTTTATGCATCACCCCACCTCACCTTTCCCGTTAAGCAGCCATAGTGTGTCTTCTAAAGGTGTGACTCTGTTCTGTTTTGTAATTCAGTTCAAGTGTAGCGATTTTGACATTCCCTCTATAAGCGATATCTTAGGATAAGTGTCTTTTTCTGTGTGACTTATTTCACTTAGAATCATCGTATCTAAATCCACTCATCATGCTGCTAACTAGCCTTATGACATTGATTTCATGGCTGAGTGATATTCCACTGTGCCAAGTACCACCATTTCTTTATCCATTTTTCTCTTTCCTGGGATATTGAAGGTGTACCGAAGTGGAGGTTCTTGGAAACAGAGCAGCCGTAAACTTTAGGGTGCCTGTGTCTTGTTGATTTTTAGTTTTCCGATTTATACGCCCATGAGTGTAAGTGCCCTATGCTCTCAACGCTGTGTTTATTACTTGTTTCAGGACACACCGTACTCTTCTCCAGAGTGCCTGTTGGCAATTTACATCCCGCCCATCAGCGTAGCAAGGCTCCCATGTCTCCATGGCCTGTCCTGCTTTTCTGGTTTTTACACTTTGTTCAGCATGGCCCTTTTGACCGAGGGCAAGCGAGACTTCTTTGTAGTGCTGATTTGCCCTTCAGGCTTGCTTGGTTGGCCAAAAAGGGCGTATGCGTTTTTTCCTGAATATATTCAGGAAAAAACGCATACGCCCTTTTTGGCCAAGGGCATCATTGTCAACGTTTTGCCGCTTTTCATGTGCTTTAAAGGCGAGTCGAATCTACCTCCTGAAATCTGTTTCCTGCAAATCTGCCTTGCTTTCAAATCCTCTTCGTTGCCTTCCCTCAATATATTTGTGGACGAGAGTTCTCATTTATAACTCTGCACGTTTGTGAATTGCAGTGCCCCTGAGCTCCATTTGTCTCCTCGCTTTTTTGGGAGCTGGCCGCAAAAGCGCAGGATTGCTTCAGGCCCTATTTTGGTTCTGGGGGGCAGGCTGAGCCTGTGGTTCATTCTTCTTCCTGATGGGAAAATGGAGTGACCTGTGCCTGTCCCAACACCTAGGGCTCGTCTCTCATTGCTTCCCCGTCTTCCCGTTCATCCTCAGGACAAATTGCAACCTGGACGAAACAGTAGGTTAAAGGTGCTGATTCTCCAAGTAGGGAGATGGTTAGTCAAGCGGCTGGAATGGCGAACCCGAGCACAAGGAGAGGAGAAATGAGGTGCGTTTTAGAAACCTTTCCCGATCTCACGGCATACCATCTTCTTGGTTTCCCATGCATGTTTTGATGTAGGAAGATTCCCTTGTACCTGGAGATTTGAGACCCATGGGGTGGGTACCCCGCGGTATTACTTTAAAGTATCTGCATTTGCTCACCCAACCTCACCAATCCTCTCAGCCCCAAGAGTGTCCAGCCTTATGTCTCATCCAGCTGTGGGTCTAGATATGGTCAATCCAGGTTGCATCAGAGACCCTGAACGGATTTTGTAAGAATTTCTCTCTCTTTCACTGTCTTTGCTTTGTGGGTTTTTTAAAGTAATGTATGTTTAGAATGGGGTTTGGCTGCTTTTCCCTGCTGTGTTTATGCCGCTTTACACCCTCTTGATTCACTTGCAGAGAGATATCGATACATAGGTTTTCAGATTCATACTAGTCAGATATATTCTTGTGCGGTGACTAGGGGGTGTTGAGTCCAGTTCACTGAGCAGGGAGTAGGCCTTGTCTATTACATATTTGGCTTATGGAGCGGTGTCTGAGCTAATTTCAAACCCTTGTTTTATGCATCACCCCACCTCACCTTTCCCATTAAGCAGCCATAGTGTGTCTTCTAAAGGTGTGACTCTGTTCTGTTTTGTAATTCAGTTCAAGTGTAGCGATTTTGACATTCCCTCTATAAGCGATATCTTAGGATAAGTGTCTTTTTCTGTGTGACTTATTTCACTTAGAATCATCGTACCTAAATCCACTCATCATGCTGCTAACTAGCCTTATGACATTGATTTCATGGCTGAGTGATATTCCATTGTGCCAAGTACCACCATTTCTTTATCCATTTTTCTCTTTCCTGGGATATTGAAGGTGTACCGAAGTGGAGGTTCTTGGAAACAGAGCAGCCGTAAACTTTAGGGTGCCTGTGTCTTGTTGATTTTTAGTTTTCCCAATTTATACGCCCTTGAGTGGAAGTGCCCTATGCTCTCTACGCTGTGTTTATTACTTGTTTCAGGACACACTGTACTCTTCTCCAGAGTGCCTGTTGGCAATTTACATCCCGCCCATCAGCGTAGCAAGGCTCCCATGTCTCCATGGCCTGTCCTGCTTTTCTGGTTTTTACTGTTTGTTCAGCATGGCCCTTTTGACCGAGGGCAAGCGAGACTTCTTTGTAGCGCTGATTTGCCCTTCCGGCTTGCTTGGTTGGCCAAAAAGGGCGTATGCGTTTTTTCCTGAATATATTCAGGAAAAAACGCATACGCCCTTTTTGGCCAAGGGCATCATTGTCAACGTTTTGCCGCTTTTCATGTGCTTTAAAGGCGAGTCGAATCTACCTCCTGAAATCTGTTTCCTGCCAATCTGCCTTGCTTTCAAATCCTCTTCGTTGCCTTCCCTCAATATATTTGTGGACGAGAGTTCTCATTTATAACTCTGCACGTTTGTGAATTGCAGTGCCCCTGAGCTCCATTTGTCTCCTCGCTTTTTTGGGAGCTGGCCGCAAAAGCGCAGGATTGCTTCAGGCCCTATTTTGGTTCTGGGGGGCAGGCTGAGCCTGTGGTTCATTCTTCTTCCTGATGGGAAAATGGAGTGACCTATGCCTGTCCCAACACCTAGGGCTCGTCTCTCGTGGGTTCCGCGTCTTCCCGTTCATCCTCAGGACAAATTGCAACCTGTACAATCAGGAGGTTAAAGGTGCTGATTCTCCAAGTAGGGAGATGGTTAGTCAAGCGGCTGGAATGGCGAACCCGAGCACAAGGAGAGGAGAAATTAGGTGCGTTTTAGAAACCTTTCCCGATCTCATGGCATACCATCTTCTGGGTTTCCCATGCATGTTTTGATGTAGGAAGATTCCCTTGTACCTGGAGATTTGAGACACATGGGGTGTGTTCCCCGCAGTGTTACTTTAAAGTATCTGCATTTGCTCACCCAACCTCACCAACCCTCTCAGCCCCAAGAGTGTCCAGCCTTATGTCTCATCCAGCTGTGGGTCTTGATATGGTCAATCCAGGTTGCATCATAGACCCTGAACGGATTTTGTAAGAATTTCTCTCTCTTTCACTGTCTTTGTTTTGTGGGTTTTTTAATGTAATTTATGTTTAGAATCGGGCTTGGCTGCTTTTCCCTGCTGTGTTGATGCCGCTTTACACCCTCTTGATTCACTTGCAGAGAGATATCGATACATAGGTTTTCAGATTCTTACTAGTCAGATATATTCTTGTGTGTTGACTAGGGTGTGTTGAGCCCACTTCACTGAGCAGGGAGTAGGCCTTGTCTATTACATATTTGGCTTATGGAGCGGTGTCTGAGCTAATTTCAAACCCTTGTTTTATGCATCACCCCACCTCACCTTTCCCGTTAAGCAGCCATAGTGTGTCTTCTAAAGGTGTGACTCTGTTCTGTTTTGTAATTCAGTTCAAGTGTAGCGATTTTGACATTCCCTCTATAAGCGATATCTTAGGATAAGTGTCTTTTTCTGTGTGACTTATTTCACTTAGAATCATCGTATCTAAATCCACTCATCATGCTGCTAACTAGCCTTATGACATTGATTTCATGGCTGAGTGATATTCCACTGTGCCAAGTACCACCATTTCTTTATCCATTTTTCTCTTTCCTGGGATATTAAAGGTGTACCGAAGTGGAGGTTCTTGGAAACAGAGCAGCCGTAAACTTTAGGGTGCCTGTGTCTTGTTGATTTTTAGTTTTCCCAATTTATACGCCCATGAGTGGAAGTGCCCTATGCTCTCTACGCTGTGTTTATTACTTGTTTCAGGACACACCGTACTCTTCTCCAGAGTGCCTGTTGGCAATTTACATCCCGCCCATCAGCGTAGCAAGGCTTCCATGTCTCCATGGCCTGTCCTGCTTTTCTGGTTTTTACACTTTGTTCAGCATGGCCCTTTTGACCGAGGGCAAGCGAGACTTCTTTGTAGCGCTGATTTGCCCTTCCGGCTTGCTTGGTTGGCCAAAAAGGGCGTATGCGGTTTTTCCTGAATATATTCAGGAAAAACCGCATACGCCCTTTTTGGCCAAGGGCATCATTGTCAACGTTTTGCCGCTTTTCATGTGCTTTAAAGGCGAGTCGAATCTACCTCCTGAAATCTGTTTCCTGCAAATCTGCCTTGCTTTCAAATCCTCTTCGTTGCCTTCCCTCAATATATTTGTGGACGAGAGTTCTCATTTATAACTCTGCACGTTTGTGAATTGCAGTGCCCCTGAGCTCCATTTGTCTCCTCGCTTTTTTGGGAGCTGGCCGCAAAAGCGCAGGATTGCTTCAGGCCCTATTTTGGTTCTGGGGGGCAGGCTGAGCCTGTGGTTCATTCTTCTTCCTGATGGGAAAATGGAGTGACCTGTGCCTGTCCCAACACCTAGGGCTAGTCTTTCGTTGGTTCCCCGTCTTCCCGTTCATCCTCAGGACAAATTGCAACCTGGACGAAACAGTAGGTTAAAGGTGCTGATTCTCCAAGTAGGGAGATGGTTAGTCAAGCGGCTGGAATGGCGAACCCGAGCACAAGGAGAGGAGAAATGAGGTGCGTTTTAGAAACCTTTCCCGATCTCACGGCATACCATCTTCTGGGTTTCCCATGCATGTTTTGATGTAGGAAGATTCCCTTGTACCTGGAGATTTGAGACCCATGGGGTGGGTACCCCACGGTATTACTTTAAAGTATCTGCATTTGCTCACCCAACCTCACCAATCCTCTCAGCCCCAAGAGTGTCCAGCCTTATGTCTCATCCAGCTGTGGGTCTAGATATGGTCAATCCAGGTTGCATCAGAGACCCTGAACGGATTTTGTAAGAATTTCTCTCTCTTTCACTGTCTTTGCTTTGTGGGTTTTTTAAAGTAATGTATGTTTAGAATGGGGTTTGGCTGCTTTTCCCTGCTGTGTTTATGCCGCTTTACACCCTCTTGATTCACTTGCAGAGAGATATCGATACATAGGTTTTCAGATTCTTACTAGTCAGATGTATTCTTGTGTGTTGACTAGGGTGTGTTGAGCCCACTTCACTGAGCAGGGAGTAGGCCTTGTCTATTACATATTTGGCTTATGGAGCGGTGTCTGAGCTAATTTCAAACCCTTGTTTTATGCATCACCCCACCTCACCTTTCCCGTTAAGCAGCCATAGTGTGTCTTCTAAAGGTGTGACTCTGTTCTGTTTTGTAATTCAGTTCAAGTGTAGCGATTTTGACATTCCCTCTATAAGCGATATCTTAGGATAAGTGTCTTTTTCTGTGTGACTTATTTCACTTAGAATCATCGTATCTAAATCCACTCATCATGCTGCTAACTAGCCTTATGACATTGATTTCATGGCTGAGTGATATTCCACTGTGCCAAGTACCACCATTTCTTTATCCATTTTTCTCTTTCCTGGGATATTGAAGGTGTACCGAAGTGGAGGTTCTTGGAAACAGAGCAGCCGTAAACTTTAGGGTGCCTGTGTCTTGTTGATTTTTAGTTTTCCCAATTTATACGCCCATGAGTGGAAGTGCCCTATGCTCTCAATGCTGTGTTTATTACTTGTTTCAGGACACACCGTACTCTTCTCCAGAGTGCCTGTTGGCAATTTACATCCCGCCCATCAGCGTAGCAAGGCTTCCATGTCTCCATGCCCTGTCCTGCTTTTCTGGTTTTTACACTTTGTTCAGCATGGCCCTTTTGACCGAGGGCAAGCGAGACTTCTTTGTAGCGCTGATTTGCCCTTCCGGCTTGCTTGGTTGGCCAAAAAGGGCGTATGCGTTTTTTCCTGAATATATTCAGGAAAAAACGCATACGCCCTTTTTGGCCAAGGGCATCATTGTCAACGTTTTGCCGCTTTTCATGTGCTTTAAAGGCGAGTCGAATCTACCTCCTGAAATCTGTTTCCTGCAAATCTGCCTTGCTTTCAAATCCTCTTCGTTGCCTTCCCTCAATATATTTGTGGACGAGAGTTCTCATTTATAACTCTGCACGTTTGTGAATTGCAGTGCCCCTGAGCTCCATTTGTCTCCTCGCTTTTTTGGGAGCTGGCCGCAAAAGCGCAGGATTGCTTCAGGCCCTATTTTGGTTCTGGGGGGCAGGCTGAGCCTGTGGTTCATTCTTCTTCCTGATGGGAAAATGGAGTGACCTGTGCCTGTCCCAACACCTAGGGCTAGTCTTTCGTTGGTTCCCCGTCTTCCCGTTCATCCTCAGGACAAATTGCAACCTGGACGAAACAGTAGGTTAAAGGTGCTGATTCTCCAAGTAGGGAGATGGTTAGTCAAGCGGCTGGAATGGCGAACCCGAGCACAAGGAGAGGAGAAATGAGGTGCGTTTTAGAAACCTTTCCCGATCTCACGGCATACCATCTTCTGGGTTTCCCATGCATGTTTTGATGTAGGAAGATTCCCTTGTACCTGGAGATTTGAGACCCATGGGGTGGGTACCCCACGGTATTACTTTAAAGTATCTGCATTTGCTCACCCAACCTCACCAATCCTCTCAGCCCCAAGAGTGTCCAGCCTTATGTCTCATCCAGCTGTGGGTCTAGATATGGTCAATCCAGGTTGCATCAGAGACCCTGAACGGATTTTGTAAGAATTTCTCTCTCTTTCACTGTCTTTGCTTTGTGGGTTTTTTAAAGTAATGTATGTTTAGAATGGGGTTTGGCTGCTTTTCCCTGCTGTGTTTATGCCGCTTTACACCCTCTTGATTCACTTGCAGAGAGATATCGATACATAGGTTTTCAGATTCATACTAGTCAGATATATTCTTGTGCGGTGACTAGGGGGTGTTGAGTCCAGTTCACTGAGCAGGGAGTAGACCTTGTCTATTACATATTTCGCTTATGGAGCGGTGTCTGAGCTAATTTCAAACCCTTGTTTTATGCATCACCCCACCTCACCTTTCCCGTTAAGCAGCCATAGTGTGTCTTCTAAAGGTGTGACTCTGTTCTGTTTTGTAATTCAGTTCAAGTGTAGCGATTTTGACATTCCCTCTATAAGCGATATCTTAGGATAAGTGTCTTTTTCTGTGTGACTTATTTCACTTAGAATCATCGTACCTAAATCCACTCATCATGCTGCTAACTAGCCTTATGACATTGATTTCATGGCTGAGTGATATTCCATTGTGCCAAGTACCACCATTTCTTTCTCCATTTTTCTCTTTCCTGGGATATTGAAGGTGTACCGAAGTGGAGGTTCTTGGAAACAGAGCAGCCGTAAACTTTAGGGTGCCTGTGTCTTGTTGATTTTTAGTTTTCCCAATTTATACGCCCTTGAGTGGAAGTGCCCTATGCTCTCTACGCTGTGTTTATTACTTGTTTCAGGACACACTGTACTCTTCTCCAGAGTGCCTGTTGGCAATTTACATCCCGCCCATCAGCGTAGCAAGGCTCCCATGTCTCCATGGCCTGTCGTGCTTTTCTGGTTTTTACTGTTTGTTCACCATGGCCCTTTTGACCGAGGGCAAGCGAGACTTCTTTGTAGCGCTGATTTGCCCTTCCGGCTTGCTTGGTTGGCCAAAAAGGGCGTATGCGTTTTTTCCTGAATATATTCAGGAAAAAACGCATACGCCCTTTTTGGCCAAGGGCATCATTGTCAACGTTTTGCCGCTTTTCATGTGCTTTAAAGGCGAGTCGAATCTACCTCCTGAAATCTGTTTCCTGCCAATCTGCCTTGCTTTCAAATCCTCTTCGTTGCCTTCCCTCAATATATTTGTGGACGAGAGTTCTCATTTATAACTCTGCACGTTTGTGAATTGCAGTGCCCCTGAGCTCCATTTGTCTCCTCGCTTTTTTGGGAGCTGGCCGCAAAAGCGCAGGATTGCTTCAGGCCCTATTTTGGTTCTGGGGGGCAGGCTGAGCCTGTGGTTCATTCTTCTTCCTGATGGGAAAATGGAGTGACCTATGCCTGTCCCAACACCTAGGGCTCGTCTCTCGTTGGTTCCGCGTCTTCCCGTTCATCCTCAGGACAAATTGCAACCTGTACAATCAGGAGGTTAAAGGTGCTGATTCTCCAAGTAGGGAGATGGTTAGTCAAGCGGCTGGAATGGCGAACCCGAGCACAAGGAGAGGAGAAATGAGGTGCGTTTTAGAAACCTTTCCCGATCTCATGGCATACCATCTTCTGGGTTTCCCATGCATGTTTTGATGTAGGAAGATTCCCTTGTACCTGGAGATTTGAGACCAATGGGGTGTGTTCCCCGCAGTGTTACTTTAAAGTATCTGCATTTGCTCACCCAACCTCACCAACACTCTCAGCCCCAAGAGTGTCCAGCCTTATGTCTCATCCAGCTGTGGGTCTTGATATGGTCAATCCAGGTTGCATCATAGACCCTGAACGGATTTTGTAAGAATTTCTCTCTCTTTCACTGTCTTTGTTTTGTGGGTTTTTTAAAGTAATTTATGTTTAGAATCGGGCTTGGCTGCTTTTCCCTGCTGTGTTGATGCCGCTTTACACCCTCTTGATTCACTTGCAGAGAGATATCGATACATAGGTTTTCAGATTCTTACTAGTCAGATATATTCTTGTGTGTTGACTAGGGTGTGTTGAGCCCACTTCACTGAGCAGGGAGTAGGCCTTGTTTATTACATATTTGGCTTATGGAGCGGTGTCTGAGCTAATTTCAAACCCTTGTTTTATGCATCACCCCACCTCACCTTTCCCGTTAAGCAGCCATAGTGTGTCTTCTAAAGGTGTGACTCTGTTCTGTTTTGTAATTCAGTTCAAGTGTAGCGATTTTGACATTCCCTCTATAAGCGATATCTTAGGATAAGTGTCTTTTTCTGTGTGACTTATTTCACTTAGAATCATCGTATCTAAATCCACTCATCATGCTGCTAACTAGCCTTATGACATTGATTTCATGGCTGAGTGATATTCCACTGTGCCAAGTACCACCATTTCTTTATCCATTTTTCTCTTTCCTGGGATATTGAAGGTGTACCGAAGTGGAGGTTCTTGGAAACAGAGCAGCCGTAAACTTTAGGGTGCCTGTGTCTTGTTGATTTTTAGTTTTCCCAATTTATACGCCCATGAGTGGAAGTGCCCTATGCTCTCAATGCTGTGTTTATTACTTGTTTCAGGACACACCGTACTCTTCTCCAGAGTGCCTGTTGGCAATTTACATCCCGCCCATCAGCGTAGCAAGGCTTCCATGTCTCCATGGCCTGTCCTGCTTTTCTGGTTTTTACACTTTGTTCAGCATGGCCCTTTTGACCGAGGGCAAGCGAGACTTCTTTGTAGCGCTGATTTGCCCTTCCGGCTTGCTTGGTTGGCCAAAAAGGGCGTATGCGTTTTTTCCTGAATATATTCAGGAAAAAACGCATACGCCCTTTTTGGCCAAGGGCATCATTGTCAACGTTTTGCCGCTTTTCATGTGCTTTAAAGGCGAGTCGAATCTACCTCCTGAAATCTGTTTCCTGCCAATCTGCCTTGCTTTCAAATCCTCTTCGTTGCCTTCCCTCAATATATTTGTGGACGAGAGTTCTCATTTATAACTCTGCACGTTTGTGAATTGCAGTGCCCCTGAGCTCCATTTGTCTCCTCGCTTTTTTGGGAGCTGGCCGCAAAAGCGCAGGATTGCTTCAGGCCCTATTTTGGTTCTGGGGGGCAGGCTGAGCCTGTGGTTCATTCTTCTTCCTGATGGGAAAATGGAGTGACCTATGCCTGTCCCAACACCTAGGGCTCGTCTCTCGTGGGTTCCGCGTCTTCCAGTTCATCCTCAGGACAAATTGCAACCTGTACAATCAGGAGGTTAAAGGTGCTGATTCTCCAAGTAGGGAGATGGTTAGTCAAGCGGCTGGAATGGCGAACCCGAGCACAAGGAGAGGAGAAATGAGGTGCGTTTTAGAAACCTTTCCCGATCTCATGGCATACCATCTTCTGGGTTTCCCATGCATGTTTTGATGTAGGAAGATTCCCTAGTACCTGGAGATTTGAGACCCATGGGGTGTGTTCCCCGCAGTGTTACTTTAAAGTATCTGCATTTGCTCACCCAACCTCACCAACCCTCTCAGCCCCAAGAGTGTCCAGCCTTATGTCTCATCCAGCTGTGGGTCTAGATATGGTCAATCCAGGTTGCATCAGAGACCCTGAACGGATTTTGTAAGAATTTCTCTCTCTTTCACTGTCTTTGCTTTGTGGGTTTTTTAAAGTAATGTATGTTTAGAATGGGGTTTGGCTGCTTTTCCCTGCTGTGTTTATGCCGCTTTACACCCTCTTGATTCACTTGCAGAGAGATATCGATACATAGGTTTTCAGATTCATACTAGTCAGATATATTCTTGTGCGGTGACTAGGGGGTGTTGAGTCCAGTTCACTGAGCAGGGAGTAGGCCTTGTCTATTACATATTTGGCTTATGGAGCGGTGTCTGAGCTAATTTCAAACCCTTGTTTTATGCATCACCCCACCTCACCTTTCCCGTTAAGCAGCCATAGTTTGTCTTCTAAAGGTGTGACTCTGTTCTGTTTTGTAATTCAGTTCAAGTGTAGCGATTTTGACATTCCCTCTATAAGCGATATCTTAGGATAAGTGTCTTTTTCTGTGTGACTTATTTCACTTAGAATCATCGTACCTAAATCCACTCATCATGCTGCTAACTAGCCTTATGACATTGATTTCATGGCTGAGTGATATTCCATTGTGCCAAGTACCACCATTTCTTTATCCATTTTTCTCTTTCCTGGGATATTGAAGGTGTACCGAAGTGGAGGTTCTTGGAAACAGAGCAGCCGTAAACTTTAGGGTGCCTGTGTCTTGTTGATTTTTAGTTTTCCCAATTTATACGCCCTTGAGTGGAAGTGCCCTATGCTCTCTACGCTGTGTTTATTACTTGTTTCAGGACACACTGTACTCTTCTCCAGAGTGCCTGTTGGCAATTTACATCCCGCCCATCAGCGTAGCAAGGCTCCCATGTCTCCATGGCCTGTCCTGCTTTTCTGGTTTTTACACTTTGTTCAGCATGGCCCTTTTGACCGAGGGCAAGCGAGACTTCTTTGTAGCGCTGATTTGCCCTTCCGGCTTGCTTGGTTGGCCAAAAAGGGCGTATGCGTTTTTTCCTGAATATATTCAGGAAAAAACGCATACGCCCTTTTTGGCCAAGGGCATCATTGTCAACGTTTTGCCGCTTTTCATGTGCTTTAAAGGCGAGTCGAATCTACCTCCTGAAATCTGTTTCCTGCCAATCTGCCTTGCTTTCAAATCCTCTTCGTTGCCTTCCCTCAATATATTTGTGGACGAGAGTTCTCATTTATAACTCTGCACGTTTGTGAATTGCAGTGCCCCTGAGCTCCATTTGTCTCCTCGCTTTTTTGGGAGCTGGCCGCAAAAGCGCAGGATTGCTTCAGGCCCTATTTTGGTTCTGGGGGGCAGGCTGAGCCTGTGGTTCATTCTTCTTCCTGATGGGAAAATGGAGTGACCTATGCCTGTCCCAACACCTAGGGCTCGTCTCTCGTGGGTTCCGCGTCTTCCCGTTCATCCTCAGGACAGATTGCAACCTGTACAATCAGGAGGTTAAAGGTGCTGATTCTCCAAGTAGGGAGATGGTTAGTCAAGCGGCTGGAATGGCGAACCCGAGCACAAGGAGAGGAGAAATGAGGTGCGTTTTAGAAACCTTTCCCGATCTCATGGCATACCATCTTCTGGGTTTCCCATGCATGTTTTGATGTAGGAAGATTCCCTAGTACCTGGAGATTTGAGACCCATGGGGTGTGTTCCCCGCAGTGTTACTTTAAAGTATCTGCATTTGCTCACCCAACCTCACCAACACTCTCAGCTCCAAGAGTGTCCAGCCTTATGTCTCATCCAGCTGTGGGTCTAGATATGGTCAATCCAGGTTGCATCAGAGACACTGAACGGATTTTGTAAGAATTTCTCTCTCTTTCACTGTCTTTGCTTTGTGGGTTTTTTAAAGTAATGTATGTTTAGAATGGGGTTTGGCTGCTTTTCCCTGCTGTGTTTATGCCGCTTTACACCCTCTTGATTCACTTGCAGAGAGATATCGATACATAGGTTTTCAGATTCATACTAGTCAGATATATTCTTGTGCGGTGACTAGGGGGTGTTGAGTCCAGTTCACTGAGCAGGGAGTAGGCCTTGTCTATTACATATTTGGCTTATGGAGCGGTCTCTGAGCTAATTTCAAACCCTTGTTTTATGCATCACCCCACCTCACCTTTCCCGTTAAGCAGCCATAGTGTGTCTTCTAAAGGTGTGACTCTGTTCTGTTTTGTAATTCAGTTCAAGTGTAGCGATTTTGACATTCCCTCTATAAGCGATATCTTAGGATAAGTGTCTTTTTCTGTGTGACTTATTTCACTTAGAATCATCGTACCTAAATCCACTCATCATGCTGCTAACTAGCCTTATGACATTGATTTCATGGCTGAGTGATATTCCATTGTGCCAAGTACCACCATTTCTTTATCCATTTTTCTCTTTCCTGGGATATTGAATGTGTACCGAAGTGGAGGTTCTTGGAAACAGAGCAGCCGTAAACTTTAGGGTGCCTGTGTCTTGTTGATTTTTAGTTTTCCCAATTTATACGCCCTTGAGTGGAAGTGCCCTATGCTCTCTACGCTGTGTTTATTACTTGTTTCAGGACACACCGTACTCTTCTCCAGAGTGCCTGTTGGCAATTTACATCCCGCCCATCAGCGTAGCAAGGCTCCCATGTCTCCATGGCCTGTCCTGCTTTTCTGGTTTTTACTGTTTGTTCAGCATGGCCCTTTTGACGGAGGGCAAACGCGACTTCTTTGTAGTGCTGATTTGCCCTTCCGGCTTGCTTGGTTGGCCAAAAAGGGCGTATGCGTTTTTTCCTGAATATATTCAGGAAAAAACGCATACGCCCTTTTTGGCCAAGGGCATCATTGTCAACGTTTTGCCGCTTTTCATGTGCTTTAAAGGCGAGTCGAATCTACCTCCTGAAATCTGTTTCCTGATAATCTGCCTTGCT
This sequence comes from Eubalaena glacialis, assembly GCF_028564815.1. Taxonomy (NCBI): domain Eukaryota; kingdom Metazoa; phylum Chordata; class Mammalia; order Artiodactyla; family Balaenidae; genus Eubalaena; species Eubalaena glacialis. The sequence continues at coordinate 475,310 of NW_026871217.1, forward strand.
TTCAAATCCTCTTCGTTGCCTTCCCTCAATATATTTGTGGACGAGAGTTCTCATTTATAACTCTGCACGTTTGTGAATTGCAGTGCCCCTGAGCTCCATTTGTCTCCTCGCTTTTTTGGGAGCTGGCCGCAAAAGCGCAGGATTGCTTCAGGCCCTATTTTGGTTCTGGGGGGCAGGCTGAGCCTGTGGTTCATTCTTCTTCCTGATGGGAAAATGGAGTGACCTATGCCTGTCCCAACACCTAGGGCTCGTCTCTCGTGGGTTCCGCGTCTTCCCGTTCATCCTCAGGACAAATTGCAACCTGTACAATCAGGAGGTTAAAGGTGCTGATTCTCCAAGTAGGGAGATGGTTAGTCAAGCGGCTGGAATGGCGAACCCGAGCACAAGGAGAGGAGAAATGAGGTGCGTTTTAGAAACCTTTCCCGATCTCATGGCATACCATCTTCTGGGTTTCCCATGCATGTTTTGATGTAGGAAGATTCCCTTGTACCTGGAGATTTGAGACCCATGGGGTGTGTTCCCCGCAGTGTTACTTTAAAGTATCTGCATTTGCTCACCCAACCTCACCAACCCTCTCAGCCCCAAGAGTGTCCAGCCTTATGTCTCATCCAGCTGTGGGTCTTGATATGGTCAATCCAGGTTGCATCATAGACCCTGAACGGATTTTGTAAGAATTTCTCTCTCTTTCACTGTCTTTGTTTTGTGGGTTTTTTAAAGTAATGTATGTTTAGAATCGGGCTTGGCTGCTTTTCCCTGCTGTGTTGATGCCGCTTTACACCCTCTTGATTCACTTGCAGAGAGATATCGATACATAGGTTTTCAGATTCTTACTAGTCAGATATATTCTTGTGTGTTGACTAGGGTGTGTTGAGTCCAGTTCACTGAGCAGGGAGTAGGCCTTGTCTATTACATATTTGGCTTATGGAGCGGTCTCTGAGCTAATTTCAAACCCTTGTTTTATGCATCACCCCACCTCACCTTTCCCGTTAAGCAGCCATAGTGTGTCTTCTAAAGGTGTGACTCTGTTCTGTTTTGTAATTCAGTTCAAGTGTAGCGATTTTGACATTCCCTCTATAAGCGATATCTTAGGATAAGTGTCTTTTTCTGTGTGACTTATTTCACTTAGAATCATCGTATCTAAATCCACTCATCATGCTGCTAACTAGCCTTATGACATTGATTTCATGGCTGAGTGATATTCCACTGTGCCAAGTACCACCATTTCTTTATCCATTTTTCTCTTTCCTGGGATATTGAAGGTGTACCGAAGTGGAGGTTCTTGGAAACAGAGCAGCCGTAAACTTTAGGGTGCCTGTGTCTTGTTGATTTTTAGTTTTCCCAATTTATACGCCCATGAGTGCAAGTGCCCTATGCTCTCAACGCTGTGTTTATTACTTGTTTCAGGACACACCGTACTCTTCTCCAGAGTGCCTGTTGGCAATTTACATCCCGCCCATCAGCGTAGCAAGGCTTCCATGTCTCCATGGCCTGTCCTGCTTTTCTGGTTTTTACTGTTTGTTCAGCATGGCCCTTTTGACCGAGGGCAAGCGAGACTTCTTTGTAGCGCTGATTTGCCCTTCCGGCTTGCTTGGTTTGCCAAAAAGGGCGTATGCGTTTTTTCCTGAATATATTCAGGTAAAAACGCATACGCCCTTTTTGGCCAAGGGCATCATTGTCAACGTTTTGCCGCTTTTCATGTGCTTGAAAGGCGAGTCGAATCTACCTCCTGAAATCTGTTTCCTGCAAATCTGCCTTGCTTTCAAATCCTCTTCGTTGCCTTCCCTCAATATATTTGTGGACGAGAGTTCTCATTTATAACTCTGCACGTTTGTGAATTGCAGTGCCCCTGAGCTCCATTTGTCTCCTCGCTTTTTTGGGAGCTGGCCGCAAAAGCGCAGGATTGCTTCAGGCCCTATTTTGGTTCTGGGGGGCAGGCTGAGCCTGTGGTTCATTCTTCTTCCTGATGGGAAAATGGATTGACCTGTGCCTGTCCCAACACCTAGGGCTAGTCTTTCGTTGGTTCCCCGTCTTCCCGTTCATCCTCAGGACAAATTGCAACCTGGACGAAACAGTAGGTTAAAGGTGCTGATTCTCCAAGTAGGGAGATGGTTAGTCAAGCGGCTGGAATGGCGAACCCGAGCACAAGGAGAGGAGAAATGAGGTGCGTTTTAGAAACCTTTCCCGATCTCACGGCATACCATCTTCTGGGTTTCCCATGCATGTTTTGATGTAGGAAGATTCCCTTGTACCTGGAGATTTGAGACCCATGGGGTGGGTACCCCGCGGTATTACTTTAAAGTATCTGCATTTGCTCACCCAACCTCACCAATACTCTCAGCCCCAAGAGTGTCCAGCCTTATGTCTCATCCAGCTGTGGGTCTAGATATGGTCAATCCAGGTTGCATCAGAGACCCTGAACGGATTTTGTAAGAATTTCTCTCTCTTTCACTGTCTTTGCTTTGTGGGTTTTTTAAAGTAATGTATGTTTAGAATGGGGTTTGGCTGCTTTTCCCTGCTGTGTTTATGCCGCTTTACACCCTCTTGATTCACTTGCAGAGAGATATCGATACATAGGTTTTCAGATTCATACTAGTCAGATATATTCTTGTGCGGTGACTAGGGGGTGTTGAGTCCAGTTCACTGAGCAGGGAGTAGGCCTTGTCTATTACATATTTGGCTTATGGAGCGGTGTCTGAGCTAATTTCAAACCCTTGTTTTATGCATCACCCCACCTCACCTTTCCCGTTAAGCAGCCATAGTTTGTCTTCTAAAGGTGTGACTCTGTTCTGTTTTGTAATTCAGTTCAAGTGTAGCGATTTTGACATTCCCTCTATAAGCGATATCTTAGGATAAGTGTCTTTTTCTGTGTGACTTATTTCACTTAGAATCATCGTACCTAAATCCACTCATCATGCTGCTAACTAGCCTTATGACATTGATTTCATGGCTGAGTGATATTCCATTGTGCCAAGTACCACCATTTCTTTATCCATTTTTCTCTTTCCTGGGATATTGAAGGTGTACCGAAGTGGAGGTTCTTGGAAACAGAGCAGCCGTAAACTTTAGGGTGCCTGTGTCTTGTTGATTTTTAGTTTTCCCAATTTATACGCCCTTGAGTGGAAGTGCCCTATGCTCTCTACGCTGTGTTTATTACTTGTTTCAGGACACACCGTACTCTTCTCCAGAGTGCCTGTTGGCAATTTACATCCCGCCCATCAGCGTAGCAAGGCTCCCATGTCTCCATGGCCTGTCCTGCTTTTCTGGTTTTTACACTTTGTTCAGCATGGCCCTTTTGACCGAGGGCAAGCGAGACTTCTTTGTAGCGCTGATTTGCCCTTCCGGCTTGCTTGGTTGGCCAAAAAGGGCGTATGCGTTTTTTCCTGAATATATTCAGGAAAAAACGCATACGCCCTTTTTGGCCAAGGGCATCATTGTCAACGTTTTGCCGCTTTTCATGTGCTTTAAAGGCGAGTCGAATCTACCTCCTGAAATCTGTTTCCTGCCAATCTGCCTTGCTTTCAAATCCTCTTCGTTGCCTTCCCTCAATATATTTGTGGACGAGAGTTCTCATTTATAACTCTGCACGTTTGTGAATTGCAGTGCCCCTGAGCTCCATTTGTCTCCTCGCTTTTTTGGGAGCTGGCCGCAAAAGCGCAGGATTGCTTCAGGCCCTATTTTGGTTCTGGGGGGCAGGCTGAGCCTGTGGTTCATTCTTCTTCCTGATGGGAAAATGGAGTGACCTATGCCTGTCCCAACACCTAGGGCTCGTCTCTCGTGGGTTCCGCGTCTTCCCGTTCATCCTCAGGACAAATTGCAACCTGTACAATCAGGAGGTTAAAGGTGCTGATTCTCCAAGTAGGGAGATGGTTAGTCAAGCGGCTGGAATGGCGAACCCGAGCACAAGGAGAGGAGAAATGAGGTGCGTTTTAGAAACCTTTCCCGATCTCATGGCATACCATCTTCTGGGTTTCCCATGCATGTTTTGATGTAGGAAGATTCCCTAGTACCTGGAGATTTGAGACCCATGGGGTGTGTTCCCCGCAGTGTTACTTTAAAGTATCTGCATTTGCTCACCCAACCTCACCAACCCTCTCAGCCCCAAGAGTGTCCAGCCTTATGTCTCATCCAGCTGTGGGTCTAGATATGGTCAATCCAGGTTGCATCAGAGACCCTGAACGGATTTTGTAAGAATTTCTCTCTCTTTCACTGTCTTTGCTTTGTGGGTTTTTTAAAGTAATGTATGTTTAGAATGGGGTTTGGCTGATTTTCCCTGCTGTGTTTATGCCGCTTTACACCCTCTTGATTCACTTGCAGAGAGATATCGATACATAGGTTTTCAGATTCATACTAGTCAGATATATTCTTGTGCGGTGACTAGGGGGTGTTGAGTCCAGTTCACTGAGCAGGGAGTAGGCCTTGTCTATTACATATTTGGCTTATGGAGCGGTCTCTGAGCTAATTTCAAACCCTTGTTTTATGCATCACCCCACCTCACCTTTCCCGTTAAGCAGCCATAGTGTGTCTTCTAAAGGTGTGACTCTGTTCTGTTTTGTAATTCAGTTCAAGTGTAGCGATTTTGACATTCCCTCTATAAGCGATATCTTAGGATAAGTGTCTTTTTCTGTGTGACTTATTTCACTTAGAATCATCGTACCTAAATCCACTCATCATGCTGCTAACTAGCCTTATGACATTGATTTCATGGCTGAGTGATATTCCATTGTGCCAAGTACCACCATTTCTTTATCCATTTTTCTCTTTCCTGGGATATTGAATGTGTACCGAAGTGGAGGTTCTTGGAAACAGAGCAGCCGTAAACTTTAGGGTGCCTGTGTCTTGTTGATTTTTAGTTTTCCCAATTTATACGCCCTTGAGTGGAAGTGCCCTATGCTCTCTACGCTGTGTTTATTACTTGTTTCAGGACACACCGTACTCTTCTCCAGAGTGCCTGTTGGCAATTTACATCCCGCCCATCAGCGTAGCAAGGCTCCCATGTCTCCATGGCCTGTCCTGCTTTTCTGGTTTTTACTGTTTGTTCAGCATGGCCCTTTTGACGGAGGGCAAACGAGACTTCTTTGTAGTGCTGATTTGCCCTTCCGGCTTGCTTGGTTGGCCAAAAAGGGCGTATGCGTTTTTTCCTGAATATATTCAGGAAAAAACGCATACGCCCTTTTTGGCCAAGGGCATCATTGTCAACGTTTTGCCGCTTTTCATGTGCTTTAAAGGCGAGTCGAATCTACCTCCTGAAATCTGTTTCCTGATAATCTGCCTTGCTTTCAAATCCTCTTCGTTGCCTTCCCTCAATATATTTGTGGACGAGAGTTCTCATTTATAACTCTGCACGTTTGTGAATTGCAGTGCCCCTGAGCTCCATTTGTCTCCTCGCTTTTTTGGGAGCTGGCCGCAAAAGCGCAGGATTGCTTCAGGCCCTATTTTGGTTCTGGGGGGCAGGCTGAGCCTGTGGTTCATTCTTCTTCCTGATGGGAAAATGGAGTGACCTATGCCTGTCCCAACACCTAGGGCTCGTCTCTCGTGGGTTCCGCGTCTTCCCGTTCATCCTCAGGACAAATTGCAACCTGTACAATCAGGAGGTTAAAGGTGCTGATTCTCCAAGTAGGGAGATGGTTAGTCAAGCGGCTGGAATGGCGAACCCGAGCACAAGGAGAGGAGAAATGAGGTGCGTTTTAGAAACCTTTCCCGATCTCATGGCATACCATCTTCTGGGTTTCCCATGCATGTTTTGATGTAGGAAGATTCCCTTGTACCTGGAGATTTGAGACCCATGGGGTGTGTTCCCCGCAGTGTTACTTTAAAGTATCTGCATTTGCTCACCCAACCTCACCAACCCTCTCAGCCCCAAGAGTGTCCAGCCTTATGTCTCATCCAGCTGTGGGTCTTGATATGGTCAATCCAGGTTGCATCATAGACCCTGAACGGATTTTGTAAGAATTTCTCTCTCTTTCACTGTCTTTGTTTTGTGGGTTTTTTAAAGTAATGTATGTTTAGAATCGGGCTTGGCTGCTTTTCCCTGCTGTGTTGATGCCGCTTTACACCCTCTTGATTCACTTGCAGAGAGATATCGATACATAGGTTTTCAGATTCTTACTAGTCAGATATATTCTTGTGTGGTGACTAGGGTGTGTTGAGTCCAGTTCACTGAGCAGGGAGTAGGCCTTGTCTATTACATATTTGGCTTATGGAGCGGTCTCTGAGCTAATTTCAAACCCTTGTTTTATGCATCACCCCACCTCACCTTTCCCGTTAAGCAGCCATAGTGTGTCTTCTAAAGGTGTGACTCTGTTCTGTTTTGTAATTCAGTTCAAGTGTAGCGATTTTGACATTCCCTCTATAAGCGATATCTTAGGATAAGTGTCTTTTTCTGTGTGACTTATTTCACTTAGAATCATCGTATCTAAATCCACTCATCATGCTGCTAACTAGCCTTATGACATTGATTTCATGGCTGAGTGATATTCCACTGTGCCAAGTACCACCATTTCTTTATCCATTTTTCTCTTTCCTGGGATATTGAAGGTGTACCGAAGTGGAGGTTCTTGGAAACAGAGCAGCCGTAAACTTTAGGGTGCCTGTGTCTTGTTGATTTTTAGTTTTCCCAATTTATACGCCCATGAGTGGAAGTGCCCTATGCTCTCAACGCTGTGTTTATTACTTGTTTCAGGACACACCGTACTCTTCTCCAGAGTGCCTGTTGGCAATTTACATCCCGCCCATCAGCGTAGCAAGGCTTCCATGTCTCCATGGCCTGTCCTGCTTTTCTGGTTTTTACTGTTTGTTCAGCATGGCCCTTTTGACCGAGGGCAAGCGAGACTTCTTTGTAGCGCTGATTTGCCCTTCCGGCTTGCTTGGTTGGCCAAAAAGGGCGTATGCGTTTTTTCCTGAATATATTCAGGAAAAAACGCATACGCCCTTTTTGGCCAAGGGCATCATTGTCAACGTTTTGCCGCTTTTCATGTGCTTTAAAGGCGAGTCGAATCTACCTCCTGAAATCTGTTTCCTGCAAATCTGCCTTGCTTTCAAATCCTCTTCGTTGCCTTCCCTCAATATATTTGTGGACGAGAGTTCTCATTTATAACTCTGCACGTTTGTGAATTGCAGTGCCCCTGAGCTCCATTTGTCTCCTCGCTTTTTTGGGAGCTGGCCGCAAAAGCGCAGGATTGCTTCAGGCCCTATTTTGGTTCTGGGGGGCAGGCTGAGCCTGTGGTTCATTCTTCTTCCTGATGGGAAAATGGATTGACCTGTGCCTGTCCCAACACCTAGGGCTAGTCTTTCGTTGGTTCCCCGTCTTCCCGTTCATCCTCAGGACAAATTGCAACCTGGACGAAACAGTAGGTTAAAGGTGCTGATTCTCCAAGTAGGGAGATGGTTAGTCAAGCGGCTGGAATGGCGAACCCGAGCACAAGGAGAGGAGAAATGAGGTGCGTTTTAGAAACCTTTCCCGATCTCACGGCATACCATCTTCTGGGTTTCCCATGCATGTTTTAATGTAGGAAGATTCCCTTGTACCTGGAGATTTGAGACCCATGGGGTGGGTACCCCGCGGTATTACTTTAAAGTATCTGCATTTGCTCACCCAACCTCACCAATCCTCTCAGCCCCAAGAGTGTCCAGCCTTATGTCTCATCCAGCTGTGGGTCTAGATATGGTCAATCCAGGTTGCATCAGAGACCCTGAACGGATTTTGTAAGAATTTCTCTCTCTTTCACTGTCTTTGCTTTGTGGGTTTTTTAAAGTAATGTATGTTTAGAATGGGGTTTGGCTGCTTTTCCCTGCTGTGTTTATGCCGCTTTACACCCTCTTGATTCACTTGCAGAGAGATATCGATACATAGGTTTTCAGATTCATACTAGTCAGATATATTCTTGTGCGGTGACTAGGGGGTGTTGAGTCCAGTTCACTGAGCAGGGAGTAGGCCTTGTCTATTACATATTTGGCTTATGGAGCGGTGTCTGAGCTAATTTCAAACCCTTGTTTTATGCATCACCCCACCTCACCTTTCCCGTTAAGCAGCCATAGTGTGTCTTCTAAAGGTGTGACTCTGTTCTGTTTTGTAATTCAGTTCAAGTGTAGCGATTTTGACATTCCCTCTATAAGCGATATCTTAGGATAAGTGTCTTTTTCTGTGTGACTTATTTCACTTAGAATCATCGTACCTAAATCCACTCATCATGCTGCTAACTAGCCTTATGACATTGATTTCATGGCTGAGTGATATTCCATTGTGCCAAGTACCACCATTTCTTTATCCATTTTTCTCTTTCCTGGGATATTGAAGGTGTACCGAAGTGGAGGTTCTTGGAAACAGAGCAGCCGTAAACTTTAGGGTGCCTGTGTCTTGTTGATTTTTAGTTTTCCCAATTTATACGCCCTTGAGTGGAAGTGCCCTATGCTCTCTACGCTGTGTTTATTACTTGTTTCAGGACACACTGTACTCTTCTCCAGAGTGCCTGTTGGCAATTTACATCCCGCCCATCAGCGTAGCAAGGCTCCCATGTCTCCATGGCCTGTCCTGCTTTTCTGGTTTTTCCAGTTTGTTCAGCATGGCCCTTTTGACCGAGGGCAAGCGAGACTTCTTTGTAGCGCTGATTTGCCCTTCCGGCTTGCTTGGTTGGCCAAAAAGGGCGTATGCGTTTTTTCCTGAATATATTCAGGAAAAAACGCATACGCCCTTTTTGGCCAAGGGCATCATTGTCAACGTTTTGCCGCTTTTCATGTGCTTTAAAGGCGAGTCGAATCTACCTCCTGAAATCTGTTTCCTGATAATCTGCCTTGCTTTCAAATCCTCTTCGTTGCCTTCCCTCAATATATTTGTGGACGAGAGTTCTCATTTATAACTCTGCACGTTTGTGAATTGCAGTGCCCCTGAGCTCCATTTGTCTCCTCGCTTTTTTGGGAGCTGGCCGCAAAAGCGCAGGATTGCTTCAGGCCCTATTTTGGTTCTGGGGGGCAGGCTGAGCCTGTGGTTCATTCTTCTTCCTGATGGGAAAATGGAGTGACCTATGCCTGTCCCAACACCTAGGGCTCGTCTCTCGTGGGTTCCGCGTCTTCCCGTTCATCCTCAGGACAAATTGCAACCTGTACAATCAGGAGGTTAAAGGTGCTGATTCTCCAAGTAGGGAGATGGTTAGTCAAGCGGCTGGAATGGCGAACCCGAGCACAAGGAGAGGAGAAATGAGGTGCGTTTTAGAAACCTTTCCTGATCTCATGGCATACCATCTTCTGGGTTTCCCATGCATGTTTTGATGTAGGAAGATTCCCTTGTACCTGGAGATTTGAGACCCATGGGGTGTGTTCCCCGCAGTGTTACTTTAAAGTATCTGCATTTGCTCACCCAACCTCACCAACCCTCTCAGCCCCAAGAGTGTCCAGCCTTATGTCTCATCCAGCTGTGGGTCTTGATATGGTCAATCCAGGTTGCATCATAGACCCTGAACGGATTTTGTAAGAATTTCTCTCTCTTTCACTGTCTTTGTTTTGTGGGTTTTTTAAAGTAATTTATGTTTAGAATCGGGCTTGGCTGCTTTTCCCTGCTGTGTTGATGCCGCTTTACACCCTCTTGATTCACTTGCAGAGAGATATCGATACATAGGTTTTCAGATTCTTACTAGTCAGATATATTCTTGTGTGTTGACTAGGGTGTGTTGAGTCCAGTTCACTGAGCAGGGAGTAGGCCTTGTCTATTACATATTTGGCTTATGGAGCGGTCTCTGAGCTAATTTCAAACCCTTGTTTTATGCATCACCCCACCTCACCTTTCCCGTTAAGCAGCCATAGTGTGTCTTCTAAAGGTGTGACTCTGTTCTGTTTTGTAATTCAGTTCAAGTGTAGCGATTTTGACATTCCCTCTATAAGCGATATCTTAGGATAAGTGTCTTTTTCTGTGTGACTTATTTCACTTAGAATCATCGTATCTAAATCCACTCATCATGCTGCTAACTAGCCTTATGACATTGATTTCATGGCTGAGTGATATTCCACTGTGCCAAGTACCACCATTTCTTTATCCATTTTTCTCTTTCCTGGGATATTGAAGGTGTACCGAAGTGGAGGTTCTTGGAAACAGAGCAGCCGTAAACTTTAGGGTGCCTGTGTCTTGTTGATTTTTAGTTTTCCCAATTTATACGCCCTTGAGTGGAAGTGCCCTATGCTCTCAACGCTGTGTTTATTACTTGTTTCAGGACACACCGTACTCTTCTCCAGAGTGCCTGTTGGCAATTTACATCCCGCCCATCAGCGTAGCAAGGCTTCCATGTCTCCATGGCCTGTCCTGCTTTTCTGGTTTTTACTGTTTGTTCAGCATGGCCCTTTTGACCGAGGGCAAGCGAGACTTCTTTGTAGCGCTGATTTGCCCTTCCGGCTTGCTTGGTTGGCCAAAAAGGGCGTATGCTTTTTTCCTGAATATATTCAGGAAAAAACGCATACGCCCTTTTTGGCCAAGGGCATCATTGTCAACGTTTTGCCGCTTTTCATGTGCTTTAAATGCGAGTCGAATCTACCTCCTGAAATCTGTTTCCTGCAAATCTGCCTTGCTTTCAAATCCTCTTCGTTGCCTTCCCTCAATATATTTGTGGACGAGAGTTCTCATTTATAACTCTGCACGTTTGTGAATTGCAGTGCCCCTGAGCTCCATTTGTCTCCTCGCTTTTTTGGGAGCTGGCCGCAAAAGCGCAGGATTGCTTCAGGCCCTATTTTGGTTCTGGGGGGCAGGCTGAGCCTGTGGTTCATTCTTCTTCCTGATGGGAAAATGGAGTGACCTGTGCCTGTCCCAACACCTAGGGCTAGTCTTTCGTTGGTTCCCCGTCTTCCCGTTCATCCTCAGGACAAATTGCAACCTGGACGAAACAGTAGGTTAAAGGTGCTGATTCTCCAAGTAGGGAGATGGTTAGTCAAGCGGCTGGAATGGCGAACCCGAGCACAAGGAGAGGAGAAATGAGGTGCGTTTTAGAAACCTTTCCCGATCTCACGGCATACCATCTTCTGGGTTTCCCATGCATGTTTTGATGTAGGAAGATTCCCTTGTACCTGGAGATTTGAGACCCATGGGGTGGGTACCCCGCGGTATTACTTTAAAGTATCTGCATTTGCTCACCCAACCTCACCAATCCTCTCAGCCCCAAGAGTGTCCAGCCTTATGTCTCATCCAGCTGTGGGTCTAGATATGGTCAATCCAGGTTGCATCAGAGACCCTGAACGGATTTTGTAAGAATTTCTCTCTCTTTCACTGTCTTTGCTTTGTGGGTTTTTTAAAGTAATGTATGTTTAGAATGGGGTTTGGCTGCTTTTCCCTGCTGTGTTTATGCCGCTTTACACCCTCTTGATTCACTTGCAGAGAGATATCGATACATAGGTTTTCAGATTCATACTAGTCATATATATTCTTGTGCAGTGACTAGGGGGTGTTGAGTCCAGTTCACTGAGCAGGGAGTAGGCCTTGTCTATTACATATTTGGCTTATGGAGCGGTGTCTGAGCTAATTTCAAACCCTTGTTTTATGCATCACCCCACCTCACCTTTCCCGTTAAGCAGCCATAGTGTGTCTTCTAAAGGTGTGACTCTGTTCTGTTTTGTAATTCAGTTCAAGTGTAGCGATTTTGACATTCCCTCTATAAGCGATATCTTAGGATAAGTGTCTTTTTCTGTGTGACTTATTTCACTTAGAATCATCGTACCTAAATCCACTCATCATGCTGCTAACTAGCCTTATGACATTGATTTCATGGCTGAGTGATATTCCATTGTGCCAAGTACCACCATTTTTTTATCCATTTTTCTCTTTCCTGGGATATTGAAGGTGTACCGAAGTGGAGGTTCTTGGAAACAGAGCAGCCGTAAACTTTAGGGTGCCTGTGTCTTGTTGATTTTTAGTTTTCCCAATTTATACGCCCTTGAGTGGAAGTGCCCTATGCTCTCTACGCTGTGTTTATTACTTGTTTCAGGACACACTGTACTCTTCTCCAGAGTGCCTGTTGGCAATTTACATCCCGCCCATCAGCGTAGCAAGGCTCCCATGTCTCCATGGCCTGTCCTGCTTTTCTGGTTTTTACTGTTTGTTCAGCATGGCCCTTTTGACCGAGGGCAAGCGAGACTTCTTTGTAGCGCTGATTTGCCCTTCCGGCTTGCTTGGTTGGCCAAAAAGGGCGTATGCGTTTTTTCCTGAATATATTCAGGAAAAAACGCATACGCCCTTTTTGGCCAAGGGCATCATTGTCAACGTTTTGCCGCTTTTCATGTGCTTTAAAGGCGAGTCGAATCTACCTCCTGAAATCTGTTTCCTGATAATCTGCCTTGCTTTCAAATCCTCTTCGTTGCCTTCCCTCAATATATTTGTGGACGAGAGTTCTCATTTATAACTCTGCACGTTTGTGAATTGCAGTGCCCCTGAGCTCCATTTGTCTCCTCGCTTTTTTGGGAGCTGGCCGCAAAAGCGCAGGATTGCTTCAGGCCCTATTTTGGTTCTGGGGGGCAGGCTGAGCCTGTGGTTCATTCTTCTTCCTGATGGGAAAATGGAGTGACCTATGCCTGTCCCAACACCTAGGGCTCGTCTCTCGTGGGTTCCGCATCTTCCCGTTCATCCTCAGGACAAATTGCAACCTGTACAATCAGGAGGTTAAAGGTGCTGATTCTCCAAGTAGGGAGATGGTTAGTCAAGCGGCTGGAATGGCGAACCCGAGCACAAGGAGAGGAGAAATGAGGTGCGTTTTAGAAACCTTTCCCGATCTCATGGCATACCATCTTCTGGGTTTCCCATGCATGTTTTGATGTAGGAAGATTCCCTTGTACCTGGAGATTTGAGACCCATGGGGTGTGTTCCCCGCAGTGTTACTTTAAAGTATCTGCATTTGCTCACCCAACCTCACCAACCCTCTCAGCCCCAAGAGTGTCCAGCCTTATGTCTCATCCAGCTGTGGGTCTTGATATGGTCAATCCAGGTTGCATCATAGACCCTGAACGGATTTTGTAAGAATTTCTCTCTCTTTCACTGTCTTTGTTTTGTGGGTTTTTTAAAGTAATTTATGTTTAGAATCGGGCTTGGCTGCTTTTCCCTGCTGTGTTGATGCCGCTTTACACCCTCTTGATTCACTTGCAGAGAGATATCGATACATAGGTTTTCAGATTCTTACTAGTCAGATATATTCTTGTGTGTTGACTAGGGTGTGTTGAGTCCAGTTCACTGAGCAGGGAGTAGGCCTTGTCTATTACATATTTGGCTTATGGAGCGGTCTCTGAGCTAATTTCAAACCCTTGTTTTATGCATCACCCCACCTCACCTTTCCCGTTAAGCAGCCATAGTGTGTCTTCTAAAGGTGTGACTCTGTTCTGTTTTGTAATTCAGTTCAAGTGTAGCGATTTTGACATTCCCTCTATAAGCGATATCTTAGGATAAGTGTCTTTTTCTGTGTGACTTATTTCACTTAGAATCATCGTATCTAAATCCACTCATCATGCTGCTAACTAGCCTTATGACATTGATTTCATGGCTGAGTGATATTCCACTGTGCCAAGTACCACCATTTCTTTATCCATTTTTCTCTTTCCTGGGATATTGAAGGTGTACCGAAGTGGAGGTTCTTGGAAACAGAGCAGCCGTAAACTTTAGGGTGCCTGTGTCTTGTTGATTTTTAGTTTTCCCAATATATACGCCCTTGAGTGGAAGTGCCCTATGCTCTCAACGCTGTGTTTATTACTTGTTTCAGGACACACCGTACTCTTCTCCAGAGTGCCTGTTGGCAATTTACATCCCGCCCATCAGCGTAGCAAGGCTTCCATGTCTCCATGGCCTGTCCTGCTTTTCTGGTTTTTACTGTTTGTTCAGCATGGCCCTTTTGACCGAGGGCAAGCGAGACTTCTTTGTAGCGCTGATTTGCCCTTCCGGCTTGCTTGGTTGGCCAAAAAGGGCGTATGCGTTTTTTCCTGAATATATTCAGGAAAAAACGCATACGCCCTTTTTGGCCAAGGGCATCATTGTCAACGTTTTGCCGCTTTTCATGTGCTTTAAAGGCGAGTCGAATCTACCTCCTGAAATCTGTTTCCTGCAAATCTGCCTTGCTTTCAAATCCTCTTCGTTGCCTTCCCTCAATATATTTGTGGACGAGAGTTCTCATTTATAACTCTGCACGTTTGTGAATTGCAGTGCCCCTGAGCTCCATTTGTCTCCTCGCTTTTTTGGGAGCTGGCCGCAAAAGCGCAGGATTGCTTCAGGCCCTATTTTGGTTCTGGGGGGCAGGCTGAGCCTGTGGTTCATTCTTCTTCCTGATGGGAAAATGGAGTGACCTGTGCCTGTCCCAACACCTAGGGCTAGTCTTTCGTTGGTTCCCCGTCTTCCCGTTCATCCTCAGGACAAATTGCAACCTGGACGAAACAGTAGGTTAAAGGTGCTGATTCTCCAAGTAGGGAGATGGTTAGTCAAGCGGCTGGAATGGCGAACCCGAGCACAAGGAGAGGAGAAATGAGGTGCGTTTTAGAAACCTTTCCCGATCTCACGGCATACCATCTTCTGGGTTTCCCATGCATGTTTTGATGTAGGAAGATTCCCTTGTACCTGGAGATTTGAGACCCATGGGGTGGGTACCCCGCGGTATTACTTTAAAGTATCTGCATTTGCTCACCCAACCTCACCAATCCTCTCAGCCCCAAGAGTGTCCAGCCTTATGTCTCATCCAGCTGTGGGTCTAGATATGGTCAATCCAGGTTGCATCAGAGACCCTGAACGGATTTTGTAAGAATTTCTCTCTCTTTCACTGTCTTTGCTTTGTGGGTTTTTTAAAGTAATGTATGTTTAGAATGGGGTTTGGCTGCTTTTCCCTGCTGTGTTTATGCCGCTTTACACCCTCTTGATTCACTTGCAGAGAGATATCGATACATAGGTTTTCAGATTCATACTAGTCATATATATTCTTGTGCAGTGACTAGGGGGTGTTGAGTCCAGTTCACTGAGCAGGGAGTAGGCCTTGTCTATTACATATTTGGCTTATGGAGCGGTGTCTGAGCTAATTTCAAACCCTTGTTTTATGCATCACCCCACCTCACCTTTCCCGTTAAGCAGCCATAGTGTGTCTTCTAAAGGTGTGACTCTGTTCTGTTTTGTAATTCAGTTCAAGTGTAGCGATTTTGACATTCCCTCTATAAGCGATATCTTAGGATAAGTGTCTTTTTCTGTGTGACTTATTTCACTTAGAATCATCGTACCTAAATCCACTCATCATGCTGCTAACTAGCCTTATGACATTGATTTCATGGCTGAGTGATATTCCATTGTGCCAAGTACCACCATTTCTTTATCCATTTTTCTCTTTCCTGGGATATTGAAGGTGTACCGAAGTGGAGGTTCTTGGAAACAGAGCAGCCGTAAACTTTAGGGTGCCTGTGTCTTGTTGATTTTTAGTTTTCCCAATTTATACGCCCTTGAGTGGAAGTGCCCTATGCTCTCTACGCTGTGTTTATTACTTGTTTCAGGACACACTGTACTCTTCTCCAGAGTGCCTGTTGGCAATTTACATCCCGCCCATCAGCGTAGCAAGGCTCCCATGTCTCCATGGCCTGTCCTGCTTTTCTGGTTTTTACTGTTTGTTCAGCATGGCCCTTTTGACCGAGGGCAAGCGAGACTTCTTTGTAGCGCTGATTTGCCCTTCCGGCTTGCTTGGTTGGCCAAAAAGGGCGTATGCGTTTTTTCCTGAATATATTCAGGAAAAAACGCATACGCCCTTTTGGCCAAGGGCATCATTGTCAACGTTTTGCCGCTTTTCATGTGCTTTAAAGGCGAGTCGAATCTACCTCCTGAAATCTGTTTCCTGATAATCTGCCTTGCTTTCAAATCCTCTTCGTTGCCTTCCCTCAATATATTTGTGGACGAGAGTTCTCATTTATAACTCTGCACGTTTGTGAATTGCAGTGCCCCTGAGCTCCATTTGTCTCCTCGCTTTTTTGGGAGCTGGCCGCAAAAGCGCAGGATTGCTTCAGGCCCTATTTTGGTTCTGGGGGGCAGGCTGAGCCTGTGGTTCATTCTTCTTCCTGATGGGAAAATGGAGTGACCTATGCCTGTCCCAACACCTAGGGCTCGTCTCTCGTGGGTTCCGCGTCTTCCCGTTCATCCTCAGGACAAATTGCAACCTGTACAATCAGGAGGTTAAAGGTGCTGATTCTCCAAGTAGGGAGATGGTTAGTCAAGCGGCTGGAATGGCGAACCCGAGCACAAGGAGAGGAGAAATGAGGTGCGTTTTAGAAACCTTTCCCGATCTCACGGCATACCATCTTCTGGGTTTCCCATGCATGTTTTGATGTAGGAAGATTCCCTTGTACCTGGAGATTTGAGACCCATGGGGTGGGTACCCCGCGGTATTACTTTAAAGTATCTGCATTTGCTCACCCAACCTCACCAATCCTCTCAGCCCCAAGAGTGTCCAGCCTTATGTCTCATCCAGCTGTGGGTCTAGATATGGTCAATCCAGGTTGCATCAGAGACCCTGAACGGATTTTGTAAGAATTTCTCTCTCTTTCACTGTCTTTGCTTTGTGGGTTTTTTAAAGTAATGTATGTTTAGAATGGGGTTTGGCTGCTTTTCCCTGCTGTGTTTATGCCGCTTTACACCCTCTTGATTCACTTGCAGAGAGATATCGATACATAGGTTTTCAGATTCATACTAGTCATATATATTCTTGTGCAGTGACTAGGGGGTGTTGAGTCCAGTTCACTGAGCAGGGAGTAGGCCTTGTCTATTACATATTTGGCTTATGGAGCGGTGTCTGAGCTAATTTCAAACCCTTGTTTTATGCATCACCCCACCTCACCTTTCCCGTTAAGCAGCCATAGTGTGTCTTCTAAAGGTGTGACTCTGTTCTGTTTTGTAATTCAGTTCAAGTGTAGCGATTTTGACATTCCCTCTATAAGCGATATCTTAGGATAAGTGTCTTTTTCTGTGTGACTTATTTCACTTAGAATCATCGTACCTAAATCCACTCATCATGCTGCTAACTAGCCTTATGACATTGATTTCATGGCTGAGTGATATTCCATTGTGCCAAGTACCACCATTTCTTTATCCATTTTTCTCTTTCCTGGGATATTGAAGGTGTACCGAAGTGGAGGTTCTTGGAAACAGAGCAGCCGTAAACTTTAGGGTGCCTGTGTCTTGTTGATTTTTAGTTTTCCCAATTTATACGCCCTTGAGTGGAAGTGCCCTATGCTCTCTACGCTGTGTTTATTACTTGTTTCAGGACACACTGTACTCTTCTCCAGAGTGCCTGTTGGCAATTTACATCCCGCCCATCAGCGTAGCAAGGCTCCCATGTCTCCATGGCCTGTCCTGCTTTTCTGGTTTTTACTGTTTGTTCAGCATGGCCCTTTTGACCGAGGGCAAGCGAGACTTCTTTGTAGCGCTGATTTGCCCTTCCGGCTTGCTTGGTTGGCCAAAAAGGGCGTATGCATTTTTTCCTGAATATATTCAGGAAAAAACGCATACGCCCTTTTTGGCCAAGGGCATCATTGTCAACGTTTTGCCGCTTTTCATGTGCTTTAAAGGCGAGTCGAATCTACCTCCTGAAATCTGTTTCCTGATAATCTGCCTTGCTTTCAAATCCTCTTCGTTGCCTTCCCTCAATATATTTGTGGACGAGAGTTCTCATTTATAACTCTGCACGTTTGTGAATTGCAGTGCCCCTGAGCTCCATTTGTCTCCTCGCTTTTTTGGGAGCTGGCCGCAAAAGCGCAGGATTGCTTCAGGCCCTATTTTGGTTCTGGGGGGCAGGCTGAGCCTGTGGTTCATTCTTCTTCCTGATGGGAAAATGGAGTGACCTATGCCTGTCCCAACACCTAGGGCTCGTCTCTCGTGGGTTCCGCGTCTTCCCGTTCATCCTCAGGACAAATTGCAACCTGTACAATCAGGAGGTTAAAGGTGCTGATTCTCCAAGTAGGGAGATGGTTAGTCAAGCGGCTGGAATGGCGAACCCGAGCACAAGGAGAGGAGAAATGAGGTGCGTTTTAGAAACCTTTCCCGATCTCATGGCATACCATCTTCTGGGTTTCCCATGCATGTTTTGATGTAGGAAGATTCCCTTGTACCTGGAGATTTGAGACCCATGGGGTGTGTTCCCCGCAGTGTTACTTTAAAGTATCTGCATTTGCTCACCCAACCTCACCAACCCTCTCAGCCCCAAAAGTGTCCAGCCTTATGTCTCATCCAGCTGTGGGTCTAGATATGGTCAATCCAGGTTGCATCAGAGACCCTGAACGGATTTTGTAAGAATTTCTCTCTCTTTCACTGTCTTTGTTTTGTGGGTTTTTTAAAGTAATTTATGTTTAGAATCGGGCTTGGCTGCTTTTCCCTGCTGTGTTGATGCCGCTTTACACCCTCTTGATTCACTTGCAGAGAGATGTCGATACATAGGTTTTCAGATTCTTACTAGTCAGATATATTCTTGTGTGTTGACTAGGGTGTGTTGAGTCCAGTTCACTGAGCAGGGAGTAGGCCTTGTCTATTACATATTTGGCTTATGGAGCGGTCTCTGAGCTAATTTCAAACCCTTGTTTTATGCATCACCCCACCTCACCTTTCCCGTTAAGCAGCCATAGTGTGTCTTCTAAAGGTGTGACTCTGTTCTGTTTTGTAATTCAGTTCAAGTGTAGCGATTTTGACATTCCCTCTATAAGCGATATCTTAGGATAAGTGTCTTTTTCTGTGTGACTTATTTCACTTAGAATCATCGTATCTAAATCCACTCATCATGCTGCTAACTAGCCTTATGACATTGATTTCATGGCTGAGTGATATTCCACTGTGCCAAGTACCACCATTTCTTTATCCATTTTTCTCTTTCCTGGGATATTGAAGGTGTACCGAAGTGGAGGTTCTTGGAAACAGAGCAGCCGTAAACTTTAGGGTGCCTGTGTCTTGTTGATTTTTAGTTTTCCCAAATTATACGCCCATGAGTGGAAGTGCCCTATGCTCTCAACGCTGTGTTTATTACTTGTTTCAGGACACACCGTACTCTTCTCCAGAGTGCCTGTTGGCAATTTACATCCCGCCCATCAGCGTAGCAAGGCTTCCATGTCTCCATGGCCTGTCCTGCTTTTCTGGTTTTTACACTTTGTTCAGCATGGCCCTTTTGACCGAGGGCAAGCGAGACTTCTTTTTAGCGCTGATTTGCCCTTCCGGCTTGCTTGGTTGGCCAAAAAGGGCGTATGCGTTTTTTCCTGAATATATTCAGGAAAAAACGCATACGCCCTTTTTGGCCAAGGGCATCATTGTCAACGTTTTGCCGCTTTTCATGTGCTTTAAAGGCGAGTCGAATCTACCTCCTGAAATCTGTTTCCTGCAAATCTGCCTTGCTTTCAAATCCTCTTCGTTGCCTTCCCTCAATATATTTGTGGACGAGAGTTCTCATTTATAACTCTGCACGTTTGTGAATTGCAGTGCCCCTGAGCTCCATTTGTCTCCTCGCTTTTTTGGGAGCTGGCCGCAAAAGCGCAGGATTGCTTCAGGCCCTATTTTGGTTCTGGGGGGCAGGCTGAGCCTGTGGTTCATTCTTCTTCCTGATGGGAAAATGGAGTGACCTGTGCCTGTCCCAACACCTAGGGCTAGTCTTTCGTTGGTTCCCCGTCTTCCCGTTCATCCTCAGGACAAATTGCAACCTGGACGAAACAGTAGGTTAAAGGTGCTGATTCTCCAAGTAGGGAGATGGTTAGTCAAGCGGCTGGAATGGCGAACCCGAGCACAAGGAGAGGAGAAATGAGGTGCGTTTTAGAAACCTTTCCCGATCTCACGGCATACCATCTTCTGGGTTTCCCATGCATGTTTTGAAGTAGGAAGATTCCCTTGTACCTGGAGATTTGAGACCCATGGGGTGGGTACCCCGCGGTATTACTTTAAAGTATCTGCATTTGCTCACCCAACCTCACCAATCCTCTCAGCCCCAAGAGTGTCCAGCCTTATGTCTCATCCAGCTGTGGGTCTAGATATGGTCAATCCAGGTTGCATCAGAGACCCTGAACGGATTTTGTAAGAATTTCTCTCTCTTTCACTGTCTTTGTTTTGTGGGTTTTTTAAAGTAATTTATGTTTAGAATCGGGCTTGGCTGCTTTTCCCTGCTGTGTTGATGCCGCTTTACACCCTCTTGATTCACTTGCAGAGAGATATCGATACATAGGTTTTCAGATTCTTACTAGTCAGATATATTCTTGTGTGTTGACTAGGGTGTGTTGATCCCAGTTCACTGAGCAGGGAGTAGGCCTTGTCTATTAAATATTTGGCTTATGGAGCGGTGTCTGAGCTAATTTGAAACCCTTGTTTTATGCATCACCCCACCTCACCTTTCCCGTTAAGCAGCCATAGTGTGTCTTCTAAAGGTGTGACTCTGTTCTGTTTTGTAATTCAGTTCAAGTGTAGCGATTTTGACATTCCCTCTATAAGCGATATCTTAGGATAAGTGTCTTTTTCTGTGTGACTTATTTCACTTAGAATCATCGTATCTAAATCCACTCATCATGCTGCTAACTAGCCTTATGACATTGATTTCATGGCTGAGTGATATTCCACTGTGCCAAGTACCACCATTTCTTTATCCATTTTTCTCTTTCCTGGGATATTGAAGGTGTACCGAAGTGGAGGTTCTTGGAAACAGAGCAGCCATAAACTTTAGGGTGCCTGTGTCTTGTTGATTTTTAGTTTTCCCAATTTATACGCCCATGAGTGGAAGTGCCCTATGCTCTCAACGCTGTGTTTATTACTTGTTTCAGGACACACCGTACTCTTCTCCAGAGTGCCTGTTGGCAATTTACATCCCGCCCATCAGCGTAGCAAGGCTTCCATGTCTCCATGGCCTGTCCTGCTTTTCTGGTTTTTACACTTTGTTCAGCATGGCCCTTTTGACCGAGGGCAAGCGAGACTTCTTTGTAGCGCTGATTTGCCCTTCCGGCTTGCTTGGTTGGCCAAAAAGGGCGTATGCGTTTTTTCCTGAATATATTCAGGAAAAAACGCATACGCCCTTTTTGGCCAAGGGCATCATTGTCAACGTTTTGCCGCTTTTCATGTGCTTTAAAGGCGAGTCGAATCTACCTCCTGAAATCTGTTTCCTGCAAATCTGCCTTGCTTTCAAATCCTCTTCGTTGCCTTCCCTCAATATATTTGTGGACGAGAGTTCTCATTTATAACTCTGCACGTTTGTGAATTGCAGTGCCCCTGAGCTCCATTTGTCTCCTCGCTTTTTTGGGAGCTGGCCGCAAAAGCGCAGGATTGCTTCAGGCCCTATTTTGGTTCTGGGGGGCAGGCTGAGCCTGTGGTTCATTCTTCTTCCTGATGGGAAAATGGATTGACCTGTGCCTGTCCCATCACCTAGGGCTAGTCTTTCGTTGGTTCCCCGTCTTCCCGTTCATCCTCAGGACAAATTGCAACCTGGACGAAACAGTAGGTTAAAGGTGCTGATTCTCCAAGTAGGGAGATGGTTAGTCAAGCGGCTGGAATGGCGAACCCGAGCACAAGGAGAGGAGAAATGAGGTGCGTTTTAGAAACCTTTCCCGATCTCACGGCATACCATCTTCTGGGTTTCCCATGCATGTTTTGATGTAGGAAGATTCCCTTGTACCTGGAGATTTGAGACCCATGGAGTGGGTACCCCGCGGTATTACTTTAAAGTATCTGCATTTGCTCACCCAACCTCACCAATCCTCTCAGCCCCAAGAGTGTCCAGCCTTATGTCTCATCCAGCTGTGGGTCTAGATATGGTCAATCCAGGTTGCATCAGAGACCCTGAACGGATTTTGTAAGAATTTCTCTCTCTTTCACTGTCTTTGCTTTGTGGGTTTTTTAAAGTAATGTATGTTTAGAATGGGGTTTGGCTGCTTTTCCCTGCTGTGTTTATGCCGCTTTACACCCTCTTGATTCACTTGCAGAGAGATATCGATACATAGGTTTTCAGATTCATACTAGTCAGATATATTCTTGTGCGGTGACTAGGGGGTGTTGAGTCCAGTTCACTGAGCAGGGAGTAGGCCTTGTCTATTACATATTTGGCTTATGGAGCGGTCTGAGCTAATTTCAAACCCTTGTTTTATGCATCACCCCACCTCACCTTTCCCGTTAAGCAGCCATAGTGTGTCTTCTAAAGGTGTGACTCTGTTCTGTTTTGTAATTCAGTTCAAGTGTAGCGATTTTGACATTCCCTCTATAAGCGATATCTTAGGATAAGTGTCTTTTTCTGTGAGACTTATTTCACTTAGAATCATCGTACCTAAATCCACACATCATGCTGCTAACTAGCCTTATGACATTGATTTCATGGCTGAGTGATATTCCATTGTGCCAAGTACCACCATTTCTTTATCCATTTTTCTCTTTCCTGGGATATTGAAGGTGTACCGAAGCGGAGGTTCTTGGAAACAGAGCAGCCGTAAACTTTAGGGTGCCTGTGTCTTGTTGATTTTTAGTTTTCCCAATTTATACGCCCTTGAGTGGAAGTGCCCTATGCTCTCTACGCTGTGTTTATTACTTGTTTCAGGACACACCGTACTCTTCTCCAGAATGCCTGTTGGCAATTTACATCCCGCCCATCAGCGTAGCAAGGCTTCCATGTCTCCATGGCCTGTCCTGCTTTTCTGGTTTTTACAATTTGTTCAGCATGGCCCTTTTGACCGAGGGCAAGCGAGACTTCTTTGTAGCGCTGATTTGCCCTTCCGGCTTGCTTGGTTGGCCAAAAAGGGCGTATGCGTTTTTTCCTGAATATATTCAGGAAAAAACGCATACGCCCTTTTTGGCCAAGGGCATCATTGTCAACGTTTTGCCGCTTTTCATGTGCTTTAAAGGCGAGTCGAATCTACCTCCTGAAATCTGTTTCCTGCAAATCTGCCTTGCTTTCAAATCCTCTTCGTTGCCTTCCCTCAATATATTTGTGGACGAGAGTTCTCATTTATAACTCTGCACGTTTGTGAATTGCAGTGCCCCTGAGCTCCATTTGTCTCCTCGCTTTTTTGGGAGCTGGCCGCAAAAGCGCAGGATTGCTTCAGGCCCTATTTTGGTTCTGGGGGGCAGGCTGAGCCTGTGGTTCATTCTTCTTCCTGATGGGAAAATGGAGTGACCTGTGCCTGTCCCAACACCTAGGGCTCGTCTCTCGTTGGTTCCGCGTCTTCCCGTTCATCCTCAGGACAAATTGCAACCTGGACGAAACAGTAGGTTAAAGGTGCTGATTCTCCAAGTAGTGAGATTGTTAGTCAAGCGGCTGGAATGGCGAACCCGAGCACAAGGAGAGGAGAAATGAGGTGCGTTTTAGAAACCTTTCCCGATCTCACGGCATACCATCTTCCGGGTTTCCCATGCATGTTTTGATGTAGGAAGATTCCCTTGTACCTGGAGATTTGAGACCCATGGGGTGGGTACCCCACGGTATTACTTTAAAGTATCTGCATTTGCTCACCCAACCTCACCAATCCTCTCAGCCCCAAGAGTGTCCAGCCTTATGTCTCATCCAGCTGTGGGTCTAGATATGGTCAATCCAGTTTGCATCAGAGACCCTGAACGGATTTTGTAAGAATTTCTCTCTCTTTCACTGTCATTGCTTTGTGGGTTTTTTAAAGTAATGTATGTTTAGAATGGGGTTTGGCTGCTTTTCCCTGCTGTGTTTATGCCGCTTTACACCCTCTTGATTCACTTGCAGAGAGATATCGATACATAGGTTTTCAGATTCATACTAGTCAGATATATTCTTGTGCGGTGACTAGGGGGTGTTGAGTCCAGTTCACTGAGCAGGGAGTAGGCCTTGTCTATTACATATTTGGCTTATGGAGCAGTGTCTGAGCTAATTTCAAACCCTTGTTTTATGCATCACCCCACCTCACCTTTCCCGTTAAGCAGCCATAGTGTGTCTTCTAAAGGTGTGACTCTGTTCTGTTTTGTAATTCAGTTCAAGTGTAGCGATTTTGACATTCCCTCTATAAGCGATATCTTAGGATAAGTGTCTTTTTCTGTGTGACTTATTTCACTTAGAATCATCGTATCTAAATCCACTCATCATGCTGCTAACTAGCCTTATGACATTGATTTCATGGCTGAGTGATATTCCATTGTGCCAAGTACCACCATTTCTTTATCCATTTTTCTCTTTCCTGGGATATTGAAGGTGTACCGAAGTGGAGGTTCTTGGAAACAGAGCAGCCGTAAACTTTAGGGTGCCTGTGTCTTGTTGATTTTTAGTTTTCCCAATTTATACGCCCTTGAGTGGAAGTGCCCTATGCTCTCTACGCTGTGTTTATTACTTGTTTCAGGACACACCGTACTCTTCTCCAGAGTGCCTGTTGGCAATTTACATCCCGCCCATCAGCGTAGCAAGGCTCCCATGTCTCCATGGCCTGTCCTGCTTTTCTGGTTTTTACTGTTTGTTCAGCATGGCCCTTTTGACCGAGGGCAAGCGAGACTTCTTTGTAGCGCTGATTTGCCCTTCCGGCTTGCTTGGTTTGCCAAAAAGGGCGTATGCGTTTTTTCCTGAATATATTCAGGAAAAAACGCATACGCCCTTTTTGGCCAAGGGCATCATTGTCAACGTTTTGCCGCTTTTCATGTGCTTTAAAGGCGAGTCGAATCTACCTCCTGAAATCTGTTTCCTGCAAATCTGCCTTGCTTTCAAATCCTCTTCGTTGCCTTCCCTCAATATATTTGTGGACGAGAGTTCTCATTTATAACTCTGCACGTTTGTGAATTGCAGTGCCCCTGAGCTCCATTTGTCTCCTCGCTTTTTTGGGAGCTGGCCGCAAAAGCGCAGGATTGCTTCAGGCCCTATTTTGGTTCTGGGGGGCAGGCTGAGCCTGTGGTTCATTCTTCTTCCTGATGGGAAAATGGAGTGACCTGTGCCTGTCCCAACACCTAGGGCTAGTCTTTCGTTGGTTCCCCGTCTTCCCGTTCATCCTCAGGACAAATTGCAACCTGGACGAAACAGTAGGTTAAAGGTGCTGATTCTCCAAGTAGTGAGATTGTTAGTCAAGCGGCTGGAATGGCGAACCCGAGCACAAGGAGAGGAGAAATGAGGTGTGTTTTAGAAACCTTTCCCGATCTCACGGCATACCATCTTCTGGCTTTCCCATGCATGTTTTGATGTAGGAAGATTCCCTTGTACCTGGAGATTTGAGACCCATGGGGTGGGTACCCCGCGGTATTACTTTAAAGTATCTGCATTTGCTCACCCAACCTCACCAATCCTCTCAGCCCCAAGAGTGTCCAGCCTTATGTCTCATCCAGCTGTGGGTCTAGATATGGTCAATCCAGGTTGCATCAGAGACCCTGAACGGATTTTGTAAGAATTTCTCTCTCTTTCACTGTCTTTGCTTTGTGGGTTTTTTAAAGTAATGTATGTTTAGAATGGGGTTTGGCTGCTTTTCCCTGCTGTGTTTATGCCGCTTTACACCCTCTTGATTCACTTGCAGAGAGATATCGATACATAGGTTTTCAGATTCTTACGAGTCAGATATATTCTTGTGCGGTGACTAGGGGGTGTTGAGTCCAGTTCACTGAGCAGGGAGTAGGCCTTGTCTATTACATATTTGGCTTATGGAGCGGTCTCTGAGCTAATTTCAAACCCTTGTTTTATGCATCACCCCACCTCACCTTTCCCGTTAAGCAGCCATAGTGTGTCTTCTACAGGTGTGACTCTGTTCTGTTTTGTAATTCAGTTCAAGTGTAGCGATTTTGACATTCCCTCTATAAGCGATATCTTAGGATAAGTGTCTTTTTCTGTGTGACTTATTTCACTTAGAATCATCGTACCTAAATCCACTCATCATGCTGCTAACTAGCCTTATGACATTGATTTCATGGCTGAGTGATATTCCATTGTGCCAAGTACCACCATTTCTTTATCCATTTTTCTCTTTCCTGGGATATTGAAGGTGTACCGAAGTGGAGGTTCTTGGAAACAGAGCAGCCGTAAACTTTAGGGTGCCTGTGTCTTGTTGATTTTTAGTTTTCCCAATTTATACGCCCATGAGTGGAAGTGCCCTATGCTCTCTACGCTGTGTTTATTACTTGTTTCAGGACACACCGTACTCTTCTCCAGAGTGCCTGTTGGCAATTTACATCCCGCCCATCAGCGTAGCAAGGCTCCCATGTCTCCATGGCCTGTCCTGCTTTTCTGGTTTTTACACTTTGTTCAGCATGGCCCTTTTGACCGAGGGCAAGCGAGACTTCTTTGTAGCGCTGATTTGCCCTTCCGGCTTGCTTGGTTTGCCAAAAAGGGCGTATGCGTTTTTTCCTGAATATATTCAGGAAAAAACGCATACGCCCTTTTTGGCCAAGGGCATCATTGTCAACGTTTTGCCGCTTTTCATGTGCTTTAAAGGCGAGTCGAATCTACCTCCTGAAATCTGTTTCCTGCAAATCTGCCTTGCTTTCAAATCCTCTTCGTTGCCTTCCCTCAATATATTTGTGGACGAGAGTTCTCATTTATAACTCTGCACGTTTGTGAATTGCAGTGCCCCTGAGCTCCATTTGTCTCCTCGCTTTTTTGGGAGCTGGCCGCAAAAGCGCAGGATTGCTTCAGGCCCTATTTTGGTTCTGGGGGGCAGGCTGAGCCTGTGGTTCATTCTTCTTCCTGATGGGAAAATGGAGTGACCTGTGCCTGTCCCAACACCTAGGGCTCGTCTCTCGTTGGTTCCGCGTCTTCCCGTTCATCCTCAGGACAAATTGCAACCTGGACGAAACAGGAGGTTAAAGGTGCTGATTCTCCAAGTAGTGAGATTGTTAGTCAAGCGGCTGGAATGGCGAACCCGAGCACAAGGAGAGGAGAAATGAGGTGCGTTTTAGAAACCTTTCCCGATCTCACGGCATACCATCTTCTGGCTTTCCCATGCATGTTTTGATGTAGGAAGATTCCCTTGTACCTGGAGATTTGAGACCCATGGGGTGGGTACCCCGCGGTATTACTTTAAAGTATCTGCATTTGCTCACCCAACCTCACCAATCCTCTCAGCCCCAAGAGTGTCCAGCCTTATGTCTCATCCAGCTGTGGGTCTAGATATGGTCAATCCAGGTTGCATCAGAGACCCTGAACGGATTTTGTAAGAATTTCTCTCTCTTTCACTGTCTTTGCTTTGTGGGTTTTTTAAAGTAATGTATGTTTAGAATGGGGTTTGGCTGCTTTTCCCTGCTGTGTTTATGCCGCTTTACACCCTCTTGATTCACTTGCAGAGAGATATCGATACATAGGTTTTCAGATTCATACTAGGCAGATATATTATTGTGCGGTGACTAGGGGGTGTTGAGTCCAGTTCACTGAGCAGGGAGTAGGCCTTGTCTATTACATATTTGGCTTATGGAGCGGTGTCTGAGCTAATTTCAAACCCTTGTTTTATGCATCACCCCACCTCACCTTTCCCGTTAAGCAGCCATAGTGTGTCTTCTAAAGGTGTGACTCTGTTCTGTTTTGTAATTCAGTTCAAGTGTAGCGATTTTGACATTCCCTCTATAAGCGATATCTTAGGATAAGTGTCTTTTTCTGTGTGACTTATTTCACTTAGAATCATCGTACCTAAATCCACTCATCATGCTGCTAACTAGCCTTATGACATTGATTTCATGGCTGAGTGATATTCCATTGTGCCAAGTACCACCATTTCTTTATCCATTTTTCTCTTTCCTGGGATATTGAAGGTGTACCGAAGTGGAGGTTCTTGGAAACAGAGCAGCCGTAAACTTTAGGGTGCCTGTGTCTTGTTGATTTTTAGTTTTCCCAATTTATACGCCCTTGAGTGGAAGTGCCCTATGCTCTCTTCGCTGTGTTTATTACTTGTTTCAGGACACACCGTACTCTTCTCCAGAGTGCCTGTTGGCAATTTACATCCCGCCCATCAGCGTAGCAAGGCTCCCATGTCTCCATGGCCTGTCCTGCTTTTCTGGTTTTTACACTTTGTTCAGCATGGCCCTTTTGACCGAGGGCAAGCGAGACTTCTTTGTAGCGCTGATTTGCCCTTCCGGCTTGCTTGGTTTGCCAAAAAGGGCGTATGCGTTTTTTCCTGAATATATTCAGGAAAAAACGCATACGCCCTTTTTGGCCAAGGGCATCATTGTCAACGTTTTGCCGCTTTTCATGTGCTTTAAAGGCGAGTCGAATCTACCTCCTGAAATCTGTTTCCTGCAAATCTGCCTTGCTTTCAAATCCTCTTCGTTGCCTTCCCTCAATATATTTGTGGACGAGAGTTCTCATTTATAACTCTGCACGTTTGTGAATTGCAGTGCCCCTGAGCTCCATTTGTCTCCTCGCTTTTTTGGGAGCTGGCCGCAAAAGCGCAGGATTGCTTCAGGCCCTATTTTGGTTCTGGGGGGCAGGCTGAGCCTGTGGTTCATTCTTCTTCCTGATGGGAAAATGGAGTGACCTATGCCTGTCCCAACACCTAGGGCTCGTCTCTCGTTGGTTCCGCGTCTTCCCGTTCATCCTCAGGACAAATTGCAACCTGTACAATCAGGAGGTTAAAGGTGCTGATTCTCCAAGTAGGGAGATGGTTAGTCAAGCGGCTGGAATGGCGAACCCGAGCACAAGGAGAGGAGAAATGAGGTGCGTTTTAGAAACCTTTCCCGATCTCATGGCATACCATCTTCTGGGTTTCCCATGCATGTTTTGATGTAGGAAGATGCCCTTGTACCTGGAGATTTGAGACCCATGGGGTGTGTTCCCCGCAGTGTTACTTTAAAGTATCTGCATTTGCTCACCCAACCTCACCAACCCTCTCAGCCCCAAGAGTGTCCAGCCTTATGTCTCATCCAGCTGTGGGTCTAGATATGGTCAATCCAGGTTGCATCAGAGACCCTGAACGGATTTTGTAAGAATTTCTCTCTCTTTCACTGTCTTTGTTTTGTGGGTTTTTTAAAGTAATTTATGTTTAGAATCGGGCTTGGCTGCTTTTCCCTGCTGTGTTGATGCCGCTTTACACCCTCTTGATTCACTTGCAGAGAGATATCGATACATAGGTTTTCAGATTCTTACTAGTCAGATATATTCTTGTGTGTTGACTAGGGTGTGTTGAGTCCAGTTCACTGAGCAGGGAGTAGGCCTTGTCTATTACATATTTGGCTTATGGAGCGGTCGCTGAGCTAATTTCAAACCCTTGTTTTATGCATCACCCCACCTCACCTTTCCCGTTAAGCAGCCATAGTGTGTCTTCTAAAGGTGTGACTCTGTTCTGTTTTGTAATTCAGTTCAAGTGTAGCGATTTTGACATTCCCTCTATAAGCGATATCTTAGGATAAGTGTCTTTTTCTGTGTGACTTATTTCACTTAGAATCATCGTATCTAAATCCACTCATCATGCTGCTAACTAGCCTTATGACATTGATTTCATGGCTGAGTGATATTCCACTGTGCCAAGTACCACCATTTCTTTATCCATTTTTCTCTTTCCTGGGATATTGAAGGTGTACCGAAGTGGAGGTTCTTGGAAACAGAGCAGCCGTAAACTTTAGGGTGCCTGTGTCTTGTTGATTTTTAGTTTTCCCAATTTATACGCCCATGAGTGGAAGTGCCCTATGCTCTCTACGCTGTGTTTATTACTTGTTTCAGGACACACCGTACTCTTCTCCAGAGTGCCTGTTGGCAATTTACATCCCGCCCATCAACGTAGCAAGGCTTCCATGTCTCCATGGCCTGTCCTGCTTTTCTGGTTTTTACACTTTGTTCAGCATGGCCCTTTTGACCGAGGGCAAGCGAGACTTCTTTGTAGCGCTGATTTGCCCTTCCGGCTTGCTTGGTTGGCCAAAAAGGGCGTATGCGGTTTTTCCTGAATATATTCAGGAAAAAACGCATACGCCCTTTTTGGCCAAGGGCATCATTGTCAACGTTTTGCCGCTTTTCATGTGCTTTAAAGGCGAGTCGAATCTACCTCCTGAAATCTGTTTCCTGCAAATCTGCCTTGCTTTCAAATCCTCTTCGTTGCCTTCCCTCAATATATTTGTGGACGAGAGTTCTCATTTATAACTCTGCACGTTTGTGAATTGCAGTGCCCCTGAGCTCCATTTGTCTCCTCGCTTTTTTGGGAGCTGGCCGCAAAAGCGCAGGATTGCTTCAGGCCCTATTTTGGTTCTGGGGGGCAGGCTGAGCCTATGGTTCATTCTTCTTCCTGATGGGAAAATGGAGTGACCTGTGCCTGTCCCAACACCTAGGGCTAGTCTTTCGTTGGTTCCCCGTCTTCCCGTTCACCCTCAGGACAAATTGCAACCTGGACGAAACAGTAGGTTAAAGGTGCTGATTCTCCAAGTAGGGAGATGGTTAGTCAAGCGGCTGGAATGCCGAACCCGAGCACAAGGAGAGGAGAAATGAGGTGCGTTTTAGAAACCTTTCCCGATCTCATGGCATACCATCTTCTGGGTTTCCCATGCATGTTTTGATGTAGGAAGATTTCCTTGTACCTGGAGATTTGAGACCCATGGGGTGGGTACCCCGCGGTATTACTTTAAAGTATCTGCATTTGCTCACCCAACCTCACCAATCCTCTCAGCCCCAAGAGTGTCCAGCCTTATGTCTCATCCAGCTGTGGGTCTAGATATGGTCAATCCAGGTTGCATCATAGACCCTGAACGGATTTTGTAAGAATTTCTCTCTCTTTCACTGTCTTTGCTTTGTGGGTTTTTTAAAGTAATGTATGTTTAGAATGGGGTTTGGCTGCTTTTCCCTGCTGTGTTTATGCCGCTTTACACCCTCTTGATTCACTTGCAGAGAGATATCAATACATAGTTTTTCAGATTCATACTAGTCAGATATATTCTTGTGCGGTGACTAGGGGGTGTTGAGTCCAGTTCACTGAGCAGGGAGTAGGCCTTGTCTATTACATATTTGGCTTATGGAGCGGTGTCTGAGCTAATTTCAAACCCTTGTTTTATGCATCACCCCACCTCACCTTTCCGGTTAAGCAGCCATAGTGTGTCTTCTAAAGGTGTGCCTCTGTTCTGTTTTGTAATTCAGTTCAAGTGTAGCGATTTTGACATTCCCTCTATAAACGATATCTTAGGATAAGTGCCTTTTTCTGTGTGACTTATTTCACTTAGAATCATCGTACCTAAATCCACTCATCATGCTGCTAACTAGCCTTATGACATTGATTTCATGGCTGAGTGATATTGCATTGTGCCAAGTACCACCATTTCTTTATCCATTTTTCTCTTTCCTGGGATATTGAAGGTGTACCGAAGCGGAGGTTCTTGGAAACAGAGCAGCCGTAAAGTTTGGGGTGCCTGTGTCTTGTTGACTTTTAGTTTTCCCAATTTATACGCCCATGAGTGGAAGTGCCCTATGCTCTCAACGCTGTGTTTATTACTTGTTTCAGGACACACCGTACCCTTCTCCAGAGTGCCTGTTGGCAATTTACATCCCGCCCATCAGCGTAGCAAGGCTCCCATGTCTCCATGGCCTGTCCTGCTTTTCTGGTTTTTACTGTTTGTTCAGCATGGCCCTTTTGACCGAGGGCAAGCGAGGCTTCTTTGTAGCGCTGATTTGCCCTTCCGGCTTGCTTGGTTGGCCAAAAAGGGCGTATGCGTTTTTTCCTGAATATATTCAGGAAAAAACGCATACGCCCTTTTTGGCCAAGGGCATCATTGTCAACGTTTTGCCGCTTTTCATGTGCTTTAAAGGCGAGTCGAATCTACCTCCTGAAATCTGTTTCCTGCCAATCTGCCTTGCTTTCAAATCCTCTTCGTTGCCTTCCCTCAATATATTTGTGGACGAGAGTTCTCATTTATAACTCTGCACGTTTGTGAATTGCAGTGCCCCTGAGCTCCATTTGTCTCCTCGCTTTTTTGGGAACTGGCCGCAAAAGCGCAGGATTGCTTCAGGCCCTATTTTGGTTCTGGGGGGCAGGCTGAGCCTGTGGTTCATTCTTCTTCCTGATGAGAAAATGGAGGGACCTATGCCTGTCCCAACACCTAGGGCTCGTCTCTCGTTGGTTCCGCGTCTTCCCGTTCATCCTCAGGACAAATTGCAACCTGTACAATCAGGAGGTTAAAGGTGCTGATTCTCCAAGTAGGGAGATGGTTAGTCAAGCGGCTGGAATGGCGAACCCGAGCACAAGGAGAGGAGAAATGAGGTGCGTTTTAGAAACCTTTCCCGATCTCATGGCATACCATCTTCTGGGTTTCCCATGCATGTTTTGATGTAGGAAGATTCCCTTGTACCTGGAGATTTGAGACCCATGGGGTGTGTTCCCCGCAGTGTTACTTTAAAGTATCTGCATTTGCTCACCCAACCTCACCAACCCTCTCAGCCCCAAGAGTGTCCAGCCTTATGTCTCATCCAGCTGTGGGTCTTCATATGGTCAATCCAGGTTGCATCATAGACCCTGAAAGGATTTTGTAAGAATTTCTCTCTCTTTCACTGTCTTTGTTTTGTGGGTTTTTTAAAGTAATTTATGTTTAGAATCGGGCTTGGCTGCTTTTCCCTGCTGTGTTGATGCCGCTTTACACCCTCTTGATTCACTTGCAGAGAGATATCGATACATAGGTTTTCAGATTCTTACTAGTCAGATATATTCTTGTGTGTTGACTAGGGTGTGTTGAGTCCAGTTCACTGAGCAGGGAGTAGGCCTTGTCTATTACATATTTGGCTTATGGAGCAGTCTCTGAGCTAATTTCAAACCCTTGTTTTATGCATCACCCCACCTCACCTTTCCCGTTAAGCAGCCATAGTGTGTCTTCTAAAGGTGTGACTCTGTTCTGTTTTGTAATTCAGTTCAAGTGTAGCGATTTTGACATTCCCTCTATAAGCGATATCTTAGGATAAGTGTCTTTTTCTGTGTGACTTATTTCACTTAGAATCATCGTATCTAAATCCACTCATCATGCTGCTAACTAGCCTTATGACATTGATTTCATGGCTGAGTGATATTCCACTGTGCCAAGTACCACCATTTCTTTATCCATTTTTCTCTTTCCTGGGATATTGAAGGTGTACCGAAGTGGAGGTTCTTGGAAACAGAGCAGCCGTAAACTTTAGGGTGCCTGTGTCTTGTTGATTTTTAGTTTTCCCAATTTATACGCCCATGAGTGGAAGTGCCCTATGCTCTCAACGCTGTGTTTATTACTTGTTTCAGGACACACCGTACTCTTCTCCAGAGTGCCTGTTGGCAATTTACATCCCGCCCATCAACGTAGCAAGGCTTCCATGTCTCCATGGCCTGTCCTGCTTTTCTGGTTTTTACACTTTGTTCAGCATGGCCCTTTTGACCGAGGGCAAGCGAGACTTCTTTGTAGCGCTGATTTGCCCTTCCGGCTTGCTTGGTTGGCCAAAAAGGGCGTATGCGTTTTTTCCTGAATATATTCAGGAAAAAACGCATACGCCCTTTTTGGCCAAGGGCATCATTGTCAACGTTTTGCCGCTTTTCATGTGCTTTAAAGGCGAGTCGAATCTACCTCCTGAAATCTGTTTCCTGCAAATCTGCCTTGCTTTCAAATCCTCTTCGTTGCCTTCCCTCAATATATTTGTGGACGAGAGTTCTCATTTATAACTCTGCACGTTTGTGAATTGCAGTGCCCCTGAGCTCCATTTGTCTCCTCGCTTTTTTGGGAGCTGGCCGCAAAAGCGCAGGATTGCTTCAGGCCCTATTTTGGTTCTGGGGGGCAGGCTGAGCCTGTGGTTCATTCTTCTTCCTGATGGGAAAATGGAGTGACCTATGCCTGTCCCAACACCTAGGGCTCGTCTCTCGTTGGTTCCGCGTCTTCCCGTTCATCCTCAGGACAAATTGCAACCTGTACAATCAGGAGGTTAAAGGTGCTGATTCTCCAAGTAGGGAGATGGTTAGTCAAGCGGCTGGAATGGCGAACCCGAGCACAAGGAGAGGAGAAATGAGGTGCGTTTTAGAAACCTTTCCCGATCTCATGGCATACCATCTTCTGGGTTTCCCATGCATGTTTTGATGTAGGAAGATTCCCTTGTACCTGGAGATTTGAGACCCATGGGGTGTGTTACCCGCAGTGTTACTTTAAAGTATCTGCATTTGCTCACCCAACCTCACCAACCCTCTCAGCCCCAAGAGTGTCCAGCCTTATGTCTCATCCAGCTGTGGGTCTTCATATGGTCAATCCAGGTTGCATCATAGACCCTGAACGGATTTTGTAAGAATTTCTCTCTCTTTCACTGTCTTTGTTTTGTGGGTTTTTTAAAGTAATTTATGTTTAGAATCGGGCTTGGCTGCTTTTCCCTGCTGTGTTGATGCCGCTTTACACCCTCTTGATTCACTTGCAGAGAGATATCGATACATAGGTTTTCAGATTCTTACTAGTCAGATATATTCTTGTGTGTTGACTAGGGTGTGTTGAGTCCAGTTCACTGAGCAGGGAGTAGGCCTTGTCTATTACATATTTGGCTTATGGAGCAGTCTCTGAGCTAATTTCAAACCCTTGTTTTATGCATCACCCCACCTCACCTTTCCCGTTAAGCAGCCATAGTGTGTCTTCTAAAGGTGTGACTCTGTTCTGTTTTGTAATTCAGTTCAAGTGTAGCGATTTTGACATTCCCTCTATAAGCGATATCTTAGGATAAGTGTCTTTTTCTGTGTGACTTATTTCACTTAGAATCATCGTATCTAAATCCACTCATCATGCTGCTAACTAGCCTTATGACATTGATTTCATGGCTGAGTGATATTCCACTGTGCCAAGTACCACCATTTCTTTATCCATTTTTCTCTTTCCTGGGATATTGAAGGTGTACCGAAGTGGAGGTTCTTGGAAACAGAGCAGCCGTAAACTTTAGGGTGCCTGTGTCTTGTTGATTTTTAGTTTTCCCAATTTATACGCCCATGAGTGGAAGTGCCCTATGCTCTCAACGCTGTGTTTATTACTTGTTTCAGGACACACCGTACTCTTCTCCAGAGTGCCTGTTGGCAATTTACATCCCGCCCATCAACGTAGCAAGGCTTCCATGTCTCCATGGCCTGTCCTGCTTTTCTGGTTTTTACACTTTGTTCAGCATGGCCCTTTTGACCGAGGGCAAGCGAGACTTCTTTGTAGCGCTGATTTGCCCTTCCGGCTTGCTTGGTTGGCCAAAAAGGGCGTATGCGTTTTTTCCTGAATATATTCAGGAAAAAACGCATACGCCCTTTTTGGCCAAGGGCATCATTGTCAACGTTTTGCCGCTTTTCATGTGCTTTAAAGGCGAGTCGAATCTACCTCCTGAAATCTGTTTCCTGCAAATCTGCCTTGCTTTCAAATCCTCTTCGTTGCCTTCCCTCAATATATTTGTGGACGAGAGTTCTCATTTATAACTCTGCACGTTTGTGAATTGCAGTGCCCCTGAGCTCCATTTGTCTCCTCGCTTTTTTGGGAGCTGGCCGCAAAAGCGCAGGATTGCTTCAGGCCGTATTTTGGTTCTGGGGGGCAGGCTGAGCCTGTGGTTCATTCTTCTTCCTGATGGGAAAATGGAGTGACCTGTGCCTGTCCCAACACCTAGGGCTAGTCTTTCGTTGGTTCCCCGTCTTCCCGTTCACCCTCAGGACAAATTGCAACCTGGACGAAACAGTAGGTTAAAGGTGCTGATTCTCCAAGTAGGGAGATGGTTAGTCAAGTGGCTGGAATGCCGAACCCGAGCACAAGGAGAGGAGAAATGAGGTGCGTTTTAGAAACCTTTCCCGATCTCACGGCATACCATCTTCTGGGTTTCCCATGCATGTTTTGATGTAGGAAGATTTCCTTGTACCTGGAGATTTGAGACCCATGGGGTGGGTACCCCGCGGTATTACTTTAAAGTATCTGCATTTGCTCACCCAACCTCACCAATCCTCTCAGCCCCAAGAGTGTCCAGCCTTATGTCTCATCCAGCTGTGGGTCTAGATATGGTCAATCCAGGTTGCATCAGAGACCCTGAACGGATTTTGTAAGAATTTCTCTCTCTTTCACTGTCTTTGCTTTGTGGGTTTTTTAAAGTAATGTATGTTTAGAATGGGGTTTGGCTGCTTTTCCCTGCTGTGTTTATGCCGCTTTACACCCTCTTGATTCACTTGCAGAGAGATATCAATACATAGTTTTTCAGATTCATACTAGTCAGATATATTCTTGTGCGGTGACTAGGGGGTGTTGAGTCCAGTTCACTGAGCAGGGAGTAGGCCTTGTCTATTACATATTTGGCTTATGGAGCGGTGTCTGAGCTAATTTCAAACCCTTTTTTATGCATCACCCCACCTCACCTTTCCGGTTAAGCAGCCATAGTGTGTCTTCTAAAGGTGTGCCTCTGTTCTGTTTTGTAATTCAGTTCAAGTGTAGCGATTTTGACATTCCCTCTATAAACGATATCTTAGGATAAGTGCCTTTTTCTGTGTGACTTATTTCACTTAGAATCATCGTACCTAAATCCACTCATCATGCTGCTAACTAGCCTTATGACATTGATTTCATGGCTGAGTGATATTGCATTGTGCCAAGTACCACCATTTCTTTATCCATTTTTCTCTTTCCTGGGATATTGAAGGTGTACCGAAGCGGAGGTTCTTGGAAACAGAGCAGCCGTAAAGTTTGGGGTGCCTGTGTCTTGTTGACTTTTAGTTTTCCCAATTTATACGCCCATGAGTGGAAGTGCCCTATGCTCTCAACGCTGTGTTTATTACTTGTTTCAGGACACACCGTACTCTTCTCCAGAGTGCCTGTTGGCAATTTACATCCCGCCCATCAGCGTAGCAAGGCTCCCATGTCTCCATGGCCTGTCCTGCTTTTCTGGTTTTTACTGTTTGTTCAGCATGGCCCTTTTGACCGAGGGCAAGCGAGGCTTCTTTGTAGCGCTGATTTGCCCTTCCGGCTTGCTTGGTTGGCCAAAAAGGGCGTATGCGTTTTTTCCTGAATATATTCAGGAAAAAACGCATACGCCCTTTTTGGCCAAGGGCATCATTGTCAACGTTTTGCCGCTTTTCATGTGCTTTAAAGGCGAGTCGAATCTACCTCCTGAAATCTGTTTCCTGCCAATCTGCCTTGCTTTCAAATCCTCTTCGTTGCCTTCCCTCAATATATTTGTGGACGAGAGTTCTCATTTATAACTCTGCACGTTTGTGAATTGCAGTGCCCCTGAGCTCCATTTGTCTCCTCGCTTTTTTGGGAACTGGCCGCAAAAGCGCAGGATTGCTTCAGGCCCTATTTTGGTTCTGGGGGGCAGGCTGAGCCTGTGGTTCATTCTTCTTCCTGATGAGAAAATGGAGTGACCTATGCCTGTCCCAACACCTAGGGCTCGTCTCTCGTTGGTTCCGCGTCTTCCCTTTCATCCTCAGGACAAATTGCAACCTGTACAATCAGGAGGTTAAAGGTGCTGATTCTCCAAGTAGGGAGATGGTTAGTCAAGCAGCTGGAATGGTGAACCCGAGCACAAGGAGAGGAGAAATGAGGTGCATTTTAGAAACCTTTCCCGATCTCATGGCATACCATCTTCTGGGTTTCCCATGCATGTTTTGATGTAGGAAGATGCCCTTGTACCTGGAGATTTGAGACCCATGGGGTGTGTTCCCCGCAGTGTTACTTTAAAGTATCTGCATTTGCTCACCCAACCTCACCAATCCTCTCAGCCCCAAGAGTGTCCAGCCTTATGTCTCATCCAGCTGTGGGTCTAGATATGGTCAATCCAGGTTGCATCATAGACCCTGAACGGATTTTGTAAGAATTTCTCTCTCTTTCACTGTCTTTGTTTTGTGGGTTTTTTAAAGTAATTTATGTTTAGAATCGGGCTTGGCTGCTTTTCCCTGCTGTGTTGATGCCGCTTTACACCCTCTTGATTCACTTGCAGAGAGATATCGATACATAGGTTTTCAGATTCTTACTAGTCAGATATATTCTTGTGTGGTGACTAGGGTGTGTTGAGTCCAGTTCACTGAGCAGGGAGTAGGCCTTGTCTATTACATATTTGGCTTATGGAGCGGTCTCTGAGCTAATTTGAAACCCTTGTTTTATGCATCACCCCACCTCACCTTTCCCGTTAAGCAGCCATAGTGTGTCTTCTAAAGGTGTGACTCTGTTCTGTTTTGTAATTCAGTTCAAGTGTAGCGATTTTGACATTCCCTCTATAAGCGATATCTTAGGATAAGTGTCTTTTTCTGTGTGACTTATTTCACTTAGAATCATCGTACCTAAATCCACTCATCATGCTGCTAACTAGCCTTATGACATTGATTTCATGGCTGAGTGATATTCCATTGTGCCAAGTACCACCATTTCTTTATCCATTTTTCTCTTTCCTGGGATATTGAAGGTGTACCGAAGCGGAGGTTCTTGGAAACAGAGCAGCCGTAAACTTTAGGGTGCCTGTGTCTTGTTGATTTTTAGTTTTCCCAATTTATACGCCCATGAGTGGAAGTGCCCTATGCTCTCTACGCTGTGTTTATTACTTGTTTCAGGACACACCGTACTCTTCTCCAGAGTGCCTGTTGGCAATTTACATCCCGCCCATCAGCGTAGTAAGGCTGCCATGTCTCCATGGCCTGTCCTGCTTTTCTGGTTTTTACACTTTGTTCAGCATGGCCCTTTTGACCGAGGGCAAGCGAGACTTCTTTGTAGCGCTGATTTGCCCTTCCGGCTTGCTTGGTTGGCCAAAAAGGGCGTATGCGTTTTTTCCTGAATATATTCAGGAAAAAACGCATACGCCCTTTTTGGTCAAGGGCATCATTGTCAACGTTTTGCCGCTTTTCATGTGCTTTAAAGGCGAGTCGAATCTACCTCCTGAAATCTGTTTCCTGCAAAACTGCCTTGCTTTCAAATCCTCTTCGTTGCCTTCCCTCAATATATTTGTGGACGAGAGTTCTCATTTATAACTCTGCACGTTTGTGAATTGCAGTGCCCCTGAGCTCCATTTGTCTCCTCGCTTTTTTGGGAACTGGCCGCATAAGCGCAGGATTGCTTCAGGCCCTATTTTGGTTCTGGGGGGCAGGCTGAGCCTGTGGTTCATTCTTCTTCCTGATGAGAAAATGGAGTGACCTATGCCTGTCCCAACACCTAGGGCTCGTCTCTCGTTGGTTCCGCGTCTTCCCTTTCATCCTCAGGACAAATTGCAACCTGTACAATCAGGAGGTTAAAGGTGCTGATTCTCCAAGTAGGGAGATGGTTAGTCAAGCAGCTGGAATGGCGAACCCGAGCACAAGGAGAGGAGAAATGAGGTGCATTTTAGAAACCTTTCCCGATCTCATGGCATACCATCTTCTGGGTTTCCCATGCATGTTTTGATGTAGGAAGATGCCCTTGTACCTGGAGATTTGAGACCCATGGGGTGTGTTCCCCGCAGTGTTACTTTAAAGTATCTGCATTTGCTCACCCAACCTCACCAATCCTCTCAGCCCCAAGAGTGTCCAGCCTTATGTCTCATCCAGCTGTGGGTCTAGATATGGTCAATCCAGGTTGCATCATAGACCCTGAACGGATTTTGTAAGAATTTCTCTCTCTTTCACTGTCTTTGTTTTGTGGGTTTTTTAAAGTAATTTATGTTTAGAATCGGGCTTGGCTGCTTTTCCCTGCTGTGTTGATGCCACTTTACACCCTCTTGATTCACTTGCAGAGAGATATCGATACATAGGTTTTCAGATTCTTACTAGTCAGATATATTCTTCTGTGGTGACTAGGGTGTGTTGAGTCCAGTTCACTGAGCAGGGAGTAGGCCTTGTCTATTACATATTTGGCTTATGGAGCGGTCTCTGAGCTAATTTGAAACCCTTGTTTTATGCATCACCCCACCTCACCTTTCCCGTTAAGCAGCCATAGTGTGTCTTCTAAAGGTGTGACTCTGTTCTGTTTTGTAATTCAGTTCAAGTGTAGCGATTTTGACATTCCCTCTATAAGCGATATCTTAGGATAAGTGTCTTTTTCTGTGTGACTTATTTCACTTAGAATCATCGTATCTAAATCCACTCATCATGCTGCTAACTAGCCTTATGACATTGATTTCATGGCTGAGTGATATTCCACTGTGCCAAGTACCACCATTTCTTTATCCATTTTTCTCTTTCCTGGGATATTGAAGGTGTACCGAAGTGGAGGTTCTTGGAAACAGAGCAGCCGTAAACTTTAGGGTGCCTGTGTCTTGTTGATTTTTAGTTTTCCCAATTTATACGCCCATGAGTGGAAGTGCCCTATGCTCTCAACGCTGTGTTTATTACTTGTTTCAGGACACACCGTACTCTTCTCCAGAGTGCCTGTTGGCAATTTACATCCCGCCCATCAACGTAGCAAGGCTTCCATGTCTCCATGGCCTGTCCTGCTTTTCTGGTTTTTACACTTTGTTCAGCATGGCCCTTTTGACCGAGGGCAAGCGAGACTTCTTTGTAGCGCTGATTTGCCCTTCCGGCTTGCTTGGTTGGCCAAAAAGGGCGTATGCGTTTTTTCCTGAATATATTCAGGAAAAAACGCATACGCCCTTTTTGGCCAAGGGCATCATTGTCAACGTTTTGCCGCTTTTCATGTGCTTTAAAGGCGAGTCGAATCTACCTCCTGAAATCTGTTTCCTGCAAATCTGCCTTGCTTTCAAATCCTCTTCGTTGCCTTCCCTCAATATATTTGTGGACGAGAGTTCTCATTTATAACTCTGCACGTTTGTGAATTGCAGTGCCCCTGAGCTCCATTTGTCTCCTCGCTTTTTTGGGAGCTGGCCGCAAAAGCGCAGGATTGCTTCAGGCCGTATTTTGGTTCTGGGGGGCAGGCTGAGCCTGTGGTTCATTCTTCTTCCTGATGGGAAAATGGAGTGACCTGTGCCTGTCCCAACACCTAGGGCTAGTCTTTCGTTGGTTCCCCGTCTTCCCGTTCACCCTCAGGACAAATTGCAACCTGGACGAAACAGTAGGTTAAAGGTGCTGATTCTCCAAGTAGGGAGATGGTTAGTCAAGTGGCTGGAATGCCGAACCCGAGCACAAGGAGAGGAGAAATGAGGTGCGTTTTAGAAACCTTTCCCGATCTCACGGCATACCATCTTCTGGGTTTCCCATGCATGTTTTGATGTAGGAAGATTTCCTTGTACCTGGAGATTTGAGACCCATGGGGTGGGTACCCCGCGGTATTACTTTAAAGTATCTGCATTTGCTCACCCAACCTCACCAATCCTCTCAGCCCCAAGAGTGTCCAGCCTTATGTCTCATCCAGCTGTGGGTCTAGATATGGTCAATCCAGGTTGCATCAGAGACCCTGAACGGATTTTGTAAGAATTTCTCTCTCTTTCACTGTCTTTGCTTTGTGGGTTTTTTAAAGTAATGTATGTTTAGAATGGGGTTTGGCTGCTTTTCCCTGCTGTGTTTATGCCGCTTTACACCCTCTTGATTCACTTGCAGAGAGATATCAATACATAGTTTTTCAGATTCATACTAGTCAGATATATTCTTGTGCGGTGACTAGGGGGTGTTGAGTCCAGTTCACTGAGCAGGGAGTAGGCCTTGTCTATTACATATTTGGCTTATGGAGCGGTGTCTGAGCTAATTTCAAACCCTTTTTTATGCATCACCCCACCTCACCTTTCCGGTTAAGCAGCCATAGTGTGTCTTCTAAAGGTGTGCCTCTGTTCTGTTTTGTAATTCAGTTCAAGTGTAGCGATTTTGACATTCCCTCTATAAACGATATCTTAGGATAAGTGCCTTTTTCTGTGTGACTTATTTCACTTAGAATCATCGTACCTAAATCCACTCATCATGCTGCTAACTAGCCTTATGACATTGATTTCATGGCTGAGTGATATTGCATTGTGCCAAGTACCACCATTTCTTTATCCATTTTTCTCTTTCCTGGGATATTGAAGGTGTACCGAAGCGGAGGTTCTTGGAAACAGAGCAGCCGTAAAGTTTGGGGTGCCTGTGTCTTGTTGACTTTTAGTTTTCCCAATTTATACGCCCATGAGTGGAAGTGCCCTATGCTCTCAACGCTGTGTTTATTACTTGTTTCAGGACACACCGTACTCTTCTCCAGAGTGCCTGTTGGCAATTTACATCCCGCCCATCAGCGTAGCAAGGCTCCCATGTCTCCATGGCCTGTCCTGCTTTTCTGGTTTTTACTGTTTGTTCAGCATGGCCCTTTTGACCGAGGGCAAGCGAGGCTTCTTTGTAGCGCTGATTTGCCCTTCCGGCTTGCTTGGTTGGCCAAAAAGGGCGTATGCGTTTTTTCCTGAATATATTCAGGAAAAAACGCATACGCCCTTTTTGGCCAAGGGCATCATTGTCAACGTTTTGCCGCTTTTCATGTGCTTTAAAGGCGAGTCGAATCTACCTCCTGAAATCTGTTTCCTGCCAATCTGCCTTGCTTTCAAATCCTCTTCGTTGCCTTCCCTCAATATATTTGTGGACGAGAGTTCTCATTTATAACTCTGCACGTTTGTGAATTGCAGTGCCCCTGAGCTCCATTTGTCTCCTCGCTTTTTTGGGAACTGGCCGCAAAAGCGCAGGATTGCTTCAGGCCCTATTTTGGTTCTGGGGGGCAGGCTGAGCCTGTGGTTCATTCTTCTTCCTGATGAGAAAATGGAGTGACCTATGCCTGTCCCAACACCTAGGGCTCGTCTCTCGTTGGTTCCGCGTCTTCCCTTTCATCCTCAGGACAAATTGCAACCTGTACAATCAGGAGGTTAAAGGTGCTGATTCTCCAAGTAGGGAGATGGTTAGTCAAGCAGCTGGAATGGTGAACCCGAGCACAAGGAGAGGAGAAATGAGGTGCATTTTAGAAACCTTTCCCGATCTCATGGCATACCATCTTCTGGGTTTCCCATGCATGTTTTGATGTAGGAAGATGCCCTTGTACCTGGAGATTTGAGACCCATGGGGTGTGTTCCCCGCAGTGTTACTTTAAAGTATCTGCATTTGCTCACCCAACCTCACCAATCCTCTCAGCCCCAAGAGTGTCCAGCCTTATGTCTCATCCAGCTGTGGGTCTAGATATGGTCAATCCAGGTTGCATCATAGACCCTGAACGGATTTTGTAAGAATTTCTCTCTCTTTCACTGTCTTTGTTTTGTGGGTTTTTTAAAGTAATTTATGTTTAGAATCGGGCTTGGCTGCTTTTCCCTGCTGTGTTGATGCCGCTTTACACCCTCTTGATTCACTTGCAGAGAGATATCGATACATAGGTTTTCAGATTCTTACTAGTCAGATATATTCTTGTGTGGTGACTAGGGTGTGTTGAGTCCAGTTCACTGAGCAGGGAGTAGGCCTTGTCTATTACATATTTGGCTTATGGAGCGGTCTCTGAGCTAATTTGAAACCCTTGTTTTATGCATCACCCCACCTCACCTTTCCCGTTAAGCAGCCATAGTGTGTCTTCTAAAGGTGTGACTCTGTTCTGTTTTGTAATTCAGTTCAAGTGTAGCGATTTTGACATTCCCTCTATAAGCGATATCTTAGGATAAGTGTCTTTTTCTGTGTGACTTATTTCACTTAGAATCATCGTACCTAAATCCACTCATCATGCTGCTAACTAGCCTTATGACATTGATTTCATGGCTGAGTGATATTCCATTGTGCCAAGTACCACCATTTCTTTATCCATTTTTCTCTTTCCTGGGATATTGAAGGTGTACCGAAGCGGAGGTTCTTGGAAACAGAGCAGCCGTAAACTTTAGGGTGCCTGTGTCTTGTTGATTTTTAGTTTTCCCAATTTATACGCCCATGAGTGGAAGTGCCCTATGCTCTCTACGCTGTGTTTATTACTTGTTTCAGGACACACCGTACTCTTCTCCAGAGTGCCTGTTGGCAATTTACATCCCGCCCATCAGCGTAGTAAGGCTGCCATGTCTCCATGGCCTGTCCTGCTTTTCTGGTTTTTACACTTTGTTCAGCATGGCCCTTTTGACCGAGGGCAAGCGAGACTTCTTTGTAGCGCTGATTTGCCCTTCCGGCTTGCTTGGTTGGCCAAAAAGGGCGTATGCGTTTTTTCCTGAATATATTCAGGAAAAAACGCATACGCCCTTTTTGGTCAAGGGCATCATTGTCAACGTTTTGCCGCTTTTCATGTGCTTTAAAGGCGAGTCGAATCTACCTCCTGAAATCTGTTTCCTGCAAAACTGCCTTGCTTTCAAATCCTCTTCGTTGCCTTCCCTCAATATATTTGTGGACGAGAGTTCTCATTTATAACTCTGCACGTTTGTGAATTGCAGTGCCCCTGAGCTCCATTTGTCTCCTCGCTTTTTTGGGAACTGGCCGCATAAGCGCAGGATTGCTTCAGGCCCTATTTTGGTTCTGGGGGGCAGGCTGAGCCTGTGGTTCATTCTTCTTCCTGATGAGAAAATGGAGTGACCTATGCCTGTCCCAACACCTAGGGCTCGTCTCTCGTTGGTTCCGCGTCTTCCCTTTCATCCTCAGGACAAATTGCAACCTGTACAATCAGGAGGTTAAAGGTGCTGATTCTCCAAGTAGGGAGATGGTTAGTCAAGCAGCTGGAATGGCGAACCCGAGCACAAGGAGAGGAGAAATGAGGTGCATTTTAGAAACCTTTCCCGATCTCATGGCATACCATCTTCTGGGTTTCCCATGCATGTTTTGATGTAGGAAGATGCCCTTGTACCTGGAGATTTGAGACCCATGGGGTGTGTTCCCCGCAGTGTTACTTTAAAGTATCTGCATTTGCTCACCCAACCTCACCAATCCTCTCAGCCCCAAGAGTGTCCAGCCTTATGTCTCATCCAGCTGTGGGTCTAGATATGGTCAATCCAGGTTGCATCATAGACCCTGAACGGATTTTGTAAGAATTTCTCTCTCTTTCACTGTCTTTGTTTTGTGGGTTTTTTAAAGTAATTTATGTTTAGAATCGGGCTTGGCTGCTTTTCCCTGCTGTGTTGATGCCACTTTACACCCTCTTGATTCACTTGCAGAGAGATATCGATACATAGG
The DNA here is from genome assembly GCF_028564815.1 of Eubalaena glacialis. Classification (NCBI taxonomy): domain Eukaryota; kingdom Metazoa; phylum Chordata; class Mammalia; order Artiodactyla; family Balaenidae; genus Eubalaena; species Eubalaena glacialis. Next base: position 520,082 of record NW_026871217.1, read on the forward strand.
TTTTCAGATTCTTACTAGTCAGATATATTCTTCTGTGGTGACTAGGGTGTGTTGAGTCCAGTTCACTGAGCAGGGAGTAGGCCTTGTCTATTACATATTTGGCTTATGGAGCGGTCTCTGAGCTAATTTGAAACCCTTGTTTTATGCATCACCCCACCTCACCTTTCCCGTTAAGCAGCCATAGTGTGTCTTCTAAAGGTGTGACTCTGTTCTGTTTTGTAATTCAGTTCAAGTGTAGCGATTTTGACATTCCCTCTATAAGCGATATCTTAGGATAAGTGTCTTTTTCTGTGTGACTTATTTCACTTAGAATCATCGTACCTAAATCCACTCATCATGCTGCTAACTAGCCTTATGACATTGATTTCATGGCTGAGTGATATTCCATTGTGCCAAGTACCACCATTTCTTTATCCATTTTTCTCTTTCCTGGGATATTGAAGGTGTACCGAAGCGGAGGTTCTTGGAAACAGAGCAGCCGTAAACTTTAGGGTGCCTGTGTCTTGTTGATTTTTAGTTTTCCCAATTTATACGCCCATGAGTGGAAGTGCCCTATGCTCTCTACGCTGTGTTTATTACTTGTTTCAGGACACACCGTACTCTTCTCCAGAGTGCCTGTTGGCAATTTACATCCCGCCCATCAGCGTAGTAAGGCTGCCATGTCTCCATGGCCTGTCCTGCTTTTCTGGTTTTTACACTTTGTTCAGCATGGCCCTTTTGACCGAGGGCAAGCGAGACTTCTTTGTAGCGCTGATTTGCCCTTCCGGCTTGCTTGGTTGGCCAAAAAGGGCGTATGCGTTTTTTCCTGAATATATTCAGGAAAAAACGCATACGCCCTTTTTGGTCAAGGGCATCATTGTCAACGTTTTGCCGCTTTTCATGTGCTTTAAAGGCGAGTCGAATCTACCTCCTGAAATCTGTTTCCTGCAAAACTGCCTTGCTTTCAAATCCTCTTCGTTGCCTTCCCTCAATATATTTGTGGACGAGAGTTCTCATTTATAACTCTGCACGTTTGTGAATTGCAGTGCCCCTGAGCTCCATTTGTCTCCTCGCTTTTTTGGGAACTGGCCGCATAAGCGCAGGATTGCTTCAGGCCCTATTTTGGTTCTGGGGGGCAGGCTGAGCCTGTGGTTCATTCTTCTTCCTGATGAGAAAATGGAGTGACCTATGCCTGTCCCAACACCTAGGGCTCGTCTCTCGTTGGTTCCGCGTCTTCCCTTTCATCCTCAGGACAAATTGCAACCTGTACAATCAGGAGGTTAAAGGTGCTGATTCTCCAAGTAGGGAGATGGTTAGTCAAGCAGCTGGAATGGCGAACCCGAGCACAAGGAGAGGAGAAATGAGGTGCATTTTAGAAACCTTTCCCGATCTCATGGCATACCATCTTCTGGGTTTCCCATGCATGTTTTGATGTAGGAAGATGCCCTTGTACCTGGAGATTTGAGACCCATGGGGTGTGTTCCCCGCAGTGTTACTTTAAAGTATCTGCATTTGCTCACCCAACCTCACCAATCCTCTCAGCCCCAAGAGTGTCCAGCCTTATGTCTCATCCAGCTGTGGGTCTAGATATGGTCAATCCAGGTTGCATCATAGACCCTGAACGGATTTTGTAAGAATTTCTCTCTCGTTCACTGTCTTTGTTTTGTGGGTTTTTTAAAGTAATTTATGTTTAGAATCGGGCTTGGCTGCTTTTCCCTGCTGTGTTGATGCCACTTTACACCCTCTTGATTCACTTGCAGAGAGATATCGATACATAGGTTTTCAGATTCTTACTAGTCAGATATATTCTTCTGTGGTGACTAGGGTGTGTTGAGTCCAGTTCACTGAGCAGGGAGTAGGCCTTGTCTATTACATATTTGGCTTATGGAGCGGTCTCTGAGCTAATTTGAAACCCTTGTTTTATGCATCACCCCACCTCACCTTTCCCGTTAAGCAGCCATAGTGTGTCTTCTAAAGGTGTGACTCTGTTCTGTTTTGTAATTCAGTTCAAGTGTAGCGATTTTGACATTCCCTCTATAAGCGATATCTTAGGATAAGTGTCTTTTTCTGTGTGACTTATTTCACTTAGAATCATCGTACCTAAATCCACTCATCATGCTGCTAACTAGCCTTATGACATTGATTTCATGGCTGAGTGATATTCCATTGTGCCAAGTACCACCATTTCTTTATCCATTTTTCTCTTTCCTGGGATATTGAAGGTGTACCGAAGTGGCTGTTCTTGGAAACAGAGCAGCCGTAAACTTTAGGGTGCCTGTGTCTTGTTGATTTTTAGTTTTCCCAATTTATACGCCCTTGAGTGGAAGTGCCCTATGCTCTCTACGCTGTGTTTATTACTTGTTTCAGGACACACCCTACTCTTCTCCAGAGTGCCTCTTGGCAATTTACATCCCGCCCATCAGCATACCAAGGCTCCCATGTCTCCATGGCCTGTCCTGCTTTTCTGGTTTTTACTGTTTGTTCAGCATGGCCCTTTTGACCGAGGGCAAGCGAGACTTCTTTGTAGCGCTGATTTGCCCTTCCGGCTTGCTTGGTTGGCCAAAAAGGGCGTATGCGTGTTTTCCTGAATATATTCAGGAAAAAACGCATACGCCCTTTTTGGCCAAGGGCATCATTGTCAACGTTTTGCCGCTTTTCATGTGCTTTAAAGGCGAGTCGAATCTACCTCCTGAAATCTGTTTCCTGCAAATCTGCCTTGCTTTCAAATCCTCTTCGTTGCCTTCCCTCAATATATTTGTGGACGAGAGTTCTCATTTATAACTCTGCACGTTTGTGAATTGCAGTGACCCTGAGCTCCATTTGTCTCCTCGCTTTTTTGGGAGCTGGCCGCAAAAGCGCAGGATTGCTTCAGGCCCTATTTTGGTTCTGGGGGGCAGGCTGAGCCTGTGGTTCATTCTTCTTCCTGATGGGAAAATGGAGTGACCTATGCCTGTCCCAACACCTAGGGCTCGTCCCTCGTTGGTTCCGCGTTTTCCTGTTCATCCTCAGGACAAATTGCAACCTGGACGAAACAGGAGGTTAAAGGTGCTGATTCTCCAAGTAGGGAGATGGTTAGTCAAGCGGCTGGAATGGCGAACCCGAGCACAAGGAGAGGAGGAATGAGGTGCGTTTTAGAAACCTTTCCCGATCTCACGGCATACCATCTTCTGGCTTTCCCATGCATGTTTTGATGTAGGAAGATTCCCTTGTACCTGGAGATTTGAGACCCATGGGGTGGGTACCCCGCGGTATTATTTTAAAGTATCTGCATTTGCTCACCCAACCTCACCAATCCTCTCAGCCCCAAGAGTGTCCAGCCTTATGTCTCATCCAGCTGTGGGTCTAGATATGGTCAATCCAGGTTGCATCAGAGACCCTGAACGGATTTTGTAAGAATTTCTCTCTCTTTCACTGTCTTTGCTTTGTGGGTTTTTTAAAGTAATGTATGTTTAGAATGGGGTTTGGCTGCTTTTCCCTGCTGTGTTTATGCCGCTTTACACCCTCTTGATTCACTTGCAGAGAGATATCAATACATAGGTTTTCAGATTCATACTAGTCAGATATATTCTTGTGCGGTGACTAGGGGGTGTTGAGTCCAGTTCACTGAGCAGGGAGTAGGCCTTGTCTATTACATATTTGGCTTATGGAGCGGTCTCTGAGCTAATTTCAAACCCTTGTTTTATGCATCACCCCACCTCACCTTTCCCGTTAAGCAGCCATAGTGTGTCTTCTAAAGGTGTGACTCTGTTCTGTTTTGTAATTCAGTTCAAGTGTAGCGATTTTGACATTCCCTCTATAAGCGATATCTTAGGATAAGTGTCTTTTTCTGTGTGACTTATTTCACTTAGAATCATCGTACCTAAATCCACTCATCATGCTGCTAACTAGCCTTATGACATTGATTTCATGGCTGAGTGATATTCCATTGTGCCAAGTACCACCATTTCTTTATCCATTTTTCTCTTTCCTGGGATATTGAAGGTGTACCGAAGCGGAGGTTCTTGGAAACAGAGCAGCCGTAAACTTTAGGGTGCCTGTGTCTTGTTGATTTTTAGTTTTCCCAATTTATACGCCCATGAGTGGAAGTGCCCTATGCTCTCTACGCTGTGTTTATTACTTGTTTCAGGACACACCGTACTCTTCTCCAGAGTGCCTGTTGGCAATTTATATCCCGCCCATCAGCGTAGCAAGGCTCCCATGTCTCCATGGCCTGTCCTGCTTTTCTGGTTTTTACACTTTGTTCAGCATGGCCCTTTTGACCGAGGGCAAGCGAGACATCTTTGTAGCGCTGATTTGCCCTTCCGGCTTGCTTGGTTGGCCAAAAAGGGCGTATGCGTTTTTTCCTGAATATATTCAGGAAAAAACGCATACGCCCTTTTTGGCCAAGGGCATCATTGTCAACGTTTTGCCGCTTTTCATGTGCTTTAAAGGCGAGTCGAATCTACCTTCTGAAATCTGTTTCCTGCAAATCTGCCTTGCTTTCAAATCCTCTTCGTTGCCTTCCCTCAATATATTTGTGGACGAGAGTTCTCATTTATAACTCTGCACGTTTGTGAATTGCAGTGCCCCTGAGCTCCATTTGTCTCCTCGCTTTTTTGGGAGCTGGCCGCAAAAACGCAGGATTGCTTCAGGCCCTATTTTAGTTCTGGGGGGCAGGCTGAGCCTGTGGTTCATTCTTCTTCCTGATGGGAAAATGGAGTGACCTGTGCCTGTCCCAACACCTAGGGCTAGTCTTTCGTTGGTTCCCCGTCTTCCCGTTCATCCTCAGGACAAATTGCAACCTGGACGAAACAGTAGGTTAAAGGTGCTGATTCTCCAAGTAGGGAGATGGTTAGTCAAGCGGCTGGAATGGCGAACCCGAGCACAAGGAGAGGAGAAATGAGGTGCGTTTTAGAAACCTTTCCCGATCTCATGGCATACCATCTTCTGGCTTTCCCATGCATGTTTTGATGTAGGAAGATTCCCTTGTACCTGGAGATTTGAGACCCATGGGGTGGGTACCCCGCGGTATTATTTTAAAGTATCTGCATTTGCTCACCCAACCTCACCAATCCTCTCAGCCCCAAGAGTGTCCAGCCTTATGTCTCATCCAGCTGTGGGTCTAGATATGGTCAATCCAGGTTGCATCAGAGACCCTGAACGGATTTTGTAAGAATTTCTCTCTCTTTCACTGTCTTTGCTTTGTGGGTTTTTTAAAGTAATGTATGTTTAGAATGGGGTTTGGCTGCTTTTCCCTGCTGTGTTTATGCCGCTTTACACCCTCTTGATTCACTTGCAGAGAGATATCAATACATAGGTTTTCAGATTCATACTAGTCAGATATATTCTTGTGCGGTGACTAGGGGGTGTTGAGTCCAGTTCACTGAGCAGGGAGTAGGCCTTGTCTATTACATATTTGGCTTATGGAGCGGTCTCTGAGCTAATTTCAAACCCTTGTTTTATGCATCACCCCACCTCACCTTTCCCGTTAAGCAGCCATAGTGTGTCTTCTAAAGGTGTGACTCTGTTCTGTTTTGTAATTCAGTTCAAGTGTAGCGATTTTGACATTCCCTCTATAAGCGATATCTTAGGATAAGTGTCTTTTTCTGTGTGACTTATTTCACTTAGAATCATCGTACCTAAATCCACTCATCATGCTGCTAACTAGCCTTATGACATTGATTTCATGACTGAGTGATATTCCATTGTGCCAAGTACCACCATTTCTTTATCCATTTTTCTCTTTCCTGGGATATTGAAGGTGTACCGAAGTGGAGGTTCTTGGAAACAGAGCAGCCGTAAACTTTAGGGTGCCTGTGTCTTGTTGATTTTTAGTTTTCCCAATTTATACGCCCATGAGTGGAAGTGCCCTATGCTCTCAACGCTGTGTTTATTACTTGTTTCAGGACACACCGTACTCTTCTCCAGAGTGCCTGTTGGCAATTTACATCCCGCCCATCAGCGTAGCAAGGCTTCCATGTCTCCATGGCCTGTCCTGCTTTTCTGGTTTTTACACTTTGTTCAGCATGGCCCTTTTGACCGAGGGCAAGCGAGACTTCTTTGTAGCGCTGATTTGCCCTTCCGGCTTGCTTGGTTGGCCAAAAAGGGCGTATGCGTTTTTTCCTGAATATATTCAGGAAAAAACGCATACGCCCTTTTTGGCCAAGGGCATCATTGTTAACGTTTTGCCGCTTTTCATGTGCTTTAAAGGCGAGTCGAATCTACCTCCTGAAATCTGTTTCCTGCAAATCTGCCTTGCTTTCAAATCCTCTTCGTTGCCTTCCCTCAATATATTTGTGGACGAGAGTTCTCATTTATAACTCTGCACGTTTGTGAATTGCAGTGCCCCTGAGCTCCATTTGTCTCCTCGCTTTTTTGGGAGCTGGCCGCAAAAACGCAGGATTGCTTCAGGCCCTATTTTGGTTCTGGGGGGCAGGCTGAGCCTGTGGTTCATTCTTCTTCCTGATGGGAAAATGGAGTGACCTATGCCTGTCCCAACACCTAGGGCTCGTCTCTCGTGGGTTCCGCGTCTTCCCGTTCATCCTCAGGACAAATTGCAACCTGTACAATCAGGAGGTTAAAGGTGCTGATTCTCCAAGTAGGGAGATGGTTAGTCAAGCGGCTGGAATGGCGAACCCGAGCACAAGGAGAGGAGAAATGAGGTGCGTTTTAGAAACCTTTCCCGATCTCATGGCATACCATCTTCTGTGTTTCCCATGCATGTTTTGATGTAGGAAGATTCCCTAGTACCTGGAGATTTGAGACCCATGGGGTGTGTTCCCCGCAGTGTTACTTTAAAGTATCTGCATTTGCTCACCCAACCTCACCAACCCTCTCAGCCCCAAGAGTGTCCAGCCTTATGTCTCATCCAGCTGTGGGTCTAGATATGGTCAATCCAGGTTGCATCAGAGACCCTGAACGGATTTTGTAAGAATTTCTCTCTCTTTCACTGTCTTTGCTTTGTGGGTTTTTTAAAGTAATGTATGTTTAGAATGGGGTTTGGCTGCTTTTCCCTGCTGTGTTTATGCCGCTTTACACCCTCTTGATTCACTTGCAGAGAGATATCGATACATAGGTTTTCAGATTCATACTTGTCAGATATATTCTTGTGCGGTGACTAGGGGGTGTTGAGTCCAGTTCACTGAGCAGGGAGTAGGCCTTGTCTATTACATATTTGGCTTATGGAGCGGTGTCTGAGCTAATTTCAAACCCTTGTTTTATGCATCACCCCACCTCACCTTTCCCGTTAAGCAGCCATAGTGTGTCTTCTAAAGGTGTGACTCTGTTCTGTTTTGTAATTCAGTTCAAGTGTAGCGATTTTGACATTCCCTCTATAAGCGATATCTTAGGATAAGTGTCTTTTTCTGTGTGACTTATTTCACTTAGAATCATCGTACCTAAATCCACTCATCATGCTGCTAACTAGCCTTATGACATTGATTTCATGGCTGAGTGATATTCCATTGTGCCAAGTACCACCATTTCTTTATCCATTTTTCTCTTTCCTGGGATATTGAAGGTGTACCGAAGTGGAGGTTCTTGGAAACAGAGCAGCCGTAAACTTTATGGTGCCTGTGTCTTGTTGATTTTTAGTTTTCCCAATTTATACGCCCTTGAGTGGAAGTGCCCTATGCTCTCTACGCTGTGTTTATTACTTGTTTCAGGACACACTGTACTCTTCTCCAGAGTGCCTGTTGGCAATTTACATCCCGCCCATCAGCGTAGCAAGGCTCCCATGTCTCCATGGCCTGTCCTGCTTTTCTGGTTTTTACACTTTGTTCAGCATGGCCCTTTTGACCGAGGGCAAGCGAGACTTCTTTGTAGCGCTGATTTGCCCTTCCGGCTTGCTTGGTTGGCCAAAAAGGGCGTATGCGTTTTTTCCTGAATATATTCAGGAAAAAACGCATACGCCCTTTTTGGCCAAGGGCATCATTGTCAACGTTTTGCCGCTTTTCATGTGCTTTAAAGGCGAGTCGAATCTACCTCCTGAAATCTGTTTCCTGCAAATCTGCCTTGCTTTCAAATCCTCTTCGTTGCCTTCCCTCAATATATTTGTGGACGAGAGTTCTCATTTATAACTCTGCACGTTTGTGAATTGCAGTGCCCCTGAGCTCCATTTGTCTCCTCGCTTTTTTGGGAGCTGGCCGCAAAAGCGCAGGATTGCTTCAGGCCCTATTTTGGTTCTGGGGGGCAGGCTGAGCCTGTGGTTCATTCTTCTTCCTGATGGGAAAATGGAGTGACCTATGCCTGTCCCACCACCTAGGGCTCATCTCTCGTGGGTTCCGCGTCTTCCCGTTCATCCTCAGGACAAATTGCAACCTGTACAATCAGGAGGTTAAAGGTGCTGATTCTCCAAGTAGGGAGATGGTTAGTCAAGCGGCTGGAATGGCGTACCCGAGCACAAGGAGAGGAGAAATGAGGTGCGTTTTAGAAACCTTTCCCGATCTCATGGCATACCATCTTCTGGGTTTCCCATGCATGTTTTGATGTAGGAAGATTCCCTAGTACCTGGAGATTTGAGACCCATGGGGTGTGTTCCCCGCAGTGTTACTTTAAAGTATCTGCATTTGCTCACCCAACCTCACCAACCCTCTCAGCCCCAAGAGTGTCCAGCCTTATGTCTCATCCAGCTGTGGGTCTAGATATGGTCAATCCAGGTTGCATCAGAGACCCTGAACGGATTTTGTAAGAATTTCTCTCTCTTTCACTGTCTTTGCTTTGTGGGTTTTTTAAAGTAATGTATGTTTAGAATGGGGTTTGGCTGCTTTTCCCTGCTGTGTTTATGCCGCTTTACACCCTCTTGATTCACTTGCAGAGAGATATCGATACATAGGTTTTCAGATTCATACTAGTCAGATATATTCTTGTGCGGTGACTAGGGGGTGTTGAGTCCAGTTCACTGAGCAGGGAGTAGGCCTTGTCTATTACATATTTGGCTTATGGAGCGGTCTCTGAGCTAATTTCAAACCCTTGTTTTATGCATCACCCCACCTCACCTTTCCCGTTAAGCAGCCATAGTGTGTCTTCTAAAGGTGTGACTCTGTTCTGTTTTGTAATTCAGTTCAAGTGTAGCGATTTTGACATTCCCTCTATAAGCGATATCTTAGGATAAGTGTCTTTTTCTGTGTGACTTATTTCACTTAGAATCATCGTACCTAAATCCACTCATCATGCTGCTAACTAGCCTTATGACATTGATTTCATGGCTGAGTGATATTCCATTGTGCCAAGTACCACCATTTCTTTATCCATTTTTCTCGTTCCTGGGATATTGAATGTGTACCGAAGTGGAGGTTCTTGGAAACAGAGCAGCCGTAAACTTTAGGGTGCCTGTGTCTTGTTGATTTTTAGTTTTCCCAATTTATACGCCCTTGAGTGGAAGTGCCCTATGCTCTCTACGCTGTGTTTATTACTTGTTTCAGGACACACCGTACTCTTCTCCAGAGTGCCTGTTGGCAATTTACATCCCGCCCATCAGCGTAGCAAGGCTCCCATGTCTCCATGGCCTGTCCTGCTTTTCTGGTTTTTACTGATTGTTCAGCATGGCCCTTTTGACGGAGGGCAAGCGAGACTTCTTTGTAGTGCTGATTTGCCCTTCCGGCTTGCTTGGTTGGCCAAAAAGGGCGTATGCGTTTTTTCCTGAATATATTCAGGAAAAAACGCATACGCCCTTTTGGCCAAGGGCATCATTGTCAACGTTTTGCCGCTTTTCATGTGCTTTAAAGGCGAGTCGAATCTACCTCCTGAAATCTGTTTCCTGATAATCTGCCTTGCTTTCAAATCCTCTTCGTTGCCTTCCCTCAATATATTTGTGGACGAGAGTTCTCATTTATAACTCTGCACGTTTGTGAATTGCAGTGCCCCTGAGCTCCATTTGTCTCCTCGCTTTTTTGGGAGCTGGCCGCAAAAGCGCAGGATTGCTTCAGGCCCTATTTTGGTTCTGGGGGGCAGGCTGAGCCTGTGGTTCATTCTTCTTCCTGATGGGAAAATGGAGTGACCTATGCCTGTCCCAACACCTAGGGCTCGTCTCTCGTGGGTTCCGCGTCTTCCCGTTCATCCTCAGGACAAATTGCAACCTGTACAATCAGGAGGTTAAAGGTGCTGATTCTCCAAGTAGGGAGATGGTTAGTCAAGCGGCTGGAATGGCGAACCCGAGCACAAGGAGAGGAGAAATGAGGTGCGTTTTAGAAACCTTTCCCGATCTCATGGCATACCATCTTCTGGGTTTCCCATGCATGTTTTGATGTAGGAAGATGCCCTTGTACCTGGAGATTTGAGACCCATGGGGTGTGTTCCCCGCAGTGTTACTTTAAAGTATCTGCATTTGCTCACCCAACCTCACCAACCCTCTCAGCCCCAAGAGTGTCCAGCCTTATGTCTCATCCAGCTGTGGGTCTTGATATGGTCAATCCAGGTTGCATCATAGACCCTGAACGGATTTTGTAAGAATTTCTCTCTCTTTCACTGTCTTTGTTTTGTGGGTTTTTTAAAGTAATTTATGTTTAGAATCGGGCTTGGCTGCTTTTCCCTGCTGTGTTGATGCCGCTTTACACCCTCTTTATTCACTTGCAGAGAGATATCGATACATAGGTTTTCAGATTCTTACTAGTCAGATATATTCTTGTGTGTTGACTAGGGTGTGTTGAGTCCAGTTCACTGAGCAGGGAGTAGGCCTTGTCTATTACATATTTGGCTTATGGAGCGGTCTCTGAGCTAATTTCAAACCCTTGTTTTATGCATCACCCCACCTCACCTTTCCCGTTAAGCAGCCATAGTGTGTCTTCTAAAGGTGTGACTCTGTTCTGTTTTGTAATTCAGTTCAAGTGTAGCGATTTTGACATTCCCTCTATAAGCGATATCTTAGGATAAGTGTCTTTTTCTGTGTGACTTATTTCACTTAGAATCATCGTATCTAAATCCACTCATCATGCTGCTAACTAGCCTTATGACATTGATTTCATGGCTGAGTGATATTCCACTGTGCCAAGTACCACCATTTCTTTATCCATTTTTCTCTTTCCTGGGATATTGAAGGTGTACCGAAGTGGAGGTTCTTGGAAACAGAGCAGCCGTAAACTTTAGGGTGCCTGTGTCTTGTTGATTCTTAGTTTTCCCAATTTATACGCCCATGAGTGGAAGTGCCCTATGCTCTCAACGCTGTGTTTATTACTTGTTTCAGGACACACCGTACTCTTCTCCAGAGTGCCTGTTGGCAATTTACAACCCGCCCATCAGCGTAGCAAGGCTTCCATGTCTCCATGGCCTGTCCTGCTTTTCTGGTTTTTACTGTTTGTTCAGCATGGCCCTTTTGACCGAGGGCAAGCGAGACTTCTTTGTAGCGCTGATTTGCCCTTCCGGCTTGCTTGGTTGGCCAAAAAGGGCGTATGCGTTTTTTCCTGAATATATTCAGGAAAAAACGCATACGCCCTTTTTGGCCAAGGGCATCATTGTCAACGTTTTGCCGCTTTTCATGTGCTTTAAAGGCGAGTCGAATCTACCTCCTGAAATCTGTTTCCTGCAAATCTGCCTTGCTTTCAAATCCTCTTCGTTGCCTTCCCTCAATATATTTGTGGACGAGAGTTCTCATTTATAACTCTGCACGTTTGTGAATTGCAGTGCCCCTGAGCTCCATTTGTCTCCTCGCTTTTTTGGGAGCTGGCCGCAAAAGCGCAGGATTGCTTCAGGCCCTATTTTGGTTCTGGGGGGCAGGCTGAGCCTGTGGTTCATTCTTCTTCCTGATGGGAAAATGGAGTGACCTGTGCCTGTCCCAACACCTAGGGCTAGTCTTTCGTTGGTTCCCCGTCGTCCCGTTCATCCTCAGGACAAATTGCAACCTGGACGAAACAGTAGGTTAAAGGTGCTGATTCTCCAAGTAGGGAGATGGTTAGTCAAGCGGCTGGAATGGCGAACCCGAGCACAAGGAGAGGAGAAATGAGGTGCGTTTTAGAAACCTTTCCCGATCTCACGGCATACCATCTTCTGGCTTTCCCATGCATGTTTTGATGTAGGAAGATTCCCTTGTACCTGGAGATTTGAGACCCATGGGGTGGGTACCCCGCGGTATTACTTTAAAGTATCTGCATTTGCTCACCCAACCTCACCAATCCTCTCAGCCCCAAGAGTGTCCAGCCTTATGTCTCATTCAGCTGTGGGTCTAGATATGGTCAATCCAGGTTGCATCAGAGACCCTGAACGGATTTTGTAAGAATTTCTCTCTCTTTCACTGTCTTTGCTTTGTGGGTTTTTTAAAGTAATGTATGTTTAGAATGGGGTTTGGCTGCTTTTCCCTGCTGTGTTTATGCCGCTTTACACCCTCTTGATTCACTTGCAGAGAGATATCGATACATAGGTTTTCAGATTCATACTAGTCAGATATATTCTTGTGCGGTGACTAGGGGGTGTTGAGTCCAGTTCACTGAGCAGGGAGTAGGCCTTGTCTATTACATATTTGGCTTATGGAGCGGTGTCTGAGCTAATTTCAAACCCTTGTTTTATGCATCACCCCACCTCACCTTTCCCGTTAAGCAGCCATAGTGTGTCTTCTAAAGGTGTGCCTCTGTTCTGTTTTGTAATTCAGTTCAAGTGTAGCGATTTTGACATTCCCTCTATAAGCGATATCTTAGGATAAGTGTCTTTTTCTGTGTGACTTATTTCACTTAGAATCATCGTACCTAAATCCACTCATCATGCTGCTAACTAGCCTTATGACATTGATTTCATGGCTGAGTGATATTCCATTGTGCCAAGTACCACCATTTCTTTATCCATTTTTCTCTTTCCTGGGATATTGAAGGTGTACCGAAGTGGAGGTTCTTGGAAACAGAGCAGCCGTAAACTTTAGGGTGCCTGTGTCTTGTTGATTTTTAGTTTTCCCAATTTATACGCCCTTGAGTGGAAGTGCCCTATGCTCTCTACGCTGTGTTTATTACTTGTTTCAGGACACACTGTACTCTTCTCCAGAGTGCCTGTTGGCAATTTACATCCCGCCCATCAGCGTAGCAAGGCTCCCATGTCTCCATGGCCTGTCCTGCTTTTCTGGTTTTTACTGTTTGTTCAGCATGGCCCTTTTGACCGAGGGCAAGCGAGACTTCTTTGTAGCGCTGATTTGCCCTTCCGGCTTGCTTGGTTGGCCAAAAAGGGCGTATGCGTTTTTTCCTGAATATATTCAGGAAAAAACGCATACGCCCTTTTTGGCCAAGGGCATCATTGTCAACGTTTTGCCGCTTTTCATGTGCTTTAAAGGCGAGTCGAATCTACCTCCTGAAATCTGTTTCCTGATAATCTGCCTTGCTTTCAAATCCTCTTCGTTGCCTTCCCTCAATATATTTGTGGACGAGAGTTCTCATTTATAACTCTGCACGTTTGTGAATTGCAGTGCCCCTGAGCTCCATTTGTCTCCTCGCTTTTTTGGGAGCTGGCCGCAAAAGCGCAGGATTGCTTCAGGCCCTATTTTGGTTCTGGGGTGCAGGCTGAGCCTGTGGTTCATTCTTCTTCCTGATGGGAAAATGGAGTGACCTATGCCTGTCCCAACACCTAGGGCTCGTCTCTCGTGGGTTCCGCGTCTTCCCGTTCATCCTCAGGACAAATTGCAACCTGTACAATCAGGAGGTTAAAGGTGCTGATTCTCCAAGTAGGGAGATGGTTAGTCAAGCGGCTGGAATGGCGAACCCGAGCACAAGGAGAGGAGAAATGAGGTGCGTTTTAGAAACCTTTCCCGATCTCATGGCATACCATCTTCTGGGTTTCCCATGCATGTTTTGATGTAGGAAGATTCCCTTGTACCTGGAGATTTGAGACCCATGGGGTGTGTTCCCCGCAGTGTTACTTTAAAGTATCTGCATTTGCTCACCCAACCTCACCAATCCTCTCAGCCCCAAGAGTGTCCAGCCTTATGTCTCATCCAGCTGTGGGTCTAGATATGGTCAATCCAGGTTGCATCAGAGACCCTGAACGGATTTTGTAAGAATTTCTCTCTCTTTCACTGTCTTTGCTTTGTGGGTTTTTTAAAGTAATGTATGTTTAGAATGGGGTTTGGCTGCTTTTCCCTGCTGTGTTTATGCCGCTTTACACCCTCTTGATTCACTTGCAGAGAGATATCGATACATAGGTTTTCAGATTCATACTAGTCAGATATATTCTTGTGCGGTGACTAGGGGGTGTTGAGTCCAGTTCACTGAGCAGGGAGTAGGCCTTGTCTATTACATATTTGGCTTATGGAGCGGTGTCTGAGCTAATTTCAAACCCTTGTTTTATGCATCACCCCACCTCACCTTTCCCGTTAAGCAGCCATAGTGTGTCTTCTAAAGGTGTGACTCTGTTCTGTTTTGTAATTCAGTTCAAGTGTAGCGATTTTGACATTCCCTCTATAAGCGATATCTTAGGATAAGTGTCTTTTTCTGTGTGACTTATTTCACTTAGAATCATCGTACCTAAATCCACTCATCATGCTGCTAACTAGCCTTATGACATTGATTTCATGGCTGAGTGATATTCCATTGTGCCAAGTACCACCATTTCTTTATCCATTTTTCTCTTTCCTGGGATATTGAAGGTGTACCGAAGTGGAGGTTCTTGGAAACAGAGCAGCCGTAAACTTTAGGGTGCCTGTGTCTTGTTGATTTTTAGTTTTCCCAATTTATACGCCCTTGAGTGGAAGTGCCCTATGCTCTCTACACTGTGTTTATTACTTGTTTCAGGACACACTGTACTCTTCTCCAGAGTGCCTGTTGGCAATTTACATCCCGCCCATCAGCGTAGCAAGGCTCCCATGTCTCCATGGCCTGTCCTGCTTTTCTGGTTTTTACTGTTTGTTCAGCATGGCCCTTTTGACCGAGGGCAAGCGAGACTTCTTTGTAGCGCTGATTTGCCCTTCCGGCTTGCTTGGTTGGCCAAAAAGGGCGTATGCGTTTTTTCCTGAATATATTCAGGAAAAAACGCATACGCCCTTTTTGGCCAAGGGCATCATTGTCAACGTTTTGCCGCTTTTCATGTGCTTTAAAGGCGAGTCGAATCTACCTCCTGAAATCTGTTTCCTGCAAATCTGCCTTGCTTTCAAATCCTCTTCGTTGCCTTCCCTCAATATATTTGTGGACGAGAGTTCTCATTTATAACTCTGCACGTTTGTGAATTGCAGTGCCCCTGAGCTCCATTTGTCTCCTCGCTTTTTTGGGAGCTGGCCGCAAAAGCGCAGGATTGCTTCAGGCCCTATTTTGGTTCTGGGGGGCAGGCTGAGCCTGTGGTTCATTCTTCTTCCTGATGGGAAAATGGAGTGACCTGTGCCTGTCCCAACACCTAGGGCTAGTCTTTCGTTGGTTCCCCGTCTTCCCGTTCATCCTCAGGACAAATTGCAACCTGGACGAAACAGTAGGTTAAAGGTGCTGATTCTCCAAGTAGGGAGATGGTTAGTCAAGCGGCTGGAATGGCGAACCCGAGCACAAGGAGAGGAGAAATGAGGTGCGTTTTAGAAACCTTTCCCGATCTCACGGCATACCATCTTCTGGGTTTCCCATGCATGTTTTGATGTAGGAAGATTCCCTTGTACCTGGAGATTTGAGACCCATGGGGTGGGTACCCCGCGGTATTACTTTAAAGTATCTGCATTTGCTCACCCAACCTCACCAATCCTCTCAGCCCCAAGAGTGTCCAGCCTTATGTCTCATCCAGCTGTGGGTCTAGATATGGTCAATCCAGGTTGCATCAGAGACCCTGAACGGATTTTGTAAGAATTTCTCTCTCTTTCACTGTCTTTGCTTTGTGGGTTTTTTAAAGTAATGTATGTTTAGAATGGGGTTTGGCTGCTTTTCCCTGCTGTGTTTATGCCGCTTTACACCCTCTTGATTCACTTGCAGAGAGATATCGATAAATAGGTTTTCAGATTCATACTAGTCAGATATATTCTTGTGCGGTGACTAGGGGGTGTTGAGTCCAGTTCACTGAGCAGGGAGTAGGCCTTGTCTATTACATATTTGGCTTATGGAGCGGTGTCTGAGCTAATTTCAAACCCTTGTTTTATGCATCACCCCACCTCACCTTTCCCGTTAAGCAGCCATAGTGTGTCTTCTAAAGGTGTGACTCTGTTCTGTTTTGTAATTCAGTTCAAGTGTAGCGATTTTGACATTCCCTCTATAAGCGATATCTTAGGATAAGTGTCTTTTTCTGTGTGACTTATTTCACTTAGAATCATCGTACCTAAATCCACTCATCATGCTGCTAACTAGCCTTATGACATTGATTTCATGGCTGAGTGATATTCCATTGTGCCAAGTACCACCATTTCTTTATCCATTTTTCTCTTTCCTGGGATATTGAAGGTGTACCGAAGTGGAGGTTCTTGGAAACAGAGCAGCCGTAAACTTTAGGGTGCCTGTGTCTTGTTGATTTTTAGTTTTCCCAATTTATACGCCCTTGAGTGGAAGTGCCCTATGCTCTCTACGCTGTGTTTATTACTTGTTTCAGGACACACTGTACTCTTCTCCAGAGTGCCTGTTGGCAATTTACATCCCGCCCATCAGCGTAGCAAGGCTCCCATGTCTCCATGGCCTGTCCTGCTTTTCTGGTTTTTACTGTTTGTTCAGCATGGCCCTTTTGACCGAGGGCAAGCGAGACTTCTTTGTAGCGCTGATTTGCCCTTCCGGCTTGCTTGGTTGGCCAAAAAGGGCGTATGCGTTTTTTCCTGAATATATTCAGGAAAAAACGCATACGCCCTTTTTGGCCAAGGGCATCATTGTCAACGTTTTGCCGCTTTTCATGTGCTTTAAAGGCGAGTCGAATCTACCTCCTGAAATCTGTTTCCTGATAATCTGCCTTGCTTTCAAATCCTCTTCGTTGCCTTCCCTCAATATATTTGTGGACGAGAGTTCTCATTTATAACTCTGCACGTTTGTGAATTGCAGTGCCCCTGAGCTCCATTTGTCTCCTCGCTTTTTTGGGAGCTGGCCGCAAAAGCGCAGGATTGCTTCAGGCCCTATTTTGGTTCTGGGGGGCAGGCTGAGCCTGTGGTTCATTCTTCTTCCTGATGGGAAAATGGAGTGACCTATGCCTGTCCCAACACCTAGGGCTCGTCTCTCGTGGGTTCCGCGTCTTCCCGTTCATCCTCAGGACAAATTGCAACCTGTACAATCAGGAGGTTAAAGGTGCTGATTCTCCAAGTAGGGAGATGGTTAGTCAAGCGGCTGGAATGGCGAACCCGAGCACAAGGAGAGGAGAAATGAGGTGCGTTTTAGAAACCTTTCCCGATCTCATGGCATACCATCTTCTGGGTTTCCCATGCATGTTTTGATGTAGGAAGATTCCCTTGTACCTGGAGATTTGAGACCCATGGGGTGTGTTCCCCGCAGTGTTACTTTAAAGTATCTGCATTTGCTCACCCAACCTCACCAACCCTCTCAGCCCCAAGAGTGTCCAGCCTTATGTCTCATCCAGCTGTGGGTCTTGATATGGTCAATCCAGGTTGCATCATAGACCCTGAACGGATTTTGTAAGAATTTCTCTCTCTTTCACTGTCTTTGTTTTGTGGGTTTTTTAAAGTAATTTATGTTTAGAATCGGGCTTGGCTGCTTTTCCCTGCTGTGTTGATGCCGCTTTACACCCTCTTGATTCACTTGCAGAGAGATATCGATACATAGGTTTTCAGATTCTTACTAGTCAGATATATTCTTGTGTGTTGACTAGGGTGTGTTGAGTCCAGTTCACTGAGCAGGGAGTAGGCCTTGTCTATTACATATTTGGCTTATGGAGCGGTCTCTGAGCTAATTTCAAACCCTTGTTTTATGCATCACCCCACCTCACCTTTCCCGTTAAGCAGCCATAGTGTGTCTTCTAAAGGTGTGACTCTGTTCTGTTTTGTAATTCAGTTCAAGTGTAGCGATTTTGACATTCCCTCTATAAGCGATATCTTAGGATAAGTGTCTTTTTCTGTGTGACTTATTTCACTTAGAATCATCGTATCTAAATCCACTCATCATGCTGCTAACTAGCCTTATGACATTGATTTCATGGCTGAGTGATATTCCACTGTGCCAAGTACCACCATTTCTTTATCCATTTTTCTCTTTCCTGGGATATTGAAGGTGTACCGAAGTGGAGGTTCTTGGAAACAGAGCAGCCGTAAACTTTAGGGTGCCTGTGTCTTGTTGATTTTTAGTTTTCCCAATTTATACGCCCTTGAGTGGAAGTGCCCTATGCTCTCTACGCTGTGTTTATTACTTGTTTCAGGACACACCGTACTCTTCTCCAGAGTGCCTGTTGGCAATTTACATCCCGCCCATCAGCGTAGCAAGGCTTCCATGTCTCCATGGCCTGTCCTGCTTTTCTGGTTTTTACACTTTGTTCAGCATGGCCCTTTTGACCGAGGGCAAGCGAGACTTCTTTGTAGCGCTGATTTGCCCTTCCGGCTTGCTTGGTTGGCCAAAAAGGGCGTATGCGTTTTTTCCTGAATATATTCAGGAAAAAACGCATACGCCCTTTTTGGCCAAGGGCATCATTGTCAACGTTTTGCCGCTTTTCATGTGCTTTAACGGCGAGTCGAATCTACCTCCTGAAATCTGTTTCCTGCAAATCTGCCTTGCTTTCAAATCCTCTTCGTTGCCTTCCCTCAATATATTTGTGGACGAGAGTTCTCATTTATAACTCTGCACGTTTGTGAATTGCAGTGCCCCTGAGCTCCATTTGTCTCCTCGCTTTTTTGGGAGCTGGCCGCAAAAGCGCAGGATTGCTTCAGGCCCTATTTTGGTTCTGGGGGGCAGGCTGAGCCTGTGGTTCATTCTTCTTCCTGATGGGAAAATGGAGTGACCTGTGCCTGTCCCAACACCTAGGGCTAGTCTTTCGTTGGTTCCCCGTCTTCCCGTTCATCCTCAGGACAAATTGCAACCTGGACGAAACAGTAGGTTAAAGGTGCTGATTCTCCAAGTAGGGAGATGGTTAGTCAAGCGGCTGGAATGGCGAACCCGAGCACAAGGAGAGGAGAAATGAGGTGCGTTTTAGAAACCTTTCCCGATCTCACGGCATACCATCTTCTGGGTTTCCCATGCATGTTTTGATGTAGGAAGATTCCCTTGTACCTGGAGATTTGAGACCCATGGGGTGTGTTCCCCGCAGTGTTACTTTAAAGTATCTGCATTTGCTCACCCAACCTCACCAACCCTCTCAGCCCCAAGAGTGTCCAGCCTTATGTCTCATCCAGCTGTGGGTCTTGATATGGTCAATCCAGGTTGCATCATAGACCCTGAACGGATTTTGTAAGAATTTCTCTCTCTTTCACTGTCTTTGTTTTGTGGGTTTTTTAAAGTAATTTATGTTTAGAATCGGGCTTGGCTGCTTTTCCCTGCTGTGTTGATGCCGCTTTACACCCTCTTGATTCACTTGCAGAGAGATATCGATACATAGGTTTTCAGATTCTTACTAGTCAGATATATTCTTGTGTGTTGACTAGGGTGTGTTGAGTCCAGTTCACTGAGCAGGGAGTAGGCCTTGTCTATTACATATTTGGCTTATGGAGCGGTCTCTGAGCTAATTTCAAACCCTTGTTTTATGCATCACCCCACCTCACCTTTCCCGTTAAGCAGCCATAGTGTGTCTTCTAAAGGTGTGACTCTGTTCTGTTTTGTAATTCAGTTCAAGTGTAGCGATTTTGACATTCCCTCTATAAGCGATATCTTAGGATAAGTGTCTTTTTCTGTGTGACTTATTTCACTTAGAATCATCGTATCTAAATCCACTCATCATGCTGCTAACTAGCCTTATGACATTGATTTCATGGCTGAGTGATATTCCACTGTGCCAAGTACCACCATTTCTTTATCCATTTTTCTCTTTCCTGGGATATTGAAGGTGTACCGAAGTGGAGGTTCTTGGAAACAGAGCAGCCGTAAACTTTAGGGTGCCTGTGTCTTGTTGATTTTTAGTTTTCCCAATTTATACGCCCTTGAGTGGAAGTGCCCTATGCTCTCAACGCTGTGTTTATTACTTGTTTCAGGACACACCGTACTCTTCTCCAGAGTGCCTGTTGGCAATTTACATCCCGCCCATCAGCGTAGCAAGGCTTCCATGTCTCCATGGCCTGTCCTGCTTTTCTGGTTTTTACTGTTTGTTCAGCATGGCCCTTTTGACCGAGGGCAAGCGAGACTTCTTTGTAGCGCTGATTTGCCCTTCCGGCTTGCTTGGTTGGCCAAAAAGGGCGTATGCGTTTTTTCCTGAATATATTCAGGAAAAAACGCATACGCCCTTTTTGGCCAAGGGCATCATTGTCAACGTTTTGCCGCTTTTCATGTGCTTTAAAGGCGAGTCGAATCTACCTCCTGAAATCTGTTTCCTGCAAATCTGCCTTGCTTTCAAATCCTCTTCGTTGCCTTCCCTCAATATATTTGTGGACGAGAGTTCTCATTTATAACTCTGCACGTTTGTGAATTGCAGTGCCCCTGAGCTCCATTTGTCTCCTCGCTTTTTTGGGAGCTGGCCGCAAAAGCGCAGGATTGCTTCAGGCCCTATTTTGGTTCTGGGGGGCAGGCTGAGCCTGTGGTTCATTCTTCTTCCTGATGGGAAAATGGAGTGACCTGTGCCTGTCCCAACACCTAGGGCTACTCTTTCGTTGGTTCCCCGTCTTCCCGTTCATCCTCAGGACAAATTGCAACCTGGACGAAACAGTAGGTTAAAGGTGCTGATTCTCCAAGTAGGGAGATGGTTAGTCAAGCGGCTGGAATGGCGAACCCGAGCACAAGGAGAGGAGAAATGAGGTGCGTTTTAGAAACCTTTCCCGATCTCACGGCATACCATCTTCTGGGTTTCCCATGCATGTTTTGATGTAGGAAGATTCCCTTGTACCTGGAGATTTGAGACCCATGGGGTGGGTACCCCGCGGTATTACTTTAAAGTATCTGCATTTGCTCACCCAACCTCACCAATCCTCTCAGCCCCAAGAGTGTCCAGCCTTATGTCTCATCCAGCTGTGGGTCTAGATATGGTCAATCCAGGTTGCATCAGAGACCCTGAACGGATTTTGTAAGAATTTCTCTCTCTTTCACTGTCTTTGCTTTGTGGGTTTTTTAAAGTAATGTATGTTTAGAATGGGGTTTGGCTGCTTTTCCCTGCTGTGTTTATGCCGCTTTACACCCTCTTGATTCACTTGCAGAGAGATATCGATACATAGGTTTTCAGATTCATACTAGTCAGATATATTCTTGTGCGGTGACTAGGGGGTGTTGAGTCCAGTTCACTGAGCAGGGAGTAGGCCTTGTCTATTACATATTTGGCTTATGGAGCGGTGTCTGAGCTAATTTCAAACCCTTGTTTTATGCATCACCCCACCTCACCTTTCCCGTTAAGCAGCCATAGTGTGTCTTCTAAAGGTGTGACTCTGTTCTGTTTTGTAATTCAGTTCAAGTGTAGCGATTTTGACATTCCCTCTATAAGCGATATCTTAGGATAAGTGTCTTTTTCTGTGTGACTTATTTCACTTAGAATCATCGTACCTAAATCCACTCATCATGCTGCTAACTAGCCTTATGACATTGATTTCATGGCTGAGTGATATTCCATTGTGCCAAGTACCACCATTTCTTTATCCATTTTTCTCTTTCCTGGGATATTGAAGGTGTACCGAAGTGGAGGTTCTTGGAAACAGAGCAGCCGTAAACTTTAGGGTGCCTGTGTCTTGTTGATTTTTAGTTTTCCCAATTTATACGCCCTTGAGTGGAAGTGCCCTATGCTCTCTACGCTGTGTTTATTACTTGTTTCAGGACACACTGTACTCTTCTCCAGAGTGCCTGTTGGCAATTTACATCCCGCCCATCAGCGTAGCAAGGCTCCCATGTCTCCATGGCCTGTCCTGCTTTTCTGGTTTTTACTGTTTGTTCAGCATGGCCCTTTTGACCGAGGGCAAGCGAGACTTCTTTGTAGCGCTGATTTGCCCTTCCGGCTTGCTTGGTTGGCCAAAAAGGGCGTATGCGTTTTTTCCTGAATATATTCAGGAAAAAACGCATACGCCCTTTTTGGCCAAGGGCATCATTGTCAACGTTTTGCCGCTTTTCATGTGCTTTAAAGGCGAGTCGAATCTACCTCCTGAAATCTGTTTCCTGCAAATCTGCCTTGCTTTCAAATCCTCTTCGTTGCCTTCCCTCAATATATTTGTGGACGAGAGTTCTCATTTATAACTCTGCACGTTTGTGAATTGCAGTGCCCCTGAGCTCCATTTGTCTCCTCGCTTTTTTGGGAGCTGGCCGCAAAAGCGCAGGATTGCTTCAGGCCCTATTTTGGTTCTGGGGGGCAGGCTGAGCCTGTGGTTCATTCTTCTTCCTGATGGGAAAATGGAGTGACCTATGCCTGTCCCAACACCTAGGGCTCGTCTCTCGTGGGTTCCGCGTCTTCCCGTTCATCCTCAGGACAAATTGCAACCTGTACAATCAGGAGGTTAAAGGTGCTGATTCTCCAAGTAGGGAGATGGTTAGTCAAGCTGCTGGAATGGCGAACCCGAGCACAAGGAGAGGAGAAATGAGGTGCGTTTTAGAAACCTTTCCCGATCTCATGGCATACCATCTTCTGGGTTTCCCATGCATGTTTTGATGTAGGAAGATGCCCTTGTACCTGGAGATTTGAGACCCATGGGGTGTGTTCCCCGCAGTGTTACTTTAAAGTATCTGCATTTGCTCACCCAACCTCACCAACCCTCTCAGCCCCAAGAGTGTCCAGCCTTATGTCTCATCCAGCTGTGGGTCTAGATATGGTCAATCCAGGTTGCATCAGAGACCCTGAACGGATTTTGTAAGAATTTCTCTCTCTTTCACTGTCTTTGTTTTGTGGGTTTTTTAAAGTAATTTATGTTTAGAATCGGGCTTGGCTGCTTTTCCCTGCTGTGTTGATGCCGCTTTACACCCTCTTGATTCACTTGCAGAGAGATGTCGATACATAGGTTTTCAGATTCTTACTAGTCAGATATATTCTTGTGTGTTGACTAGGGTGTGTTGAGTCCAGTTCACTGAGCAGGGAGTAGGCCTTGTCTATTACATATTTGGCTTATGGAGCGGTCTCTGAGCTAATTTCAAACCCTTGTTTTATGCATCACCCCACCTCACCTTTCCCGTTAAGCAGCCATAGTGTGTCTTCTAAAGGTGTGACTCTGTTCTGTTTTGTAATTCAGTTCAAGTGTAGCGATTTTGACATTCCCTCTATAAGCGATATCTTAGGATAAGTGTCTTTTTCTGTGTGACTTATTTCACTTAGAATCATCGTATCTAAATCCACTCATCATGCTGCTAACTAGCCTTATGACATTGATTTCATGGCTGAGTGATATTCCACTGTGCCAAGTACCACCATTTCTTTATCCATTTTTCTCTTTCCTGGGATATTGAAGGTGTACCGAAGTGGAGGTTCTTGGAAACAGAGCAGCCGTAAACTTTAGGGTGCCTGTGTCTTGTTGATTTTTAGTTTTCCCAATTTATACGCCCATGAGTGGAAGTGCCCTATGCTCTCAACGCTGTGTTTATTACTTGTTTCAGGACACACCGTACTCTTCTCCAGAGTGCCTGTTGGCAATTTACATCCCGCCCATCAGCGTAGCAAGGCTTCCATGTCTCCATGGCCTTTCCTGCTTTTCTGGTTTTTACACTTTGTTCAGCATGGCCCTTTTGACCGAGGGCAAGCGAGACTTCTTTTTAGCGCTGATTTGCCCTTCCGGCTTGCTTGGTTGGCCAAAAAGGGCGTATGCGTTTTTTCCTGAATATATTCAGGAAAAAACGCATACGCCCTTTTTGGCCAAGGGCATCATTGTCAACGTTTTGCCGCTTTTCATGTGCTTTAAAGGCGAGTCGAATCTACCTCCTGAAATCTGTTTCCTGCAAATCTGCCTTGCTTTCAAATCCTCTTCGTTGCCTTCCCTCAATATATTTGTGGACGAGAGTTCTCATTTATAACTCTGCACGTTTGTGAATTGCAGTGCCCCTGAGCTCCATTTGTCTCCTCGCTTTTTTGGGAGCTGGCCGCAAAAGCGCAGGATTGCTTCAGGCCGTATTTTGGTTCTGGGGGGCAGGCTGAGCCTGTGGTTCATTCTTCTTCCTGATGGGAAAATGGAGTGACCTGTGCCTGTCCCAACACCTAGGGCTAGTCTTTCGTTGGTTCCCCGTCTTCCCGTTCATCCTCAGGACAAATTGCAACCTGGACGAAACAGTAGGTTAAAGGTGCTGATTCTCCAAGTAGGGAGATGGTTAGTCAAGCGGCTGGAATGGCGAACCCGAGCACAAGGAGAGGAGAAATGAGGTGCGTTTTAGAAACCTTTCCCGATCTCACGGCATACCATCTTCTGGGTTTCCCATGCATGTTTTGATGTAGGAAGATTCCCTTGTACCTGGAGATTTGAGACCCATGGGGTGGGTACCCCACGGTATTACTTTAAAGTATCTGCATTTGCTCACCCAACCTCACCAATCCTCTCAGCCCCAAGAGTGTCCAGCCTTATGTCTCATCCAGCTGTGGGTCTAGATATGGTCAATCCAGGTTGCATCAGAGACCCTGAACGGATTTTGTAAGAATTTCTCTCTCTTTCACTGTCTTTGCTTTGTGGATTTTTTAAAGTAATGTATGTTTAGAATGGGGTTTGGCTGCTTTTCCCTGCTGTGTTTATGCCGCTTTACACCCTCTTGATTCACTTGCAGAGAGATATCGATACATAGGTTTTCAGATTCATACTAGTCAGATATATTCTTGTGCGGTGACTAGGGGGTGTTGAGTCCAGTTCACTGAGCAGGGAGTAGGCCTTGTCTATTACATATTTGGCTTATGGAGCGGTGTCTGAGCTAATTTCAAACCCTTGTTTTATGCATCACCCCACCTCACCTTTCCCGTTAAGCAGCCATAGTGTGTCTTCTAAAGGTGTGACTCTGTTCTGTTTTGTAATTCAGTTCAAGTGTAGCGATTTTGACATTCCCTCTATAAGCGATATCTTAGGATAAGTGTCTTTTTCTGTGTGACTTATTTCACTTAGAATCATCGTACCTAAATCCACACATCATGCTGCTAACTAGCCTTATGACATTGATTTCATGGCTGAGTGATATTCCATTGTGCCAAGTACCACCATTTCTTTATCCATTTTTCTCTTTCCTGGGATATTGAAGGTGTACCGAAGCGGAGGTTCTTGGAAACAGAGCAGCCGTAAACTTTAGGGTGCCTGTGTCTTGTTGATTTTTAGTTTTCCCAATTTATACGCCCTTGAGTGGAAGTGCCCTATGCTC
Organism: Eubalaena glacialis; assembly: GCF_028564815.1. Lineage (NCBI taxonomy): Eukaryota > Metazoa > Chordata > Mammalia > Artiodactyla > Balaenidae > Eubalaena > Eubalaena glacialis. The sequence goes on from NW_026871217.1 coordinate 545,260, forward strand.
TCTACGCTGTGTTTATTACTTGTTTCAGGACACACCGTACTCTTCTCCAGAGTGCCTGTTGGCAATTTACATCCCGCCCATCAGCGTAGCAAGGCTCCCATGTCTCCATGGCCTGTCCTGCTTTTCTGGTTTTTACACTTTGTTCAGCATGGCCCTTTTGACCGAGGGCAAGCGAGACTTCTTTGTAGCGCTGATTTGCCCTTCCGGCTTGCTTGGTTGGCCAAAAAGGGCGTATGCGTTTTTTCCTGAATATATTCAGGAAAAAACGTATACGCCCTTTTTGGCCAAGGGCATCATTGTCAACGTTTTGCCGCTTTTCATGTGCTTTAAAGGCGAGTCGAATCTACCTCCTGAAATCTGTTTCCTGCAAATCTGCCTTGCTTTCAAATCCTCTTCGTTGCCTTCCCTCAATATATTTGTGGACGAGAGTTCTCATTTATAACTCTGCACGTTTGTGAATTGCAGTGCCCCTGAGCTCCATTTGTCTCCTCGCTTTTTTGGGAGCTGGCCGCAAAAGCGCAGGATTGCTTCAGGCCCTATTTTGGTTCTGGGGGGCAGGCTGAGCCTGTGGTTCATTCTTCTTCCTGATGGGAAAATGGAGTGACCTATGCCTGTCCCAACACCTAGGGCTCGTCTCTCGTGGGTTCCGCGTCTTCCCGTTCATCCTCAGGACAAATTGCAACCTGTACAATCAGGAGGTTAAAGGTGCTGATTCTCCAAGTAGGGAGATGGTTAGTCAAGCGGCTGGAATGGCGAACCCGAGCACAAGGAGAGGAGAAATGAGGTGCGTTTTAGAAACCTTTCCCGATCTCATGGCATACCATCTTCTGGGTTTCCCATGCATGTTTTGATGTAGGAAGATTCCCTTGTACCTGGAGATTTGAGACCCATGGGGTGTGTTCCCCGCAGTGTTACTTTAAAGTATCTGCATTTGCTCACCCAACCTCACCAACCCTCTCAGCCCCAAGAGTGTCCAGCCTTATGTCTCATCCAGCTGTGGGTCTTGATATGGTCAATCCAGGTTGCATCATAGACCCTGAACGGATTTTGTAAGAATTTCTCTCTCTTTCACTGTCTTTGTTTTGTGGGTTTTTTAAAGTAATTTATGTTTAGAATCGGGCTTGGCTGCTTTTCCCTGCTGTGTTGATGCCGCTTTACACCCTCTTGATTCACTTGCAGAGAGATATCGATACATAGGTTTTCAGATTCTTACTAGTCAGATATATTCTTGTGTGTTGACTAGGGTGTGTTGATCCCAGTTCACTGAGCAGGGAGTAGGCCTTGTCTATTAAATATTTGGCTTATGGAGCGGTGTCTGAGCTAATTTCAAACCCTTGTTTTATGCATCACCCCACCTCACCTTTCCCGTTAAGCAGCCATAGTGTGTCTTCTAAAGGTGTGACTCTGTTCTGTTTTGTAATTCAGTTCAAGTGTAGCGATTTTGACATTCCCTCTATAAGCGATATCTTAGGATAAGTGTCTTTTTCTGTGTGACTTATTTCACTTAGAATCATCGTATCTAAATCCACTCATCATGCTGCTAACTAGCCTTATGACATTGATTTCATGGCTGAGTGATATTCCACTGTGCCAAGTACCACCATTTCTTTATCCATTTTTCTCTTTCCTGGGATATTGAAGGTGTACCGAAGTGGAGGTTCTTGGAAACAGAGCAGCCGTAAACTTTAGGGTGCCTGTGTCTTGTTGATTTTTAGTTTTCCCAATTTATACGCCCATGAGTGGAAGTGCCCTATGCTCTCAACGCTGTGTTTATTACTTGTTTCAGGACACACCGTACTCTTCTCCAGAGTGCCTGTTGGCAATTTACATCCCGCCCATCAGCGTAGCAAGGCTTCCATGTCTCCATGGCCTGTCCTGCTTTTCTGGTTTTTACACTTTGTTCAGCATGGCCCTTTTGACCGAGGGCAAGCGAGACTTCTTTGTAGCGCTGATTTGCCCTTCCGGCTTGCTTGGTTGGCCAAAAAGGGCGTATGCGTTTTTTCCTGAATATATTCAGGAAAAAACGCATACGCCCTTTTTGGCCAAGGGCATCATTGTCAACGTTTTGCCGCTTTTCATGTGCTTTAAAGGCGAGTCGAATCTACCTCCTGAAATCTGTTTCCTGCAAATCTGCCTTGCTTTCAAATCCTCTTCGTTGCCTTCCCTCAATATATTTGTGGACGAGAGTTCTCATTTATAACTCTGCACGTTTGTGAATTGCAGTGCCCCTGAGCTCCATTTGTCTCCTCGCTTTTTTGGGAGCTGGCCGCAAAAGCGCAGGATTGCTTCAGGCCCTATTTTGGTTCTGGGGGGCAGGCTGAGCCTGTGGTTCATTCTTCTTCCTGATGGGAAAATGGATTGACCTGTGCCTGTCCCATCACCTAGGGCTAGTCTTTCGTTGGTTCCCCGTCTTCCCGTTCATCCTCAGGACAAATTGCAACCTGGACGAAACAGTAGGTTAAAGGTGCTGATTCTCCAAGTAGGGAGATGGTTAGTCAAGCGGCTGGAATGGCGAACCCGAGCACAAGGAGAGGAGAAATGCGGTGCGTTTTAGAAACCTTTCCCGATCTCACGGCATACCATCTTCTGGGTTTCCCATGCATGTTTTGATGTAGGAAGATTCCCTTGTACCTGGAGATTTGAGACCCATGGAGTGGGTACCCCGCGGTATTACTTTAAAGTATCTGCATTTGCTCACCCAACCTCACCAATCCTCTCAGCCCCAAGAGTGTCCAGCCTTATGTCTCATCCAGCTGTGGGTCTAGATATGGTCAATCCAGGTTGCATCAGAGACCCTGAACGGATTTTGTAAGAATTTCTCTCTCTTTCACTGTCTTTGCTTTGTGGGTTTTTTAAAGTAATGTATGTTTAGAATGGGGTTTGGCTGCTTTTCCCTGCTGTGTTTATGCCGCTTTACACCCTCTTGATTCACTTGCAGAGAGATATCGATACATAGGTTTTCAGATTCATACTAGTCAGATATATTCTTGTGCGGTGACTAGGGGGTGTTGAGTCCAGTTCACTGAGCAGGGAGTAGGCCTTGTCTATTACATATTTGGCTTATGGAGCGGTGTCTGAGCTAATTTCAAACCCTTGTTTTATGCATCACCCCACCTCACCTTTCCCGTTAAGCAGCCATAGTGTGTCTTCTAAAGGTGTGACTCTGTTCTGTTTTGTAATTCAGTTCAAGTGTAGCGATTTTGACATTCCCTCTATAAGCGATATCTTAGGATAAGTGTCTTTTTCTGTGTGACTTATTTCACTTAGAATCATCGTACCTAAATCCACACATCATGCTGCTAACTAGCCTTATGACATTGATTTCATGGCTGAGTGATATTCCATTGTGCCAAGTACCACCATTTCTTTATCCATTTTTCTCTTTCCTGGGATATTGAAGGTGTACCGAAGCGGAGGTTCTTGGAAACAGAGCAGCCGTAAACTTTAGGGTGCCTGTGTCTTGTTGATTTTTAGTTTTCCCAATTTATACGCCCTTGAGTGGAAGTGCCCTATGCTCTCTACGCTGTGTTTATTACTTGTTTCAGGACACACCGTACTCTTCTCCAGAGTGCCTGTTGGCAATTTACATCCCGCCCATCAGCGTAGCAAGGCTCCCATGTCTCCATGGCCTGTCCTGCTTTTCTGGTTTTTACACTTTGTTCAGCATGGCCCTTTTGACCGAGGGCAAGCGAGACTTCTTTGTAGCGCTGATTTGCCCTTCCGGCTTGCTTGGTTGGCCAAAAAGGGCGTATGCGTTTTTTCCTGAATATATTCAGGAAAAAACGTATACGCCCTTTTTGGCCAAGGGCATCATTGTCAACGTTTTGCCGCTTTTCATGTGCTTTAAAGGCGAGTCGAATCTACCTCCTGAAATCTGTTTCCTGCAAATCTGCCTTGCTTTCAAATCCTCTTCGTTGCCTTCCCTCAATATATTTGTGGACGAGAGTTCTCATTTATAACTCTGCACGTTTGTGAATTGCAGTGCCCCTGAGCTCCATTTGTCTCCTCGCTTTTTTGGGAGCTGGCCGCAAAAGCGCAGGATTGCTTCAGGCCCTATTTTGGTTCTGGGGGGCAGGCTGAGCCTGTGGTTCATTCTTCTTCCTGATGGGAAAATGGAGTGACCTATGCCTGTCCCAACACCTAGGGCTCGTCTCTCGTGGGTTCCGCGTCTTCCCGTTCATCCTCAGGACAAATTGCAACCTGTACAATCAGGAGGTTAAAGGTGCTGATTCTCCAAGTAGGGAGATGGTTAGTCAAGCGGCTGGAATGGCGAACCCGAGCACAAGGAGAGGAGAAATGAGGTGCGTTTTAGAAACCTTTCCCGATCTCATGGCATACCATCTTCTGGGTTTCCCATGCATGTTTTGATGTAGGAAGATTCCCTTGTACCTGGAGATTTGAGACCCATGGGGTGTGTTCCCCGCAGTGTTACTTTAAAGTATCTGCATTTGCTCACCCAACCTCACCAACCCTCTCAGCCCCAAGAGTGTCCAGCCTTATGTCTCATCCAGCTGTGGGTCTTGATATGGTCAATCCAGGTTGCATCATAGACCCTGAACGGATTTTGTAAGAATTTCTCTCTCTTTCACTGTCTTTGTTTTGTGGGTTTTTTAAAGTAATTTATGTTTAGAATCGGGCTTGGCTGCTTTTCCCTGCTGTGTTGATGCCGCTTTACACCCTCTTGATTCACTTGCAGAGAGATATCGATACATAGGTTTTCAGATTCTTACTAGTCAGATATATTCTTGTGTGTTGACAAGGGTGTGTTGATCCCAGTTCACTGAGCAGGGAGTAGGCCTTGTCTATTAAATATTTGGCTTATGGAGCGGTGTCTGAGCTAATTTCAAACCCTTGTTTTATGCATCACCCCACCTCACCTTTCCCGTTAAGCAGCCATAGTGTGTCTTCTAAAGGTGTGACTCTGTTCTGTTTTGTAATTCAGTTCAAGTGTAGCGATTTTGACATTCCCTCTATAAGCGATATCTTAGGATAAGTGTCTTTTTCTGTGTGACTTATTTCACTTAGAATCATCGTATCTAAATCCACTCATCATGCTGCTAACTAGCCTTATGACATTGATTTCATGGCTGAGTGATATTCCACTGTGCCAAGTACCACCATTTCTTTATCCATTTTTCTCTTTCCTGGGATATTGAAGGTGTACCGAAGTGGAGGTTCTTGGAAACAGAGCAGCCGTAAACTTTAGGGTGCCTGTGTCTTGTTGATTTTTAGTTTTCCCAATTTATACGCCCATGAGTGGAAGTGCCCTATGCTCTCAACGCTGTGTTTATTACTTGTTTCAGGACACACCGTACTCTTCTCCAGAGTGCCTGTTGGCAATTTACATCCCGCCCATCAGCGTAGCAAGGCTTCCATGTCTCCATGGCCTGTCCTGCTTTTCTGGTTTTTACACTTTGTTCAGCATGGCCCTTTTGACCGAGGGCAAGCGAGACTTCTTTGTAGCGCTGATTTGCCCTTCCGGCTTGCTTGGTTGGCCAAAAAGGGCGTATGCGTTTTTTCCTGAATATATTCAGGAAAAAACGCATACGCCCTTTTTGGCCAAGGGCATCATTGTCAACGTTTTGCCGCTTTTCATGTGCTTTAAAGGCGAGTCGAATCTACTTCCTGAAATCTGTTTCCTGCAAATCTGCCTTGCTTTCAAATCCTCTTCGTTGCCTTCCCTCAATATATTTGTGGACGAGAGTTCTCATTTATAACTCTGCACGTTTGTGAATTGCAGTGCCCCTGAGCTCCATTTGTCTCCTCGCTTTTTTGGGAGCTGGCCGCAAAAGCGCAGGATTGCTTCAGGCCCTATTTTGGTTCTGGGGGGCAGGCTGAGCCTGTGGTTCATTCTTCTTCCTGATGGGAAAATGGATTGACCTGTGCCTGTCCCATCACCTAGGGCTAGTCTTTCGTTGGTTCCCCGTCTTCCCGTTCATCCTCAGGACAAATTGCAACCTGGACGAAACAGTAGGTTAAAGGTGCTGATTCTCCAAGTAGGGAGATGGTTAGTCAAGCGGCTGGAATGGCGAACCCGAGCACAAGGAGAGGAGAAATGCGGTGCGTTTTAGAAACCTTTCCCGATCTCACGGCATACCATCTTCTGGCTTTCCCATGCATGTTTTGATGTAGGAAGATTCCCTTGTACCTGGAGATTTGAGACCCATGGAGTGGGTACCCCGCGGTATTACTTTAAAGTATCTGCATTTGCTCACCCAACCTCACCAATCCTCTCAGCCCCAAGAGTGTCCAGCCTTATGTCTCATCCAGCTGTGGGTCTAGATATGGTCAATCCAGGTTGCATCAGAGACCCTGAACGGATTTTGTAAGAATTTCTCTCTCTTTCACTGTCTTTGCTTTGTGGGTTTTTTAAAGTAATGTATGTTTAGAATGGGGTTTGGCTGCTTTTCCCTGCTGTGTTTATGCCGCTTTACACCCTCTTGATTCACTTGCAGAGAGATATCGATACATAGGTTTTCAGATTCATACTAGTGAGATATATTCTTGTGCGGTGACTAGGGGGTGTTGAGTCCAGTTCACTGAGCAGGGAGTAGGCCTTGTCTATTACATATTTGGCTTATGGAGCGGTCTGAGCTAATTTCAAACCCTTGTTTTATGCATCACCCCACCTCACCTTTCCCGTTAAGCAGCCATAGTGTGTCTTCTAAAGGTGTGACTCTGTTCTGTTTTGTAATTCAGTTCAAGTGTAGCGATTTTGACATTCCCTCTATAAGCGATATCTTAGGATAAGTGTCTTTTTCTGTGTGACTTATTTCACTTAGAATCATCGTACCTAAATCCACACATCATGCTGCTAACTAGCCTTATGACATTGATTTCATGGCTGAGTGATATTCCATTGTGCCAAGTACCACCATTTCTTTATCCATTTTTCTCTTTCCTGGGATATTGAAGGTGTACCGAAGCGGAGGTTCTTGGAAACAGAGCAGCCGTAAACTTTAGGGTGCCTGTGTCTTGTTGATTTTTAGTTTTCCCAATTTATACGCCCTTGAGTGGAAGTGCCCTATGCTCTCTACGCTGTGTTTATTACTTGTTTCAGGACACACCGTACTCTTCTCCAGAGTGCCTGTTGGCAATTTACATCCCGCCCATCAGCGTAGCAAGGCTCCCATGTCTCCATGGCCTGTCCTGCTTTTCTGGTTTTTACAATTTGTTCAGCATGACCCTTTTGACCGAGGGCAAGCGAGACTTCTTTGTAGCGCTGATTTGCCCTTCCGGCTTGCTTGGTTGGCCAAAAAGGGCGTATGCGTTTTTTCCTGAATATATTCAGGAAAAAACGCATACGCCCTTTTTGGCCAAGGGCATCATTGTCAACGTTTTGCCGCTTTTCATGTGCTTTAAAGGCGAGTCGAATCTACCTCCTGAAATCTGTTTCCTGCAAATCTGCCTTGCTTTCAAATCCTCTTCGTTGCCTTCCCTCAATATATTTGTGGACGAGAGTTCTCATTTATAACTCTGCACGTTTGTGAATTGCAGTGCCCCTGAGCTCCATTTGTCTCCTCGCTTTTTTGGGAGCTGGCCGCAAAAGCGCAGGATTGCTTCAGGCCCTATTTTGGTTCTGGGGGGCAGGCTGAGCCTGTGGTTCATTCTTCTTCCTGATGGGAAAATGGAGTGACCTATGCCTGTCCCAACACCTAGGGCTCGTCTCTCGTGGGTTCCGCGTCTTCCCGTTCATCCTCAGGACAAATTGCAACCTGTACAATCAGGAGGTTAAAGGTGCTGATTCTCCAAGTAGGGAGATGGTTAGTCAAGCGGCTGGAATGGCGAACCCGAGCACAAGGAGAGGAGAAATGAGGTGCGTTTTAGAAACCTTTCCCGATCTCATGGCATACCATCTTCTGGGTTTCCCATGCATGTTTTGATGTAGGAAGATTCCCTTGTACCTGGAGATTTGAGACCCATGGGGTGTGTTCCCCGCAGTGTTACTTTAAAGTATCTGCATTTGCTCACCCAACCTCACCAACCCTCTCAGCCCCAAGAGTGTCCAGCCTTATGTCTCATCCAGCTGTGGGTCTTGATATGGTCAATCCAGGTTGCATCATAGACCCTGAACGGATTTTGTAAGAATTTCTCTCTCTTTCACTGTCTTTGTTTTGTGGGTTTTTTAAAGTAATTTATGTTTAGAATCGGGCTTGGCTGCTTTTCCCTGCTGTGTTGATGCCGCTTTACACCCTCTTGATTCACTTGCAGAGAGATATCGATACATAGGTTTTCAGATTCTTACTAGTCAGATATATTCTTGTGTGTTGACTAGGGTGTGTTGAGCCCAGTTCACTGAGCAGGGAGTAGGCCTTGTCTATTACATATTTGGCTTATGGAGCGGTGTCTGAGCTAATTTCAAACCCTTGTTTTATGCATCACCCCACCTCACCTTTCCCGTTAAGCAGCCATAGTGTGTCTTCTAAAGGTGTGACTCTGTTCTGTTTTGTAATTCAGTTCAAGTGTAGCGATTTTGACATTCCCTCTATAAGCGATATCTTAGGATAAGTTTCTTTTTCTGTGTGACTTATTTCACTTAGAATCATCGTATCTAAATCCACTCATCATGCTGCTAACTAGCCTTATGACATTGATTTCATGGCTGAGTGATATTCCACTGTGCCAAGTACCACCATTTCTTTATCCATTTTTCGCTTTCCTGGGATATTGAAGGTGTACCGAAGTGGAGGTTCTTGGAAACAGAGCAGCCGTAAACTTTAGGGTGCCTGTGTCTTGTTGATTTTTAGTTTTCCCAATTTATACGCCCATGAGTGGAAGTGCCCTATGCTCTCAACGCTGTGTTTATTACTTGTTTCAGGACACACCGTACTCTTCTCCAGAGTGCCTGTTGGCAATTTACATCCCGCCCATCAGCGTAGCAAGGCTCCCATGTCTCCATGGCCTGTCCTGCTTTTCTGGTTTTTACACTTTGTTCAGCATGGCCCTTTTGACCGAGGGCAAGCGAGACTTCTTTGTAGCGCTGATTTGCCCTTCCGGCTTGCTTGGTTGGCCAAAAAGTGCGTATGCGTTTTTTCCTGAATATATTCAGGAAAAAACGCATACGCCCTTTTTGGCCAAGGGCATCATTGTCAACGTTTTGCCGCTTTTCATGTGCTGTAAAGGCGAGTCGAATCTACCTCCTGAAATCTGTTTCCTGCAAATCTGCCTTGCTTTCAAATCCTCTTCGTTGCCTTCCCTCAATATATTTGTGGACGAGAGTTCTCATTTATAACTCTGCACGTTTGTGAATTGCAGTGCCCCTGAGCTCCATTTGTCTCCTCGCTTTTTTGGGAGCTGGCCGCAAAAGCGCAGGATTGCTTCAGGCCCTATTTTGGTTCTGGGGGGCAGGCTGAGCCTGTGGTTCATTCTTCTTCCTGATGGGAAAATGGATTGACCTGTGCCTGTCCCATCACCTAGGGCTAGTCTTTCGTTGGTTCCCCGTCTTCCCGTTCATCCTCAGGACAAATTGCAACCTGGACGAAACAGTAGGTTAAAGGTGCTGATTCTCCAAGTAGGGAGATGGTTAGTCAAGCAGCTGGAATGGCGAACCCGAGCACAAGGAGAGGAGAAATGAGGTGCGTTTTAGAAACCTTTCCCGATCTCACGGCATACCATCTTCCGGGTTTCCCATGCATGTTTTGATGTAGGAAGATTCCCTTGTACCTGGAGATTTGAGACCCATGGGGTGGGTACCCCACGGTATTACTTTAAAGTATCTGCATTTGCTCACCCAACCTCACCAATCCTCTCAGCCCCAAGAGTGTCCAGCCTTATGTCTCATCCAGCTGTGGGTCTAGATATGGTCAATCCAGGTTGCATCAGAGACCCTGAACGGATTTTGTAAGAATTTCTCTCTCTTTCACTGTCTTTGCTTTGTGGGTTTTTTAAAGTAATGTATGTTTAGAATGGGGTTTGGCTGCTTTTCCCTGCTGTGTTTATGCCGCTTTACACCCTCTTGATTCACTTGCAGAGAGATATCGATACATAGGTTTTCAGATTCATACTAGTCAGATATATTCTTGTGCGGTGACTAGGGGGTGTTGAGTCCAGTTCACTGAGCAGGGAGTAGGCCTTGTCTATTACATATTTGGCTTATGGAGCGGTCTGAGCTAATTTCAAACCCTTGTTTTATGCATCACCCCACCTCACCTTTCCCGTTAAGCAGCCATAGTGTGTCTTCTAAAGGTGTGACTCTGTTCTGTTTTGTAATTCAGTTCAAGTGTAGCGATTTTGACATTCCCTCTATAAGCGATATCTTAGGATAAGTGTCTTTTTCTGTGTGACTTATTTCACTTAGAATCATCGTACCTAAATCCACACATCATGCTGCTAACTAGCCTTATGACATTGATTTCATGGCTGAGTGATATTCCATTGTGCCAAGTACCACCATTTCTTTATCCATTTTTCTCTTTCCTGGGATATTGAAGGTGTACCGAAGCGGAGGTTCTTGGAAACAGAGCAGCCGTAAACTTTAGGGTGCCTGTGTCTTGTTGATTTTTAGTTTTCCCAATTTATACGCCCTTGAGTGGAAGTGCCCTATGCTCTCTACGCTGTGTTTATTACTTGTTTCAGGACACACCGTACTCTTCTCCAGAGTGCCTGTTGGCAATTTACATCCCGCCCATCAGCGTAGCAAGGCTCCCATGTCTCCATGGCCTGTCCTGCTTTTCTGGTTTTTACAATTTGTTCAGCATGGCCCTTTTGACCGAGGGCAAGCGAGACTTCTTTGTAGCGCTGATTTGCCCTTCCGGCTTGCTTGGTTGGCCAAAAAGGGCGTATGCGTTTTTTCCTGAATATATTCAGGAAAAAACGCATACGCCCTTTTTGGCCAAGGGCATCATTGTCAACGTTTTGCCGCTTTTCATGTGCTTTAAAGGCGAGTCGAATCTACCTCCTGAAATCTGTTTCCTGCAAATCTGCCTTGCTTTCAAATCCTCTTCGTTGCCTTCCCTCAATATATTTGTGGACGAGAGTTCTCATTTATAACTCTGCACGTTTGTGAATTGCAGTGCCCCTGAGCTCCATTTGTCTCCTCGCTTTTTTGGGAGCTGGCCGCAAAAGCGCAGGATTGCTTCAGGCCCTATTTTGGTTCTGGGGGGCAGGCTGAGCCTGTGGTTCATTCTTCTTCCTGATGGGAAAATGGAGTGACCTATGCCTGTCCCAACACCTAGGGCTCGTCTCCCGTGGGTTCCGCGTCTTCCCGTTCATCCTCAGGACAAATTGCAACCTGTACAATCAGGAGGTTAAAGGTGCTGATTCTCCAAGTAGGGAGATGGTTAGTCAAGCGGCTGGAATGGCGAACCCGAGCACAAGGAGAGGAGAAATGAGGTGCGTTTTAGAAACCTTTCCCGATCTCATGGCATACCATCTTCTGGGTTTCCCATGCATGTTTTGATGTAGGAAGATTCCCTTGTACCTGGAGATTTGAGACCCATGGGGTGTGTTCCCCGCAGTGTTACTTTAAAGTATCTGCATTTGCTCACCCAACCTCACCAACCCTCTCAGCCCCAAGAGTGTCCAGCCTTATGTCTCATCCAGCTGTGGGTCTTGATATGGTCAATCCAGGTTGCATCATAGACCCTGAACGGATTTTGTAAGAATTTCTCTCTCTTTCACTGTCTTTGTTTTGTGGGTTTTTTAAAGTAATTTATGTTTAGAATCGGGCTTGGCTGCTTTTCCCTGCTGTGTTGATGCCGCTTTACACCCTCTTGATTCACTTGCAGAGAGATATCGATACATAGGTTTTCAGATTCTTACTAGTCAGATATATTCTTGTGTGTTGACTAGGGTGTGTTGAGCCCAGTTCACTGAGCAGGGAGTAGGCCTTGTCTATTACATATTTGGCTTATGGAGCGGTGTCTGAGCTAATTTCAAACCCTTGTTTTATGCATCACCCCACCTCACCTTTCCCGTTAAGCAGCCATAGTGTGTCTTCTAAAGGTGTGACTCTGTTCTGTTTTGTAATTCAGTTCAAGTGTAGCGATTTTGACATTCCCTCTATAAGCGATATCTTAGGATAAGTTTCTTTTTCTGTGTGACTTATTTCACTTAGAATCATCGTATCTAAATCCACTCATCATGCTGCTAACTAGCCTTATGACATTGATTTCATGGCTGAGTGATATTCCACTGTGCCAAGTACCACCATTTCTTTATCCATTTTTCGCTTTCCTGGGATATTGAAGGTGTACCGAAGTGGAGGTTCTTGGAAACAGAGCAGCCGTAAACTTTAGGGTGCCTGTGTCTTGTTGATTTTTAGTTTTCCCAATTTATACGCCCATGAGTGGAAGTGCCCTATGCTCTCAACGCTGTGTTTATTACTTGTTTCAGGACACACCGTACTCTTCTCCAGAGTGCCTGTTGGCAATTTACATCCCGCCCATCATCGTAGCAAGGCTCCCATGTCTCCATGGCCTGTCCTGCTTTTCTGGTTTTTACACTTTGTTCAGCATGGCCCTTTTGACCGAGGGCAAGCGAGACTTCTTTGTAGCGCTGATTTGCCCTTCCGGCTTGCTTGGTTGGCCAAAAAGGGCGTATGCGTTTTTTCCTGAATATATTCAGGAAAAAACGCATACGCCCTTTTTGGCCAAGGGCATCATTGTCAACGTTTTGCCGCTTTTCATGTGCTGTAAAGGCGAGTCGAATCTACCTCCTGAAATCTGTTTCCTGCAAATCTGCCTTGCTTTCAAATCCTCTTCGTTGCCTTCCCTCAATATATTTGTGGACGAGAGTTCTCATTTATAACTCTGCACGTTTGTGAATTGCAGTGCCCCTGAGCTCCATTTGTCTCCTCGCTTTTTTGGGAGCTGGCCGCAAAAGCGCAGGATTGCTTCAGGCCCTATTTTGGTTCTGGGGGGCAGGCTGAGCCTGTGGTTCATTCTTCTTCCTGATGGGAAAATGGATTGACCTGTGCCTGTCCCATCACCTAGGGCTAGTCTTTCGTTGGTTCCCCGTCTTCCCGTTCATCCTCAGGACAAATTGCAACCTGGACGAAACAGTAGGTTAAAGGTGCTGATTCTCCAAGTAGGGAGATGGTTAGTCAAGCAGCTGGAATGGCGAACCCGAGCACAAGGAGAGGAGAAATGAGGTGCGTTTTAGAAACCTTTCCCGATCTCACGGCATACCATCTTCCGGGTTTCCCATGCATGTTTTGATGTAGGAAGATTCCCTTGTACCTGGAGATTTGAGACCCATGGGGTGGGTACCCCACGGTATTACTTTAAAGTATCTGCATTTGCTCACCCAACCTCACCAATCCTCTCAGCCCCAAGAGTGTCCAGCCTTATGTCTCATCCAGCTGTGGGTCTAGATATGGTCAATCCAGGTTGCATCAGAGACCCTGAACGGATTTTGTAAGAATTTCTCTCTCTTTCACTGTCTTTGCTTTGTGGGTTTTTTAAAGTAATGTATGTTTAGAATGGGGTTTGGCTGCTTTTCCCTGCTGTGTTTATGCCGCTTTACACCCTCTTGATTCACTTGCAGAGAGATATCGATACATAGGTTTTCAGATTCATACTAGTCAGATATATTCTTGTGCGGTGACTAGGGGGTGTTGAGTCCAGTTCACTGAGCAGGGAGTAGGCCTTGTCTATTACATATTTGGCTTATGGAGCGGTCTGAGCTAATTTCAAACCCTTGTTTTATGCATCACCCCACCTCACCTTTCCCGTTAAGCAGCCATAGTGTGTCTTCTAAAGGTGTGACTCTGTTCTGTTTTGTAATTCAGTTCAAGTGTAGCGATTTTGACATTCCCTCTATAAGCGATATCTTAGGATAAGTGTCTTTTTCTGTGTGACTTATTTCACTTAGAATCATCGTACCTAAATCCACACATCATGCTGCTAACTAGCCTTATGACATTGATTTCATGGCTGAGTGATATTCCATTGTGCCAAGTACCACCATTTCTTTATCCATTTTTCTCTTTCCTGGGATATTGAAGGTGTACCGAAGCGGAGGTTCTTGGAAACAGAGCAGCCGTAAACTTTAGGGTGCCTGTGTCTTGTTGATTTTTAGTTTTCCCAATTTATACGCCCTTGAGTGGAAGTGCCCTATGCTCTCTACGCTGTGTTTATTACTTGTTTCAGGACACACCGTACTCTTCTCCAGAGTGCCTGTTGGCAATTTACATCCCGCCCATCAGCGTAGCAAGGCTCCCATGTCTCCATGGCCTGTCCTGCTTTTCTGGTTTTTACAATTTGTTCAGCATGGCCCTTTTGACCGAGGGCAAGCGAGACTTCTTTGTAGCGCTGATTTGCACTTCCGGCTTGCTTGGTTGGCCAAAAAGGGCGTATGCGTTTTTTCCTGAATATATTCAGGAAAAAACGCATACGCCCTTTTTGGCCAAGGGCATCATTGTCAACGTTTTGCCGCTTTTCATGTGCTTTAAAGGCGAGTCGAATCTACCTCCTGAAATCTGTTTCCTGCAAATCTGCCTTGCTTTCAAATCCTCTTCGTTGCCTTCCCTCAATATATTTGTGGACGAGAGTTCTCATTTATAACTCTGCACGTTTGTGAATTGCAGTGCCCCTGAGCTCCATTTGTCTCCTCGCTTTTTTGGGAGCTGGCCGCAAAAGCGCAGGATTGCTTCAGGCCCTATTTTGGTTCTGGGGGGCAGGCTGAGCCTGTGGTTCATTCTTCTTCCTGATGGGAAAATGGAGTGACCTATGCCTGTCCCAACACCTAGGGCTCGTCTCTCGTTGGTTCCGCGTCTTCCCGTTCATCCTCAGGACAAATTGCAACCTGTACAATCAGGAGGTTAAAGGTGCTGATTCTCCAAGTAGGGAGATGGTTAGTCAAGCGGCTGGAATGGCGAACCCGAGCACAAGGAGAGGAGAAATGAGGTGCGTTTTAGAAACCTTTCCCGATCTCATGGCATACCATCTTCTGGGTTTCCCATGCATGTTTTGATGTAGGAAGATTCCCTTGTACCTGGAGATTTGAGACCCATGGGGTGTGTTCCCCGCAGTGTTACTTTAAAGTATCTGCATTTGCTCACCCAACCTCACCAACCCTCTCAGCCCCAAGAGTGTCCAGCCTTATGTCTCATCCAGCTGTGGGTCTTGATATGGTCAATCCAGGTTGCATCATAGACCCTGAACGGATTTTGTAAGAATTTCTCTCTCTTTCACTGTCTTTGTTTTGTGGGTTTTTTAAAGTAATTTATGTTTAGAATCGGGCTTGGCTGCTTTTCCCTGCTGTGTTGATGCCGCTTTACACCCTCTTGATTCACTTGCAGAGAGATATCGATACATAGGTTTTCAGATTCTTACTAGTCAGATATATTCTTGTGTGTTGACTAGGGTGTGTTGAGCCCAGTTCACTGAGCAGGGAGTAGGCCTTGTCTATTACATATTTGGCTTATGGAGCGGTGTCTGAGCTAATTTCAAACCCTTGTTTTATGCATCACCCCACCTCACCTTTCCCGTTAAGCAGCCATAGTGTGTCTTCTAAAGGTGTGACTCTGTTCTGTTTTGTAATTCAGTTCAAGTGTAGCGATTTTGACATTCCCTCTATAAGCGATATCTTAGGATAAGTGTCTTTTTCTGTGTGACTTATTTCACTTAGAATCATCGTATCTAAATCCACTCATCATGCTGCTAACTAGCCTTATGACATTGATTTCATGGCTGAGTGATATTCCACTGTGCCAAGTACCACCATTTCTTTATCCATTTTTCGCTTTCCTGGGATATTGAAGGTGTACCGAAGTGGAGGTTCTTGGAAACAGAGCAGCCGTAAACTTTAGGGTGCCTGTGTCTTGTTGATTTTTAGTTTTCCCAATTTATACGCCCATGAGTGGAAGTGCCCTATGCTCTCAACGCTGTGTTTATTACTTGTTTCAGGACACACCGTACTCTTCTCCAGAGTGCCTGTTGGCAATTTACATCCCGCCCATCAGCGTAGCAAGGCTCCCATGTCTCCATGGCCTGTCCTGCTTTTCTGGTTTTTACACTTTGTTCAGCATGGCCCTTTTGACCGAGGGCAAGCGAGACTTCTTTGTAGCGCTGATTTGCCCTTCCGGCTTGCTTGGTTGGCCAAAAAGGGCGTATGCGTTTTTTCCTGAATATATTCAGGAAAAAACGCATACGCCCTTTTTGGCCAAGGGCATCATTGTCAACGTTTTGCCGCTTTTCATGTGCTGTAAAGGCGAGTCGAATCTACCTCCTGAAATCTGTTTCCTGCAAATCTGCCTTGCTTTCAAATCCTCTTCGTTGCCTTCCCTCAATATATTTGTGGACGAGAGTTCTCATTTATAACTCTGCACGTTTGTGAATTGCAGTGCCCCTGAGCTCCATTTGTCTCCTCGCTTTTTTGGGAGCTGGCCGCAAAAGCGCAGGATTGCTTCAGGCCCTATTTTGGTTCTGGGGGGCAGGCTGAGCCTGTGGTTCATTCTTCTTCCTGATGGGAAAATGGAGTGACCTATGCCTGTCCCAACACCTAGGGCTCGTCTCTCGTGGGTTCCGCGTCTTCCCGTTCATCCTCAGGACAAATTGCAACCTGGACGAAACAGTAGGTTAAAGGTGCTGATTCTCCAAGTAGGGAGATGGTTAGTCAAGCAGCTGGAATGGCGAACCCGAGCACAAGGAGAGGAGAAATGAGGTGCGTTTTAGAAACCTTTCCCGATCTCACGGCATACCATCTTCCGGGTTTCCCATGCATGTTTTGATGTAGGAAGATTCCCTTGTACCTGGAGATTTGAGACCCATGGGGTGGGTACCCCACGGTATTACTTTAAAGTATCTGCATTTGCTCACCCAACCTCACCAATCCTCTCAGCCCCAAGAGTGTCCAGCCTTATGTCTCATCCAGCTGTGGGTCTAGATATGGTCAATCCAGGTTGCATCAGAGACCCTGAACGGATTTTGTAAGAATTTCTCTCTCTTTCACTGTCTTTGCTTTGTGGGTTTTTTAAAGTAATGTATGTTTAGAATGGGGTTTGGCTGCTTTTCCCTGCTGTGTTTATGCCGCTTTACACCCTCTTGATTCACTTGCAGAGAGATATCGATACATAGGTTTTCAGATTCATACTAGTCAGATATATTCTTGTGCGGTGACTAGGGGGTGTTGAGTCCAGTTCACTGAGCAGGGAGTAGGCCTTGTCTATTACATATTTGGCTTATGGAGCAGTGTCTGAGCTAATTTCAAACCCTTGTTTTATGCATCACCCCACCTCACCTTTCCCGTTAAGCAGCCATAGTGTGTCTTCTAAAGGTGTGACTCTGTTCTGTTTTGTAATTCAGTTCAAGTGTAGCGATTTTGACATTCCCTCTATAAGCGATATCTTAGGATAAGTGTCTTTTTCTGTGTGACTTATTTCACTTAGAATCATCGTATCTAAATCCACTCATCATGCTGCTAACTAGCCTTATGACATTGATTTCATGGCTGAGTGATATTCCATTGTGCCAAGTACCACCATTTCTTTATCCATTTTTCTCTTTCCTGGGATATTGAAGGTGTACCGAAGTGGAGGTTCTTGGAAACAGAGCAGCCGTAAACTTTAGGGTGCCTGTGTCTTGTTGATTTTTAGTTTTCCCAATTTATACGCCCTTGAGTGGAAGTGCCCTATGCTCTCTACGCTGTGTTTATTACTTGTTTCAGGACACACTGTACTCTTCTCCAGAGTGCCTGTTGGCAATTTACATCCCGCCCATCAGCGTAGCAAGGCTCCCATGTCTCCATGGCCTGTCCTGCTTTTCTGGTTTTTACTGTTTGTTCAGCATGGCCCTTTTGACCGAGGGCAAGCGAGACTTCTTTGTAGCGCTGATTTGCCCTTCCGGCTTGCTTGGTTGGCCAAAAAGGGCGTATGCGTTTTTTCCTGAATATATTCAGGAAAAAACGCATACGCCCTTTTTGGCCAAGGGCATCATTGTCAACGTTTTGCCGCTTTTCATGTGCTTTAAAGGCGAGTCGAATCTACCTCCTGAAATCTGTTTCCTGCAAATCTGCCTTGCTTTCAAATCCTCTTCGTTGCCTTCCCTCAATATATTTGTGGACGAGAGTTCTCATTTATAAATCTGCACGTTTGTGAATTGCAGTGCCCCTGAGCTCCATTTGTCTCCTCGCTTTTTTGGGAGCTGGCCGCAAAAGCGCAGGATTGCTTCAGGCCCTATTTTGGTTCTGGGGGGCAGGCTGAGCCTGTGGTTCATTCTTCTTCCTGATGGGAAAATGGAGTGACCTGTGCCTGTCCCAACACCTAGGGCTAGTCTTTCGTTGGTTCCCCGTCTTCCCGTTCATCCTCAGGACAAATTGCAACCTGGACGAAACAGTAGGTTAAAGGTGCTGATTCTCCAAGTAGTGAGATTGTTAGTCAAGCGGCTGGAATGGCGAACCCGAGCACAAGGAGAGGAGAAATGAGGTGCGTTTTAGAAACCTTTCCCGATCTCACGGCATACCATCTTCCGGGTTTCCCATGCATGTTTTGATGTAGGAAGATTCCCTTGTACCTGGAGATTTGAGACCCATGGGGTGGGTACCCCACGGTATTACTTTAAAGTATCTGCATTTGCTCACCCAACCTCACCAATCCTCTCAGCCCCAAGAGTGTCCAGCCTTATGTCTCATCCAGCTGTGGGTCTAGATATGGTCAATCCAGTTTGCATCAGAGACCCTGAACGGATTTTGTAAGAATTTCTCTCTCTTTCACTGTCTTTGCTTTGTGGGTTTTTTAAAGTAATGTATGTTTAGAATGGGGTTTGGCTGCTTTTCCCTGCTGTGTTTATGCCGCTTTACACCCTCTTGATTCACTTGCAGAGAGATATCGATACATAGGTTTTCAGATTCATACTAGTCAGATATATTCTTGTGCGGTGACTAGGGGGTGTTGAGTCCAGTTCACTGAGCAGGGAGTAGGCCTTGTCTATTACATATTTGGCTTATGGAGCAGAGTCTGAGCTAATTTCAAACCCTTGTTTTATGCATCACCCCACCTCACCTTTCCCGTTAAGCAGCCATAGTGTGTCTTCTAAAGGTGTGACTCTGTTCTGTTTTGTAATTCAGTTCAAGTGTAGCGATTTTGACATTCCCTCTATAAGCGATATCTTAGGATAAGTGTCTTTTTCTGTGTGACTTATTTCACTTAGAATCATCGTATCTAAATCCACTCATCATGCTGCTAACTAGCCTTATGACATTGATTTCATGGCTGAGTGATATTCCACTGTGCCAAGTACCACCATTTCTTTATCCATTTTTCTCTTTCCTGGGATATTGAAGGTGTACCGAAGTGGAGGTTCTTGGAAACAGAGCAGCCGTAAACTTTAGGGTGCCTGTGTCTTGTTGATTTTTAGTTTTCCCCATTTATACGCCCATGAGTGGAAGTGCCCTATGCTCTCAACGCTGTGTTTATTACTTGTTTCAGGACACACCGTACTCTTCTCCAGAGTGCCTGTTGGCAATTTACATTCCGCCCATCAGCGTAGCAAGGCTCCCATGTCTCCATGGCCTGTCCTGCTTTTCTGGTTTTTACACTTTGTTCAGCATGGCCCTTTTGACCGAGGACAAGCGAGACTTCTTTGTAGCGCTGATTTGCCCTTCCGGCTTGCTTGGTTGGCCAAAAAGGGCGTATGCGTTTTTTCCTGAATATATTCAGGAAAAAACGCATACGCCCTTTTTGGCCAAGGGCATCATTGTCAACGTTTTGCCGCTTTTCATGTGCTTTAAAGGCGAGTCGAATCTACCTCCTGAAATCTGTTTCCTGCCAATCTGCCTTGCTTTCAAATCCTCTTCGTTGCCTTCCCTCAATATATTTGTGGACGAGAGTTCTCATTTATAACTCTGCACGTTTGTGAATTGCAGTGCCCCTGAGCTCCATTTGTCTCCTCGCTTTTTTGGGAGCTGGCCGCAAAAGCGCAGGATTGCTTCAGGCCCTATTTTGGTTCTGGGGGGCAGGCTGAGCCTGTGGTTCATTCTTCTTCCTGATGGGAAAATGGAGTGACCTATGCCTGTCCCAACACCTAGGGCTCGTCTCTCGTTGGTTCCGCGTCTTCCCGTTCATCCTCAGGACAAATTGCAACCTGTACAATCAGGAGGTTAAAGGTGCTGATTCTCCAAGTAGGGAGATGGTTAGTCAAGCGGCTGGAATGGCGAACCCGAGCACAAGGAGAGGAGAAATGAGGTGCGTTTTAGAAACCTTTCCCGATCTCATGGCATATCATCTTCTGGGTTTCCCATGCATGTTTTGATGTAGGAAGATTCCCTTGTACCTGGAGATTTGAGACCCATGGGGTGTGTTCCCCGCAGTGTTACTTTAAAGTATCTGCATTTGCTCACCCAACCTCACCAACCCTCTCAGCCCCAAGAGTGTCCAGCCTTATGTCTCATCCAGCTGTGGGTCTAGATATGGTCAATCCAGGTTGCATCAGAGACCCTGAACGGATTTTGTAAGAATTTCTCTCTCTTTCACTGTCTTTGTTTTGTGGGTTTTTTAAAGTAATTTATGTTTAGAATCGGGCTTGGCTGCTTTTCCCTGCTGTGTTGATGCCGCTTTACACCCTCTTGATTCACTTGCAGAGAGATATCGATACATAGGTTTTCAGATTCTTACTAGTCAGATATATTCTTGTGTGGTGACTAGGGTGTGTTGAGTCCAGTTCACTGAGCAGGGAGTAGGCCTTGTCTATTACATATTTGGCTTATGGAGCGGTCTCTGAGCTAATTTCAAACCCTTGTTTTATGCATCACCCCACCTCACCTTTCCCGTTAAGCAGCCATAGTGTGTCTTCTAAAGGTGTGACTCTGTTCTGTTTTGTAATTCAGTTCAAGTGTAGCGATTTTGACATTCCCTCTATAAGCGATATCTTAGGATAAGTGTCTTTTTCTGTGTGACTTATTTCACTTAGAATCATCGTATCTAAATCCACTCATCATGCTGCTAACTAGCCTTATGACATTGATTTCATGGCTGAGTGATATTCCACTGTGCCAAGTACCACCATTTCTTTATCCATTTTTCTCTTTCCTGGGATATTGAAGGTGTACCGAAGTGGAGGTTCTTGGAAACAGAGCAGCCGTAAATTTTAGGGTGCCTGTGTCTTGTTGATTTTTAGTTTTCCCAATTTATACGCCCATGAGTGGAAGTGCCCTATGCTCTCAACGCTGTGTTTATTACTTGTTTCAGGACACACCGTACTCTTCTCCAGAGTGCCTGTTGGCAATTTACATCCCGCCCATCAGCGTAGCAAGGCTTCCATGTCTCCATGGCCTGTCCTGCTTTTCTGGTTTTTACACTTTGTTCAGCATGGCCCTTTTGACCGAGGGCAAGCGAGACTTCTTTGTAGCGCTGATTTGCCCTTCCGGCTTGCTTGGTTGGCCAAAAAGGGCGTATGCGTTTTTTCCTGAATATATTCAGGAAAAAACGCATACGCCCTTTTTGGCCAAGGGCATCATTGTCAACGTTTTGCTGCTTTTCATGTGCTTTAAAGGCGAGTCGAATCTACCTCCTGAAATCTGTTTCCTGCAAATCTGCCTTGCTTTCAAATCCTCTTCGTTGCCTTCCCTCAATATATTTGTGGACGAGAGTTCTCATTTATAACTCTGCACGTTTGTGAATTGCAGTGCCCCTGAGCTCCATTTGTCTCCTCGCTTTTTTGGGAGCTGGCCGCAAAAGCGCAGGATTGCTTCAGGCCCTATTTTGGTTCTGGGGGGCAGGCTGAGCCTGAGGTTCATTCTTCTTCCTGATGGGAAAATGGAGTGACCTATGCCTGTCCCAACACCTAGGGCTCGTCTCTCGTGGGTTCCGCGTCTTCCCGTTCATCCTCAGGACAAATTGCAACCTGTACAATCAGGAGGTTAAAGGTGCTGATTCTCCAAGTAGGGAGATGGTTAGTCAAGCGGCTGGAATGGCGAACCCGAGCACAAGGAGAGGAGAAATGAGGTGCGTTTTAGAAACCTTTCCCGATCTCATGGCATACCATCTTCTGGGTTTCCCATGCATGTTTTGATGTAGGAAGATTCCCTTGTACCTGGAGATTTGAGACCCATGGGGTGTGTTCCCGGCAGTGTTACTTTAAAGTATCTGCATTTGCTCACCCAACCTCACCAACCCTCTCAGCCCCAAGAGTGTCCAGCCTTATGTCTCATCCAGCTGTGGGTCTTGATATGGTCAATCCAGGTTGCATCATAGACCCAGAACGGATTTTGTAAGAATTTATCTCTCTTTCACTGTCTTTGTTTTGTGGGTTTTTTAAAGTAATTTATGTTTAGAATCGGGCTTGGCTGCTTTTCCCTGCTGTGTTGATGCCGCTTTACACCCTCTTGATTCACTTGGAGAGAGATATCGATACATAGGTTTTCAGATTCTTACTAGTCAGATATATTCTTGTGTGTTGACTAGGGTGTGTTGAGTCCAGTTCACTGAGCAGGGAGTAGGCCTTGTCTATTACATATTTGGCTTATGGAGCGGTCTCTGATCTAATTTCAAACCCTTGTTTTATGCATCACCCCACCTCACCTTTCCCATTAAGCAGCCATAGTGTGTCTTCTAAAGGTGTGACTCTGTTTTGTTTTGTAATTCAGTTCAAGTGTAGCGATTTTGACATTCCCTCTATAAGCGATATCTTAGGATAAGTGTCTTTTTCTGTGTGACTTATTTCACTTAGAATCATCGTATCTAAATCCACTCATCATGCTGCTAACTAGCCTTACGACATTGATTTCATGGCTGAGTGATATTCCACTGTGCCAAGTACCACCATTTCTTTATCCATTTTTCTCTTTCCTGGGATATTGAAGGTGTACCGAAGTGGAGGTTCTTGGAAACAGAGCAGCCGTAAACTTTAGGGTGCCTGTGTCTTGTTGATTTTTAGTTTTCCCAATTTATACGCCCATGAGTGGAAGTGCCCTATGCTCTCAACGCTGTGTTTATTACTTGTTTCAGGACACACCGTACTCTTCTCCAGAGTGCCTGTTGGCAATTTACATCCCGCCCATCAGCGTAGCAAGGCTTCCATGTCTCCATGGCCTGTCCTGCTTTTCTGGTTTTTACACTTTGTTCAGCATGGCCCTTTTGACCGAGGGCAAGCGAGACTTCTTTGTAGCGCTGATTTGCCCTTCCGGCTTGCTTGGTTGGCCAAAAAGGGCGTATGCGTTTTTTCCTGAATATATTCAGGAAAAAACGCATACGCCCTTTTTGGCCAAGGGCATCATTGTCAAAGTTTTGCCGCTTTTCATGTGCTTTAAAGGCGAGTCGAATCTACCTCCTGAAATCTGTTTCCTGCAAATCTGCCTTGCTTTCAAATCCTCTTCGTTGCCTTCCCTCAATATATTTGTGGACGAGAGTTCTCATTTATAACTCTGCACGTTTGTGAATTGCAGTGCCCCTGAGCTCCATTTGTCTCCTCGCTTTTTTGGGAGCTGGCCGCAAAAGCGCAGGATTGCTTCAGGCCCTATTTTGGTTCTGGGGGGCAGGCTGAGCCTGTGGTTCATTCTTCTTCCTGATGGGAAAATGGAGTGACCTATGCCTGTCCCAACACCTAGGGCTAGTCTTTCGTTGGTTCCCCGTCTTCCCGTTCATCCTCAGGACAAATTTCAACCTGGACGAAACAGTAGGTTAAAGGTGCTGATTCTCCAAGTAGGGAGATGGTTAGTCAAGCGGCTGGAATGGCGAACCCGAGCACAAGGAGAGGAGAAATGAGGTGCGTTTTAGAAACCTTTCCCGATCTCACGGCATACCATCTTCTGGGTTTCCCATGCATGTTTTGATGTAGGAAGATTCCCTTGTACCTGGAGATTTGAGACCCATGGGGTGGGTACCCCGCGGTATTACTTTAAAGTATCTGCATTTGCTCACCCAACCTCACCAATCCTCTCAGCCCCAAGAGTGTCCAGCCTTATGTCTCATCCAGCTGTGGGTCTAGATATGGTCAATCCAGGTTGCATCAGAGACCCTGAACGGATTTTGTAAGAATTTCTCTCTCTTTCACTGTCTTTGCTTTGTGGGTTTTTTAAAGTAATGTATGTTTAGAATGGGGTTTGGCTGCTTTTCCCTGCTGTGTTTATGCCGCTTTACACCCTCTTGATTCACTTGCAGTGAGATATCGATACATAGGTTTTCAGATTCATACTAGTCAGATATATTCTTGTGTGTTGACTAGGGTGTGTTGAGTCCAGTTCACTGAGCAGGGAGTAGGCCTTGTCTATTACATATTTGGCTTATGGAGCAGTCTCTGAGCTAATTTCAAACCCTTGTTTTATGCATCACCCCACCTCACCTTTCCCGTTAAGCAGCCATAGTGTGTCTTCTAAAGGTGTGACTCTGTTCTGTTTTGTAATTCAGTTCAAGTGTAGCGATTTTGACATTCCCTCTATAAGCGATATCTTAGGATAAGTGTCTTTTTCTGTGTGACTTATTTCACTTAGAATCATCGTATCTAAATCCACTCATCATGCTGCTAACTAGCCTTATGACATTGATTTCATGGCTGAGTGATATTCCACTGTGCCAAGTACCACCATTTCTTTATCCATTTTTCTCTTTCCTGGGATATTGAAGGTGTACCGAAGTGGAGGTTCTTGGAAACAGAGCAGCCGTAAACTTTAGGGTGCCTGTGTCTTGTTGATTTTTAGTTTTCCCAATTTATACGCCCTTGAGTGGAAGTGCCCTATGCTCTCTATGCTGTGTTTATTACTTGTTTCAGGACACACAGTACTCTTCTCCAGAGTGCCTGTTGGCAATTTACATCCCGCCCATCAGCGTAGCAAGGCTCCCATATCTCCATGGCCTGTCCTGCTTTTCTGGTTTTTACACTTTGTTCAGCATGGCCCTTTTGACCGAGGGCAAGCGAGACTTCTTTGTAGCGCTGATTTGCCCTTCCGGCTTGCTTGGTTGGCCAAAAAGGGCGTATGCGTTTTTTCCTGAATATATTCAGGAAAAAACGCATACGCCCTTTTTGGCCAAGGGCATCATTGTCAACGTTTTGCCGCTTTTCATGTGCTTTAAAGGCGAGTCGAATCTACCTCCTGAAATCTGTTTCCTGCAAATCTGCCTTGCTTTCAAATCCTCTTCGTTGCCTTCCCTCAATATATTTGTGGACGAGAGTTCTCATTTATAACTCTGCACGTTTGTGAATTGCAGTGCCCCTGAGCTCCATTTGTCTCCTCGCTTTTTTGGGAGCTGGCCGCAAAAGCGCAGGATTGCTTCAGGCCCTATTTTGGTTCTGGGGGGCAGGCTGAGCCTGTGGTTCATTCTTCTTCCTGATGGGAAAATGGAGTGACCTATGCCTGTCCCAACACCTAGGGCTCGTCTCTCGTTGGTTCCGCGTCTTCCCGTTCATCCTCAGGACAAATTGCAACCTGTACAATCAGGAGGTTAAAGGTGCTGATTCTCCAAGTAGGGAGATGGATAGTCAAGCGGCTGGAATGGCGAACCCGAGCACAAGGAGAGGAGAAATGAGGTGCGTTTTAGAAACCTTTCCCGATCTCATGGCATACCATCTTCTGGGTTTCCCATGCATGTTTTGATGTAGGAAGATTCCCTTGTACCTGGAGATTTGAGACCCATGGGGTGTGTTCCCCGCAGTGTTACTTTAATGTATCTGCATTTGCTCACCCAACCTCACCAACCCTCTCAGCCCCAAGAGTGTCCAGCCTTATGTCTCATCCAGCTGTGGGTCTTCATATGGTCAATCCAGGTTGCATCATAGACCCTGAACGGATTTTGTAAGAATTTCTCTCTCTTTCACTGTCTTTGTTTTGTGGGTTTTTTAAAGTAATTTATGTTTAGAATCAGGCTTGGCTGCTTTTCCCTGCTGTGTTGATGCCGCTTTACACCCTCTTGATTCACTTGCAGAGAGATATCGATACATAGGTTTTCAGATTCTTACTAGTCAGATATATTCTTGTGTGTTGACTAGGGTGTGTTGAGTCCAGTTCACTGAGCAGGGAGTAGGCCTTGTCTATTACATATTTGGCTTATGGAGCAGTCTCTGAGCTAATTTCAAACCCTTGTTTTATGCATCACCCCACCTCAACTTCCCGTTAAGCAGCCATAGTGTGTCTTCTAAAGGTGTGACTCTGTTCTGTTTTGTAATTCAGTTCAAGTGTAGCGATTTTGACATTCCCTCTATAAGCGATATCTTAGGATAAGTGTCTTTTTCTGTGTGACTTATTTCACTTAGAATCATCGTATCTAAATCCACTCATCATGCTGCTAACTAGCCTTATGACATTGATTTCATGGCTGAGTGATATTCCACTGTGCCAAGTACCACCATTTCTTTATCCATTTTTCTCTTTCCTGGGATATTGAAGGTGTACCGAAGTGGAGGTTCTTGGAAACAGAGCAGCCGTAAACTTTAGGGTGCCTGTGTCTTGTTGATTTTTAGTTTTCCCAATTTATACGCCCATGAGTGGAAGTGCCCTATGCTCTCAACGCTGTGTTTATTACTTGTTTCAGGACACACCGTACTCTTCTCCAGAGTGCCTGTTGGCAATTTACATCCCGCCCATCAACGTAGCAAGGCTTCCATGTCTCCATGGCCTGTCCTGCTTTTCTGGTTTTTACACTTTGTTCAGCATGGCCCTTTTGACCGAGGGCAAGCGAGACTTCTTTGTAGCGCTGATTTGCCCTTCCGGCTTGCTTGGTTGGCCAAAAAGGGCGTATGCGTTTTTTCCTGAATATATTCAGGAAAAAACGCATACGCCCTTTTTGGCCAAGGGCATCATTGTCAACGTTTTGCCGCTTTTCATGTGCTTTAAAGGCGAGTCGAATCTACCTCCTGAAATCTGTTTCCTGCAAATCTGCCTTGCTTTCAAATCCTCTTCGTTGCCTTCCCTCAATATATTTGTGGACGAGAGTTCTCATTTATAACTCTGCACGTTTGTGAATTGCAGTGCCCCTGAGCTCCATTTGTCTCCTCGCTTTTTTGGGAGCTGGCCGCAAAAGCGCAGGATTGCTTCAGGCCGTATTTTGGTTCTGGGGGGCAGGCTGAGCCTGTGGTTCATTCTTCTTCCTGATGGGAAAATGGAGTGACCTGTGCCTGTCCCAACACCTAGGGCTAGTCTTTCGTTGGTTCCCCGTCTTCCCGTTCACCCTCAGGACAAATTGCAACCTGGACGAAACAGTAGGTTAAAGGTGCTGATTCTCCAAGTAGGGAGATGGTTAGTCAAGCGGCTGGAATGGCGAACCCGAGCACAAGGAGAGGAGAAATGAGGTGCGTTTTAGAAACCTTTCCCGATCTCACGGCATACCATCTTCTGGGTTTCCCATGCATGTTTTGATGTAGGAAGATTTCCTTGTACCTGGAGATTTGAGACCCATGGGGTGGGTACCCCGCGGTATTACTTTAAAGTATCTGCATTTGCTCACCCAACCTCACCAATCCTCTCAACCCCAAGAGTGTCCAGCCTTATGTCTCATCCAGCTGTGGGTCTAGATATGGTCAATCCAGGTTGCATCAGAGACCCTGAACGGATTTTGTAAGAATTTCTCTCTCTTTCACTGTCTTTGCTTTGTGGGTTTTTTAAAGTAATGTATGTTTAGAATGGGGTTTGGCTGCTTTTCCCTGCTGTGTTTATGCCGCTTTACACCCTCTTGATTCACTTGCAGAGAGATATCAATACATAGGTTTTCAGATTCATACTAGTGAGATATATTCTTGTGCGGTGACTAGGGGGTGTTGAGTCCAGTTCACTGAGCAGGGAGTAGGCCTTGTCTATTACATATTTGGCTTATGGAGCGGTGTCTGAGCTAATTTCAAACCCTTGTTTTATGCATCACCCCACCTCACCTTTCCGGTTAAGCAGCCATAGTGTGTCTTCTAAAGGTGTGCCTCTGTTCTGTTTTGTAATTCAGTTCAAGTGTAGCGATTTTGACATTCCCTCTATAAACGATATCTTAGGATAAGTGCCTTTTTCTGTGTGACTTATTTCACTTAGAATCATCGTACCTAAATCCACTCATCATGCTGCTAACTAGCCTTATGACATTGATTTCATGGCTGAGTGATATTGCATTGTGCCAAGTACCACCATTTCTTTATCCATTTTTCTCTTTCCTGGGATATTGAAGGTGTACCGAAGCGGAGGTTCTTGGAAACAGAGCAGCCGTAAAGTTTGGGGTGCCTGTGTCTTGTTGACTTTTAGTTTTCCCAATTTATACGCCCATGAGTGGAAGTGCCCTATGCTCTCAACGCTGTGTTTATTACTTGTTTCAGGACACACCGTACTCTTCTCCAGAGTGCCTGTTGGCAATTTACATCCCGCCCATCAGCGTAGCAAGGCTCCCATGTCTCCATGGCCTGTCCTGCTTTTCTGGTTTTTACTGTTTGTTCAGCATGGCCCTTTTGACCGAGGGCAAGCGAGACATCTTTGTAGCGCTGATTTGCCCTTCCGGCTTGCTTGGTTGGCCAAAAAGGGCGTATGCGTTTTTTCCTGAATATATTCAGGAAAAAACGCATACGCCCTTTTTGGCCAAGGGCATCATTGTCAACGTTTTGCCGCTTTTCATGTGCTTTAAAGGCGAGTCGAATCTACCTCCTGAAATCTGTTTCCTGCAAATCTGCCTTGCTTTCAAATCCTCTTCGTTGCCTTCCCTCAATATATTTGTGGACGAGAGTTCTCATTTATAACTCTGCACGTTTGTGAATTGCAGTGCCCCTGAGCTCCATTTGTCTCCTCGCTTTTTTGGGAACTGGCCGCAAAAGCGCAGGATTGCTTCAGGCCCTATTTTGGTTCTGGGGGGCAGGCTGAGCCTGTGGTTCATTCTTCTTCCTGATGAGAAAATGGAGTGACCTATGCCTGTCCCAACACCTAGGGCTCGTCTCTCGTTGGTTCCGCGTCTTCCCTTTCATCCTCAGGACAAATTGCAACCTGTACAATCAGGAGGTTAAAGGTGCTGATTCTCCAAGTAGGGAGATGGTTAGTCAAGCAGCTGGAATGGTGAACCCGAGCACAAGGAGAGGAGAAATGAGGTGCATTTTAGAAACCTTTCCCGATCTCATGGCATACCATCTTCTGGGTTTCCCATGCATGTTTTGATGTAGGAAGATGCCCTTGTACCTGGAGATTTGAGACCCATGGGGTGTGTTCCCCGCAGTGTTACTTTAAAGTATCTGCATTTGCTCACCCAACCTCACCAATCCTCTCAGCCCCAAGAGTGTCCAGCCTTATGTCTCATCCAGCTGTGGGTCTAGATATGGTCAATCCAGGTTGCATCATAGACCCTGAACGGATTTTGTAAGAATTTCTCTCTCTTTCACTGTCTTTGTTTTGTGGGTTTTTTAAAGTAATTTATGTTTAGAATCGGGCTTGGCTGCTTTTCCCTGCTGTGTTGATGCCGCTTTACACCCTCTTGATTCACTTGCAGAGAGATATCGATACATAGGTTTTCAGATTCTTACTAGTCAGATATATTCTTGTGTGGTGACTAGGGTGTGTTGAGTCCAGTTCACTGAGCAGGGAGTAGGCCTTGTCTATTACATATTTGGCTTATGGAGCGGTCTCTGAGCTAATTTGAAACCCTTGTTTTATGCATCAACCCACCTCACCTTTCCCTTTAAGCAGCCATAGTGTGTCTTCTAAAGGTGTGACTCTGTTCTGTTTTGTAATTCAGTTCAAGTGTAGCGATTTTGACATTCCCTCTATAAGCGATATCTTAGGATAAGTGTCTTTTTCTGTGTGACTTATTTCACTTAGAATCATCGTACCTAAATCCACTCATCATGCTGCTAACTAGCCTTATGACATTGATTTCATGGCTGAGTGATATTCCATTGTGCCAAGTACCACCATTTCTTTATCCATTTTTCTCTTTCCTGGGATATTGAAGGTGTACCGAAGCGGAGGTTCTTGGAAACAGAGCAGCCGTAAACTTTAGGGTGCCTGTGTCTTGTTGATTTTTAGTTTTCCCAATTTATACGCCCATGAGTGGAAGTGCCCTATGCTCTCTACGCTGTGTTTATTACTTGTTTCAGGACACACCGTACTCTTCTCCAGAGTGCCTGTTGGCAATTTACATCCCGCCCATCAGCGTAGTAAGGCTGCCATGTCTCCATGGCCTGTCCTGCTTTTCTGGTTTTTACACTTTGTTCAGCATGGCCCTTTTGACCAAGGGCAAGCGAGACTTCTTTGTAGCGCTGATTTGCCCTTCCGGCTTGCTTGGTTGGCCAAAAAGGGCGTATGCGTTTTTTCCTGAATATATTCAGGAAAAAACGCATACGCCCTTTTTGGTCAAGGGCATCATTGTCAACGTTTTGCCGCTTTTCATGTGCTTTAAAGGCGAGTCGAATCTACCTCCTGAAATCTGTTTCCTGCAAAACTGCCTTCCTTTCAAATCCTCTTCGTTGCCTTCCCTCAATATATTTGTGGACGAGAGTTCTCATTTATAACTCTGCACGTTTGTGAATTGCAGTGCCCCTGAGCTCCATTTGTCTCCTCGCTTTTTTGGGAACTGGCCGCAAAAGCGCAGGATTGCTTCAGGCCCTATTTTGGTTCTGGGGGGCAGGCTGAGCCTGTGGTTCATTCTTCTTCCTGATGAGAAAATGGAGTGACCTATGCCTGTCCCAACACCTAGGGCTCG
The DNA here is from genome assembly GCF_028564815.1 of Eubalaena glacialis. Lineage (NCBI taxonomy): Eukaryota > Metazoa > Chordata > Mammalia > Artiodactyla > Balaenidae > Eubalaena > Eubalaena glacialis. Next base: position 575,780 of record NW_026871217.1, read on the forward strand.
TCTCTCGTTGGTTCCGCGTCTTCCCTTTCATCCTCAGGACAAATTGCAACCTGTACAATCAGGAGGTTAAAGGTGCTGATTCTCCAAGTAGGGAGATGGTTAGTCAAGCAGCTGGAATGGCGAACCCGAGCACAAGGAGAGGAGAAATGAGGTGCATTTTAGAAACCTTTCCCGATCTCATGGCATACCATCTTCTGGGTTTCCCATGCATGTTTTGATGTAGGAAGATGCCCTTGTACCTGGAGATTTAAACCCATGGGGTGTGTTCCCCGCAGTGTTACTTTAAAGCATCTGCATTTGCTCACCCAACCTCACCAATCCTCTCAGCCCCAAGAGTGTCCAGCCTTATGTCTCATCCAGCTGTGGGTCTAGATATGGTCAATCCAGGTTGCATCATAGACCCTGAACGGATTTTGTAAGAATTTCTCTCTCTTTCACTGTCTTTGTTTTGTGGGTTTTTTAAAGTAATTTATGTTTAGAATCGGGCTTGACTGCTTTTCCCTGCTGTGTTGATGCCGCTTTACACCCTCTTGATTCACTTGCAGAGAGATATCGATACATAGGTTTTCAGATTCTTACTAGTCAGATATATTCTTGTGTGGTGACTAGGGTGTGTTGAGTCCAGTTCACTGAGCAGTGAGTAGGCCTTGTCTATTACATATTTGGCTTATGGAGCGGTCTCTGAGCTAATTTGAAACCCTTGTTTTATGCATCAACCCACCTCACCTTTCCCTTTAAGCAGCCATAGTGTGTCTTCTAAAGGTGTGACTCTGTTCTGTTTTGTAATTCAGTTCAAGTGTAGCGATTTTGACATTCCCTCTATAAGCGATATCTTAGGATAAGTGTCTTTTTCTGTGTGACTTATTTCACTTAGAATCATCGTACCTAAATCCACTCATCATGCTGCTAACTAGCCTTATGACATTGATTTCATGGCTGAGTGATATTCCATTGTGCCAAGTACCACCATTTCTTTATCCATTTTTCGCTTTCCTGGGATATTGAAGGTGTACCGAAGCGGAGGTTCTTGGAAACAGAGCAGCCGTAAACTTTAGGGTGCCTGTGTCTTGTTGATTTTTAGTTTTCCCAATTTATACGCCCATGAGTGGAAGTGCCCTATGCTCTCTACGCTGTGTTTATTACTTGTTTCAGGACACACCGTACTCTTCTCCAGAGTGCCTGTTGGCAATTTACATCCCGCCCATCAGCGTAGTAAGGCTGCCATGTCTCCATGGCCTGTCCTGCTTTTCTGGTTTTTACACTTTGTTCAGCATGGCCCTTTTGACCGAGGGCAAGCGAGACTTCTTTGTAGCGCTGATTTGCCCTTCCGGCTTGCTTGGTTGGCCAAAAAGGGCGTATGCGTTTTTTCCTGAATATATTCAGGAAAAAACGCATACGCCCTTTTTGGTCAAGGGCATCATTGTCAACGTTTTGCCGCTTTTCATGTGCTTTAAAGGCGAGTCGAATCTACCTCCTGAAATCTGTTTCCTGCAAAACTGCCTTCCTTTCAAATCCTCTTCGTTGCCTTCCCTCAATATATTTGTGGACGAGAGTTCTCATTTATAACTCTGCACGTTTGTGAATTGCAGTGCCCCTGAGCTCCATTTGTCTCCTCGCTTTTTTGGGAACTGGCCGCAAAAGCGCAGGATTGCTTCAGGCCCTATTTTGGTTCTGGGGGGCAGGCTGAGCCTGTGGTTCATTCTTCTTCCTGATGAGAAAATGGAGTGACCTATGCCTGTCCCAACACCTAGGGCTCGTCTCTCGTTGGTTCCGCGTCTTCCCTTTCATCCTCAGGACAAATTGCAACCTGTACAATCAGGAGGTTAAAGGTGCTGATTCTCCAAGTAGGGAGATGGTTAGTCAAGCAGCTGGAATGGCGAACCCGAGCACAAGGAGAGGAGAAATGAGGTGCATTTTAGAAACCTTTCCCGATCTCATGGCATACCATCTTCTGGGTTTCCCATGCATGTTTTGATGTAGGAAGATGCCCTTGTACCTGGAGATTTGAGACCCATGGGGTGTGTTCCCCGCAGTGTTACTTTAAAGTATCTGCATTTGCTCACCCAACCTCACCAATCCTCTCAGCCCCAAGAGTGTCCAGCCTTATGTCTCATCCAGCTGTGGGTCTAGATATGGTCAATCCAGGTTGCATCATAGACCCTGAACGGATTTTGTAAGAATTTCTCTCTCTTTCACTGTCTTTGTTTTGTGGGTTTTTTAAAGTAATTTATGTTTAGAATCGGGCTTGGCTGCTTTTCCCTGCTGTGTTGATGCCGCTTTACACCCTCTTGATTCACTTGCAGAGAGATATCGATACATAGGTTTTCAGATTCTTACTAGTCAGATATATTCTTCTGTGGTGACTAGGGTGTGTTGAGTCCAGTTCACTGAGCAGGGAGTAGGCCTTGTCTATTACATATTTGGCTTATGGAGCGGTCTCTGAGCTAATTTGAAACCCTTGTTTTATGCATCACCCCACCTCACCTTTCCCGTTAAGCAGCCATAGTGTGTCTTCTAAAGGTGTGACTCTGTTCTGTTTTGTAATTCAGTTCAAGTGTAGCGATTTTGACATTCCCTCTATAAGCGATATCTTAGGATAAGTGTCTTTTTCTGTGTGACTTATTTCACTTAGAATCATCGTACCTAAATCCACTCATCATGCTGCTAACTAGCCTTATGACATTGATTTCATGGCTGAGTGATATTCCATTGTGCCAAGTACCACCATTTCTTTATCCATTTTTCTCTTTCCTGGGATATTGAAGGTGTACCGAAGTGGCTGTTCTTGGAAACAGAGCAGCCGTAAACTTTAGGGTGCCTGTGTCTTGTTGATTTTTAGTTTTCCCAATTTATACGCCCTTGAGTGGAAGTGCCCTATGCTCTCTACGCTGTGTTTATTACTTGTTTCAGGACACACCGTACTCTTCTCCAGAGTGCCTCTTAGCAATTTACATCCCGCCCATCAGCATACCAAGGCTCCCATGTCTCCATGGCCTGTCCTGCTTTTCTGGTTTTTACTGTTTGTTCAGCATGGCCCTTTTGACCGAGGGCAAGCGAGACTTCTTTGTAGCGCTGATTTGCCCTTCCGGCTTGCTTGGTTGGCCAAAAAGGGCGTATGCGTTTTTTCCTGAATATATTCAGGAAAAAACGCATACGCCCTTTTTGGTCAAGGGCATCATTGTCAACGTTTTGCCGCTTTTCATGTGCTTTAAAGGCGAGTCGAATCTACCTCCTGAAATCTGTTTCCTGCAAATCTGCCTTGCTTTCAAATCCTCTTCGTTGCCTTCCCTCAATATATTTGTGGACGAGAGTTCTCATTTATAACTCTGCACGTTTGTGAATTGCAGTGCCCCTGAGCTCCATTTGTCTCCTCGCTTTTTTGGGAGCTGGCCGCAAAAGCGCAGGATTGCTTCAGGCCCTATTTTGGTTCTGGGGGGCAGGCTGAGCCTGTGGTTCATTCTTCTTCCTGATGGGAAAATGGAGTGACCTATGCCTGTCCCAACACCTAGGGCTCGTCCCTCGTTGGTTCCGCGTCTTCCTGTTCATCCTCAGGACAAATTGCAACCTGTACAATCAGGAGGTTAAAGGTGCTGATTCTCCAAGTAGGGAGATGGATAGTCAAGCGGCTGGAATGGCGAACCCGAGCACAAGGAGAGGAGAAATGAGGTGCGTTTTAGAAACCTTTCCCGATCTCACGGCATACCATCTTCTGGCTTTCCCATGCATGTTTTGATGTAGGAAGATTCCCTTGTACCTGGAGATTTGAGACCCATGGGGTGGGTACCCCGCGGTATTATTTTAAAGTATCTGCATTTGCTCACCCAACCTCACCAATCCTCTCAGCCCCAAGAGTGTCCAGCCTTATGTCTCATCCAGCTGTGGGTCTTCATATGGTCAATCCAGGTTGCATCAGAGACCCTGAACGGATTTTGTAAGAATTTCTCTCTCTTTCACTGTCTTTGCTTTGTGGGTTTTTTAAAGTAATGTATGTTTAGAATGGGGTTTGGCTGCTTTTCCCTGCTGTGTTTATGCCGCTTTACACCCTCTTGATTCACTTGCAGAGAGATATCAATACATAGGTTTTCAGATTCATACTAGTCAGATATATTCTTGTGCGGTGACTAGGGGGTGTTGAGTCCAGTTCACTGAGCAGGGAGTAGGCCTTGTCTATTACATATTTGGCTTATGGAGCGGTCTCTGAGCTAATTTCAAACCCTTGTTTTATGCATCACCCCACCTCACCTTTCCCGTTAAGCAGCCATAGTGTGTCTTCTAAAGGTGTGACTCTGTTCTGTTTTGTAATTCAGTTCAAGTGTAGCGATTTTGACATTCCCTCTATAAGCGATATCTTAGGATAAGTGTCTTTTTCTGTGTGACTTATTTCACTTAGAATCATCGTACCTAAATCCACTCATCATGCTGCTAACTAGCCTTATGACATTGATTTCATGGCTGAGTGATATTCCATTGTGCCAAGTACCACCATTTCTTTATCCATTTTTCTCTTTCCTGGGATATTGAAGGTGTACCGAAGTGGAGGTTCTTGGAAACAGAGCAGCCGTAAACTTTAGGGTGCCTGTGTCTTGTTGATTTTTAGTTTTCCCAATTTATACGCCCTTGAGTGGAAGTGCCCTATGCTCTCTACGCTGTGTTTATTACTTGTTTCAGGACACACCGTACTCTTCTCCAGAGTGCCTGTTGGCAATTTACATCCCGCCCATCAGCGTAGCAAGGCTCCCATGTCTCCATGGCCTGTCCTGCTTTTCTGGTTTTTACTGTTTGTTCAGCATGACCCTTTTGACCGAGGGCAAGCGAGACTTCTTTGTAGCGCTGATTTGCCCTTCCGGCTTGCTTGGTTGGCCAAAAAGGGCGTATGCGTTTTTTCCTGAATATATTCAGGAAAAAACGCATACGCCCTTTTTGGCCAAGGGCATCATTGTCAACGTTTTGCCGCTTTTCATGTGCTTTAAAGGCGAGTCGAATCTACCTCCTGAAATCTGTTTCCTGCAAATCTGCCTTGCTTTCAAATCCTCTTCGTTGCCTTCCCTCAATATATTTGTGGACGAGAGTTCTCATTTATAACTCTGCACGTTTGTGAATTGCAGTGCCCCTGAGCTCCATTTGTCTCCTCGCTTTTTTGGGAGCTGGCCGCAAAAGCGCAGGATTGCTTCAGGCCGTATTTTGGTTCTGGGGGGCAGGCTGAGCCTGTGGTTCATTCTTCTTCCTGATGGGAAAATGGAGTGACCTGTGCCTGTCCCAACACCTAGGGCTAGTCTTTCGTTGGTTCCCCGTCTTCCCATTCATCCTCAGGACAAATTGCAACCTGGACGAAACAGTAGGTTAAAGGTGCTGATTCTCCAAGTAGGGAGATGGTTAGTCAAGCGGCTGGAATGGCGAACCCGAGCACAAGGAGAGGAGAAATGAGGTGCGTTTTAGAAACCTTTCCCGATCTCACGGCATACCATCTTCTGGGTTTCCCATGCATGTTTTGATGTAGGAAGATTCCCTTGTACCTGGAGATTTGAGACCCATGGGGTGGGTACCCCGCGGTATTACTTTAAAGTATCTGCATTTGCTCACCCAACCTCACCAATCCTCTCAGCCCCAAGAGTGTCCAGCCTTATGTCTCATCCAGCTGTGGGTCTAGATATGGTCAATCCAGGTTGCATCAGAGACCCTGAACGGATTTTGTAAGAATTTCTCTCTCTTTCACTGTCTTTGCTTTGTGGGTTTTTTTAAAGTAATGTATGTTTAGAATGGGGTTTGGCTGCTTTTCCCTGCTGTGTTTATGCCGCTTTACACCCTCTTGATTCACTTGCAGAGAGATATCGATACATAGGTTTTCAGATTCATACTAGTCAGATATATTCTTGTGCGGTGACTAGGGGGTGTTGAGTCCAGTTCACTGAGCAGGGAGTAGGCCTTGTCTATTACATATTTGGCTTATGGAGCGGTGTCTGAGCTAATTTCAAACCCTTGTTTTATGCATCACCCCACCTCACCTTTCCCGTTAAGCAGCCATAGTGTGTCTTCTAAAGGTGTGACTCTGTTCTGTTTTGTAATTCAGTTCAAGTGTAGCGATTTTGACATTCCCTCTATAAGCGATATCTTAGGATAAGTGTCTTTTTCTGTGTGACTTATTTCACTTAGAATCATCGTACCTAAATCCACTCATTATGCTGCTAACTAGCCTTATGACATTGATTTCATGGCTGAGTGATATTCCATTGTGCCAAGTACCACCATTTCTTTATCCATTTTTCTATTTCCTGGGATATTGAAGGTGTACCGAAGTGGAGGTTCTTGGAAACAGAGCAGCCGTAAACTTTAGGGTGCCTGTGTCTTGTTGATTTTTAGTTTTCCCAATTTATACGCCCTTGAGTGGAAGTGCCCTATGCTCTCTACGCTGTGTTTATTACTTGTTTCAGGACACACCGTACTCTTCTCCAGAGTGCCTGTTGGCAATTTACATCCCGCCCATCAGCGTAGCAAGGCTCTCATGTCTCCATGGCCTGTCCTGCTTTTCTGGTTTTTACACTTTGTTCAGCATGGCCCTTTTGACCGAGGGCAAGCGAGACTTCTTTGTAGCGCTGATTTGCCCTTCCGGCTTGCTTGGTTGGCCAAAAAGGGCGTATGCGTTTATTCCTGAATATATTCAGGAAAAAACGCATACGCCCTTTTTGGCCAAGGGCATCATTGTCAACGTTTTGCCGCTTTTCATGTGCTTTAAAGGCGAGTCGAATCTACCTCCTGAAATCTGTTTCCTGCAAATCTGCCTTGCTTTCAAATCCTCTTCGTTGCCTTCCCTCAATATATTTGTGGACGAGAGTTCTCATTTATAACTCTGCACGTTTGTGAATTGCAGTGCCCCTGAGCTCCATTTGTCTCCTCGCTTTTTTGGGAGCTGGCCGCAAAAGCGCAGGATTGCTTCAGGCCCTATTTTGGTTCTGGGGGGCAGGCTGAGCCTGTGGTTCATTCTTCTTCCTGATGGGAAAATGGAGTGACCTGTGCCTGTCCCAAAACCTAGGGCTAGTCTTTCGTTGGTTCCCCGTCTTCCCGTTCATCCTCAGGACAAATTGCAACCTGGACGAAACAGTAGGTTAAAGGTGCTGATTCTCCAAGTAGGGAGATGGTTAGTCAAGCGGCTGGAATGGCGAACCCGAGCACAAGGAGAGGAGAAATGAGGTGCGTTTTAGAAACCTTTTCCGATCTCACGGCATACCATCTTCTGGGTTTCCCATGCATGTTTTGATGTAGGAAGATTCCCTTGTACCTGGAGATTTGAGACCCATGGGGTGGGTACCCCGCGGTATTACTTTAAAGTATCTGCATTTGCTCACCCAACCTCACCAATCCTCTCAGCCCCAAGAATATCCAGCCTTATGTCTCATCCAGCTGTGGGTCTAGATATGGTCAATCCAGGTTGCATCAGAGACCCTGAACGGATTTTGTAAGAATTTCTCTCTCTTTCACTGTCTTTGCTTTGTGGGTTTTTTTAAAGTAATGTATGTTTAGAATGGGGTTTGGCTGCTTTTCCCTGCTGTGTTTATGCCGCTTTACACCCTCTTGATTCACTTGCAGAGAGATATCGATACATAGGTTTTCAGATTCATACTAGTCAGATATATTCTTGTGCGGTGACTAGGGGGTGTTGAGTCCAGTTCACTGAGCAGGGAGTAGGCCTTGTCTATTACATATTTGGCTTATGGAGCGGTGTCTGAGCTAATTTCAAACCCTTGTTTTATGCATCACCCCACCTCACCTTTCCCGTTAAGCAGCCATAGTGTGTCTTCTAAAGGTGTGACTCTGTTCTGTTTTGTAATTCAGTTCAAGTGTAGCGATTTTGACATTCCCTCTATAAGCGATATCTTAGGATAAGTGTCTTTTTCTGTGTGACTTATTTCACGTAGAATCATCGTCACTAAATCCACTCATCATGCTGCTAACTAGCCTTATGACATTGATTTCATGGCTGAGTGATATTGCATTGTGCCAAGTACCAACATTTCTTTATCCATTTTTCTCTTTCCTGGGATATTGAAGGTGTACCGAAGCGGAGGTTCTTGGAAACAGAGCAGCCGTAAAGTTTGGGGTGCCTGTGTCTTGTTGACTTTTTGTTTTCCCAATTTATACGCCCATGAGTGGAAGTGCCCTATGCTCTCAACGCTGTGTTTATTACTTGTTTCAGGACACACCGTACTCTTCTCCAGAGTGCCTGTTGGCAATTTACATCCCGCCCATCAGCGTAGCAAGGCTCCCATGTCTCCATGGCCTGTCCTGCTTTTCTGGTTTTTACACTTTGTTCAGCATGGCCCTTTTGACCGAGGGCAAGCGAGACTTCTTTGTAGCGCTGATTTGCCCTTCCGGCTTGCTTGGTTGGCCAAAAAGGGCGTATGCGTTTTTTCCTGAATATATTCAGGAAAAAACGCATACGCCCTTTTTGGCCAAGGGCATCATTGTCAACGTTTTGCCGCTTTTCATGTGCTTTAAAGGCGAGTCGAATCTACCTCCTGAAATCTGTTTCCTACAAATCTGCCTTGCTTTCAAATCCTCTCCGTTGCCTTCCCTCAATATATTTGTGGACGAGAGTTCTCATTTATAACTCTGCACGTTTGTGAATTGCAGTGCCCCTGAGCTCCATTTGTCTCCTCGCTTTTTTGGGAGCTGGCCGCAAAAGCGCAGGATTGCTTCAGGCCCTATTTTGGTTCTGGGGGGCAGGCTGAGCCTGTGGTTCATTCTTCTTCCTGATGAGAAAATGGAGTGACCTATGCATGTCCCAACACCTAGGGCTCGTCTCTCTTTGGTTCCGCGTCTTCCCGTTCATCCTCAGGACAAATTGCAACCTGTACAATCAGGAGGTTAAAGGTGCTGATTCTCCAAGTAGAGAGATGGTTAGTCAAGCAGCTGGAATGGTGAACCCGAGCACAAGGAGAGGAGAAATGAGGTGCAGTTTAGAAACCTTTCCCGATCTCATGGCATACCATCTTCTGGGTTTCCCATGCATGTTTTGATGTAGGAAGATGCCCTTGTACCTGGAGATTTGAGACCCATGGGGTGTGTTCCCCGCAGGGTTACTTTAAAGTATCTGCATTTGCTCACCCAACCTCACCAATCCTCTCAGCCCCAAGAGTGTCCAGCCTTATGTCTCATCCAGCTGTGGGTCTAGATATGGTCAATCCAGGTTGCATCATAGACCCTGAATGGATTTTGTAAGAATTTCTCTCTCTTTCACTGTCTTTGTTTTGTGGGTTTTTTAAAGTATTTTATGTTTAGAATCGGGCTTGGCTGCTTTTCCCTGCTGTGTTGATGCCGCTTTACACCCTCTTGATTCACTTGCAGAGAGATATCGATACATAGGTTTTCAGATTCTTACTAGTCAGATATATTCTTGTGTGGTGACTAGGGTGTGTTGAGTCCAGTTCACTGAGCAGGGAGTAGGCCTTGTCTATTACATATTTGGCTTATGGAGCGATCTCTGAGCTAATTTGAAACCCTTGTTTTATGCATCACCCCACCTCACCTTTCCAGTTAAGCAGCCATAGTGTGTCTTCAAAAGGTGTGACTCTGTTCTGTTTTGTAATTCAGTTCAAGTGTAGCGATTTTGACATTCCCTCTATAAGCGATATCTTAGGATAAGTGTCTTTTTCTGTGTGACTTATTTCACTTAGAATCATCGTACCTAAATCCACTCATCATGCTGCTAACTAGCCTTATGACATTGATTTCATGGCTGAGTGATATTCCATTGTTCCAAGTACCACCATTTCTTTATCCATTTTTCTCTTTCCTGGGATATTGAAGATGTACCGAAGCAGAGGTTCTTGGAAACAGAGCAGCCGTAAACTTTAGGGTGCCTGTGTCTTGTTGATTTTTAGTTTTCCCAATTTATACGCCCATGAGTGGAAGTGCCCTATGCTCTCTACGCTGTGTTTATTACTTGTTTCAGGACACACCGTACTCTTCTCCAGAGTGCCTGTTGGCAATTTACATCCCGCCCATCAGCGTAGTAAGGCTCCCATGTCTCCATGGCCTGTCCTGCTTTTCTGGGTTTTACACTTTGTTCAGCATGGCCCTTTTGACCGAGGGCAAGCGAGACTTCTTTGTAGCGCTGATTTGCCCTTCCGGCTTGCTTGGTTGGCCAAAAAGGGCGTATGCGTTTTTTCCTGAATATATTCAGGAAAAAACGCATACGCCCTTTTTGGCCAAGGGCATCATTGTCAACGTTTTGCCGCTTTTCATGTGCTTTAAAGGCGAGTCGAATCTACCTCCTGAAATCTGTTTCCTGCAAATCTGCCTTGCTTTCAAATCCTCTTCGGTGCCTTCCCTCAATATATTTGTGGACGAGAGTTCTCATTTATAACTCTGCACGTTTGTGAATTGCAGTGCCCCTGAGCTCCATTTGTCTCCTCGCTTTTTTGGGAGCTGGCCGCAAAAGCGCAGGATTGCTTCAGGCCCTATTTTGGTTCTGGGGGGCAGGCTGAGCCTGTGGTTCATTCTTCTTCCTGATGGGAAAATGGAGTGACCTATGCCTGTCCCAACACCTAGGGCTCGTCTCTCGTTGGTTCCCCGTCTTCACGTTCATCCTCAGGACAAATTGCAACCTGTACAATCAGGAGGTTAAAGGTGCTGATTCTCCAAGTAGGGAGATGGTTAGTCAAGCAGCTGGAATGGTGAACCCGAGCACAAGGAGAGGAGAAATGAGGTGCATTTTAGAAACCTTTCCCGATCTCATGGCATACCATCTTCTGGGTTTCCCATGCATGTTTTGATGTAGGCAGATGCCCTTGTACCTGGAGATTTGATACCCATGGGGTGTGTTCCCCGCAGTGTTACTTTAAAGTATCTGCGTTTGCTCACCCAACCTCACCAATCCTCTCAGCCCCAAGAGTGTCCAGCCTTATGTCTCATCCAGCTGTGGGTCTAGATATGGTCAATCCAGGTTGCATCATAGACCCTGAACGGATTTTGTAAGAATTTCTCTCTCTTTCACTGTCTTTGTTTTGTGGGTTTTTTAAAGTAATTTATGTTTAGAATCGGGCTTGGCTGCTTTTCCCTGCTGTGTTGATGCCGCTTTACACCCTCTTGATTCACTTGCAGAGAGATATCGATACATAGGTTTTCAGATTCTTACTAGTCAGATATATTCTTGTGTGGTGACTAGGGTGTGTTGAGTCCAGTTCACTGAGCAGGGAGTAGGCCTTGTCTATTACATATTTGGCTTATGGAGCGGTCTCTGAGCTAATTTGAAACCCTTGTTTTATGCATCACCCCACCTCACCTTTCCCGTTAAGCAGCCATAGTGTGTCTTCTAAAGGTGTGACTCTGTTCTGTTTTGTAATTCAGTTCAAGTGTAGCGATTTTGACATTCCCTCTATAAGCGATATCTTAGGATAAGTGTCTTTTTCTGTGTGACTTATTTCACTTAGAATCATCGTACCTAAATCCACTCATCATGCTGCTAACTAGCCTTATGACATTGATTTCATGGCTGAGTGATATTCCATTGTGCCAATTACCACCATTTATTTATCCATTTTTCTCTTTCCTGGGATATTGAAGGTGTACCGAAGCGGAGGTTCTTGGAAACAGAGCAGCCGTAAACTTTAGGGTGCCTGTGTCTTGTTGATTTTTAGTTTTCCCAATTTATACGCCCATGAGTGGAAGTGCCCTATGCTCTCTACGCTGTGTTTATTACTTGTTTCAGGACACACCGTACTCTTCTCCAGAGTGCCTGTTGGCAATTTACATCCCGCCCATCAGCGTAGTAAGGCTCCCATGTCTCCATGGCCTGTGCTGCTTTTCTGGGTTTTACACTTTGTTCAGTATGGCCCTTTTGACCGAGGGCAAGCGAGACTTCTTTGTAGCGCTGATTTGCCCTTCCGGCTTGCTTGGTTGGCCAAAAAGGGCGTATGCGTTTTTTCCTGAATATATTCAGGAAAAAACGCATACGCCCTTTTTGGCCAAGGGCATCATTGTCAAGGTTTTGCCGCTTTTCATGTGCTTTAAAGGCGAGTCGAATCTACCTCCTGAAATCTGTTTCCTGCAAATCTGCCTTGCTTTCAAATCCTCTTCGTTGCCTTCCCTCAATATATTTGTGGACGAGAGTTCTCATTTATAACTCTGCACGTTTGTGAATTGCAGTGCCCCTGAGCTCCATTTGTCTCCTCGCTTTTTTGGGAGCTGGCCGCAAAAGCGCAGGATTGCTTCAGGCCCTATTTTGGTTCTGGGGGGCAGGCTGAGCCTGTGGTTCATTCTTCTTCCTGATGGGAAAATGGAGTGACCTATGCCTGTCCCAACACCTAGGGCTCGTCTCTCGTTGGTTCCCCGTCTTCACGTTCATCCTCAGGACAAATTGCAACCTGTACAATCAGGAGGTTAAAGGTGCTGATTCTCCAAGTAGGGAGATGGTTAGTCAAGCAGCTGGAATGGTGAACCCGAGCACAAGGAGAGGAGAAATGAGGTGCATTTTAGAAACCTTTCCCGATCTCATGGCATACCATCTTCTGGGTTTCCCATGCATGTTTTGATGTAGGCAGATGCCCTTGTACCTGGAGATTTGATACCCATGGGGTGTGTTCCCCGCAGTGTTACTTTAAAGTATCTGCGTTTGCTCACCCAACCTCACCAATCCTCTCAGCCCCAAGAGTGTCCAGCCTTATGTCTCATCCAGCTGTGGGTCTAGATATGGTCAATCCAGGTTGCATCATAGACCCTGAACGGATTTTGTAAGAATTTCTCTCTCTTTCACTGTCTTTGTTTTGTGGGTTTTTTAAAGTAATTTATGTTTAGAATCGGGCTTGGCTGCTTTTCCCTGCTGTGTTGATGCCGCTTTACACCCTCTTGATTCACTTGCAGAGAGATATCGATACATAGGTTTTCAGATTCTTACTAGTCAGATATATTCTTGTGTGGTGACTAGGGTGTGTTGAGTCCAGTTCACTGAGCAGGGAGTAGGCCTTGTCTATTACATATTTGGCTTATGGAGCGGTCTCTGAGCTAATTTGAAACCCTTGTTTTATGCATCACCCCACCTCACCTTTCCCGTTAAGCAGCCATAGTGTGTCTTCTAAAGGTGTGACTCTGTTCTGTTTTGTAATTCAGTTCAAGTGTAGCGATTTTGACATTCCCTCTATAAGCGATATCTTAGGATAAGTGTCTTTTTCTGTGTGACTTATTTCACTTAGAATCATCGTACCTAAATCCACTCATCATGCTGCTAACTAGCCTTATGACATTGATTTCATGGCTGAGTGATATTCCATTGTGCCAAGTACCACCATTTATTTATCCATTTTTCTCTTTCCTGGGATATTGAAGGTGTACCGAAGCGGAGGTTCTTGGAAACAGAGCAGCCGTAAACTTTAGGGTGCCTGTGTCTTGTTGATTTTTAGTTTTCCCAATTTATACGCCCATGAGTGGAAGTGCCCTATGCTCTCTACGCTGTGTTTATTACTTGTTTCAGGACACACCGTACTCTTCTCCAGAGTGCCTGTTGGCAATTTACATCCCGCCCATCAGCGTAGTAAGGCTCCCATGTCTCCATGGCCTGTCCTGCTTTTCTGGGTTTTACACTTTGTTCAGTATGGCCCTTTTGACCGAGGGCAAGCGAGACTTCTTTGTAGCGCTGATTTGCCCTTCCGGCTTGCTTGGTTGGCCAAAAAGGGCGTATGCGTTTTTTCCTGAATATATTCAGGAAAAAACGCATACGCCCTTTTTGGCCAAGGGCATCATTGTCAACGTTTTGCCGCTTTTCATGTGCTTTAAAGGCGAGTCGAATCTACCTCCTGAAATCTGTTTCCTGCAAATCTGCCTTGCTTTCAAATCCTCTTCGTTGCCTTCCCTCAATATATTTGTGGACGAGAGTTCTCATTTATAACTCTGCACGTTTGTGAATTGCAGTGCCCCTGAGCTCCATTTGTCTCCTCGCTTTTTTGGGAGCTGGCCGCAAAAGCGCAGGATTGCTTCAGGCCCTATTTTGGTTCTGGGGGGCAGGCTGAGCCTGTGGTTCATTCTTCTTCCTGATGGGAAAATGGAGTGACCTATGCCTGTCCCAACACCTAGGGCTCGTCTCTCGTTGGTTCCGCGTCTTCACGTTCATCCTCAGGACAAATTGCAACCTGTACAATCAGGAGGTTAAAGGTGCTGATTCTCCAAGTAGGGAGATGGTTAGTCAAGCAGCTGGAATGGTGAACCCGAGCACAAGGAGAGGAGAAATGAGGTGCATTTTAGAAACCTTTCCCGATCTCATGGCATACCATCTTCTGGGTTTCCCATGCATGTTTTGATGTAGGCAGATGCCCTTGTACCTGGAGATTTGATACCCATGGGGTGTGTTCCCCGCAGTGTTACTTTAAAGTATCTGCGTTTGCTCACCCAACCTCACCAATCCTCTCAGCCCCAAGAGTGTCCAGCCTTATGTCTCATCCAGCTGTGGGTCTAGATATGGTCAATCCAGGTTGCATCATAGACCCTGAACGGATTTTGTAAGAATTTCTCTCTCTTTCACTGTCTTTGTTTTGTGGGTTTTTTAAAGTAATTTATGTTTAGAATCGGGCTTGGCTGCTTTTCCCTGCTGTGTTGATGCCGCTTTACACCCTCTTGATTCACTTGCAGAGAGATATCGATACATAGGTTTTCAGATTCTTACTAGTCAGATATATTCTTGTGTGGTGACTAGGGTGTGTTGAGTCCAGTTCACTGAGCAGGGAGTAGGCCTTGTCTATTACATATTTGGCTTATGGAGCGGTCTCTGAGCTAATTTGAAACCCTTGTTTTATGCATCACCCCACCTCACCTTTCCCGTTAAGCAGCCATAGTGTGTCTTCTAAAGGTGTGACTCTGTTCTGTTTTGTAATTCAGTTCAAGTGTAGCGATTTTGACATTCCCTCTATAAGCGATATCTTAGGATAAGTGTCTTTTTCTGTGTGACTTATTTCACTTAGAATCATCGTACCTAAATCCACTCATCATGCTGCTAACTAGCCTTATGACATTGATTTCATGGCTGAGTGATATTCCATTGTGCCAAGTACCACCATTTATTTATCCATTTTTCTCTTTCCTGGGATATTGAAGGTGTACCGAAGCGGAGGTTCTTGGAAACAGAGCAGCCGTAAACTTTAGGGTGCCTGTGTCTTGTTGATTTTTAGTTTTCCCAATTTATACGCCCATGAGTGGAAGTGCCCTATGCTCTCAACGCTGTGTTTATTACTTGTTTCAGGACACACCGTACTCATCTCCAGAGTGCCTGTTGGCAATTTACATCCCGCCCATTAGCGTAGCAAGGCTCCCATGTCTCCATGGCCTGTCCTGCTTTTCTGGTTTTTACACTTTGTTCAGCATGGCCCTTTTGACCGAGGGCAAGCGAGACTTCTTTGTAGCACTGATTTGCCCTTCCGGCTTGCTTGGTTGGCCAAAAAGGGCGTATGCGTTTTTTCCTGAATATATTCAGGAAAAAACGCATACGCCCTTTTTGGCCAAGGGCATCATTGTCAACGTTTTGCCGCTTTTCATGTGCTTTAAAGGCGAGTCGAATCTACCTCCTGAAATCTGTTTCCTGCAAATCTGCCTTGCTTTCAAATCCTCTTCGTTGCCTTCCCTCAATACATTTGTGGACGAGAGTTCTCATTTATAACTCTGCACGTTTGTGAATTGCAGTGCCCCTGAGCTCCATTTGTCTCCTCGCTTTTTTGGGAGCTGGCCGCAAAAGCGCAGGATTGCTTCAGGCCCTATTTTGGTTCTGGGGGGCAGGCTGAGCCTGTGGTTCATTCTTCTTCCTGATGGGAAAATGGAGTGACCTGTGCCTGTCCCAACACCTAGGGCTAGTCTTTCGTTGGTTCCCCGTCTTCCCGTTCATCCTCAGGACAAATTGCAACCTGGACGAAACAGTAGGTTAAAGGTGCTGATTCTCCAAGTAGGGAGATGGTTAGTCAAGCGGCTGGAATGGTGAACCCGAGCAGAAGGAGAGGAGAAATGAGGTGTGTTTTAGAAACCTTTCCCGATCTCACGGCCTACCATCTTCTGGGTTTCCCATGCATGTTTTGATGTAGGAAGATTCCCTTGTACCTGGAGATTTGAGACCCATGGGGTGGGTACCCCGCGGTATTACTTTAAAGTATCTGCATTTGCTCACCCAACCTCACCAATCCTCTCAGCCCCAAGAGTGTCCAGCCTTATGTCTCATCCAGCTGTGGGTCTAGATATGGTCAATCCAGGTTGCATCAGAGACCCTGAACGGATTTTGTAAGAATTTCTCTCTCTTTCACTGTCTTTGCTTTGTGGGTTTTTTAAAGTAATGTATGTTTAGAATGGGGTTTGGCTGCTTTTCCCTGCTGTGTTTATGCCGCTTTACACCCTCTTGATTCACTTGCAGAGAGATATCAATACATAGGTTTTCAGACTCATACTAGTCAGATATATTCTTGTGCGGTGACTAGGGGGTGTTGAGTCCAGTTCACTGAGCAGGGAGTAGGCCTTGTCTATTACATATTTGGCTTATGGAGCGGTGTCTGAGCTAATTTCAAACCCTTGTTTTATGCATCACCCCACCTCACCTTTCCGGTTAAGCAGCCATAGTGTGTCTTCTAAAGGTGTGACTCTGTTCTGTTTTGTAATTCAGTTCAAGTGTAGCGATTTTGACATTCCCTCTATAAGCGATATCTTAGGATAAGTGTCTTTTTCTGTGTGACTTATTTCACTTAGAATCATCGTACCTAAATCCACTCATCATGCTGCTAACTAGCCTTATGACATTGATTTCATGGCTGAGTGATATTCCATTGTGCCAAGTACCACCATTTATTTATCCATTTTTCTCTTTCCTGGGATATTGAAGGTGTACCGAAGCGGAGGTTCTTGGAAACAGAGCAGCCGTAAACTTTAGGGTGCCTGTGTCTTGTTGATTTTTAGTTTTCCCAATTTATACGCCCATGAGTGGAAGTGCCCTATGCTCTCTACGCTGTGTTTATTACTTGTTTCAGGACACACCGTACTCTTCTCCAGAGTGCCTGTTGGCAATTTACATCCCGCCCATCAGCGTAGTAAGGCTCCCATGTCTCCATGGCCTGTCCTGCTTTTCTGGGTTTTACACTTTGTTCAGTATGGCCCTTTTGACCGAGGGCAAGCGAGACTTCTTTGTAGCGCTGATTTGCCCTTCCGGCTTGCTTGGTTGGCCAAAAAGGGCGTATGCGTTTTTTCCTGAATATATTCAGGAAAAAACGCATACGCCCTTTTTGGCCAAGGGCATCATTGTCAACGTTTTGCCGCTTTTCATGTGCTTTAAAGGCGAGTCGAATCTACCTCCTGAAATCTGTTTCCTGCAAATCTGCCTTGCTTTCAAATCCTCTTCGTTGCCTTCCCTCAATATATTTGTGGACGAGAGTTCTCATTTATAACTCTGCACGTTTGTGAATTGCAGTGCCCCTGAGCTCCATTTGTCTCCTCGCTTTTTTGGGAGCTGGCCGCAAAAGCGCAGGATTGCTTCAGGCCCTATTTTGGTTCTGGGGGGCAGGCTGAGCCTGTGGTTCATTCTTCTTCCTGATGGGAAAATGGAGTGACCTATGCCTGTCCCAACACCTAGGGCTCGTCTCTCGTTGGTTCCGCGTCTTCACGTTCATCCTCAGGACAAATTGCAACCTGTACAATCAGGAGGTTAAAGGTGCTGATTCTCCAAGTAGGGAGATGGTTAGTCAAGCAGCTGGAATGGTGAACCCGAGCACAAGGAGAGGAGAAATGAGGTGCATTTTAGAAACCTTTCCCGATCTCATGGCATACCATCTTCTGGGTTTCCCATGCATGTTTTGATGTAGGCAGATGCCCTTGTACCTGGAGATTTGATACCCATGGGGTGTGTTCCCCGCAGTGTTACTTTAAAGTATCTGCGTTTGCTCACCCAACCTCACCAATCCTCTCAGCCCCAAGAGTGTCCAGCCTTATGTCTCATCCAGCTGTGGGTCTAGATATGGTCAATCCAGGTTGCATCATAGACCCTGAACGGATTTTGTAAGAATTTCTCTCTCTTTCACTGTCTTTGTTTTGTGGGTTTTTTAAAGTAATTTATGTTTAGAATCGGGCTTGGCTGCTTTTCCCTGCTGTGTTGATGCCGCTTTACACCCTCTTGATTCACTTGCAGAGAGATATCGATACATAGGTTTTCAGATTCTTACTAGTCAGATATATTCTTGTGTGGTGACTAGGGTGTGTTGAGTCCAGTTCACTGAGCAGGGAGTAGGCCTTGTCTATTACATATTTGGCTTATGGAGCGGTCTCTGAGCTAATTTGAAACCCTTGTTTTATGCATCACCCCACCTCACCTTTCCCGTTAAGCAGCCATAGTGTGTCTTCTAAAGGTGTGACTCTGTTCTGTTTTGTAATTCAGTTCAAGTGTAGCGATTTTGACATTCCCTCTATAAGCGATATCTTAGGATAAGTGTCTTTTTCTGTGTGACTTATTTCACTTAGAATCATCGTACCTAAATCCACTCATCATGCTGCTAACTAGCCTTATGACATTGATTTCATGGCTGAGTGATATTCCATTGTGCCAAGTACCACCATTTATTTATCCATTTTTCTCTTTCCTGGGATATTGAAGGTGTACCGAAGCGGAGGTTCTTGGAAACAGAGCAGCCGTAAACTTTAGGGTGCCTGTGTCTTGTTGATTTTTAGTTTTCCCAATTTATACGCCCATGAGTGGAAGTGCCCTATGCTCTCAACGCTGTGTTTATTACTTGTTTCAGGACACACCGTACTCATCTCCAGAGTGCCTGTTGGCAATTTACATCCCGCCCATTAGCGTAGCAAGGCTCCCATGTCTCCATGGCCTGTCCTGCTTTTCTGGTTTTTACACTTTGTTCAGCATGGCCCTTTTGACCGAGGGCAAGCGAGACTTCTTTGTAGCACTGATTTGCCCTTCCGGCTTGCTTGGTTGGCCAAAAAGGGCGTATGCGTTTTTTCCTGAATATATTCAGGAAAAAACGCATACGCCCTTTTTGGCCAAGGGCATCATTGTCAACGTTTTGCCGCTTTTCATGTGCTTTAAAGGCGAGTCGAATCTACCTCCTGAAATCTGTTTCCTGCAAATCTGCCTTGCTTTCAAATCCTCTTCGTTGCCTTCCCTCAATACATTTGTGGACGAGAGTTCTCATTTATAACTCTGCACGTTTGTGAATTGCAGTGCCCCTGAGCTCCATTTGTCTCCTCGCTTTTTTGGGAGCTGGCCGCAAAAGCGCAGGATTGCTTCAGGCCCTATTTTGGTTCTGGGGGGCAGGCTGAGCCTGTGGTTCATTCTTCTTCCTGATGGGAAAATGGAGTGACCTGTGCCTGTCCCAACACCTAGGGCTAGTCTTTCGTTGGTTCCCCGTCTTCCCGTTCATCCTCAGGACAAATTGCAACCTGGACGAAACAGTAGGTTAAAGGTGCTGATTCTCCAAGTAGGGAGATGGTTAGTCAAGCGGCTGGAATGGTGAACCCGAGCAGAAGGAGAGGAGAAATGAGGTGCATTTTAGAAACCTTTCCCGATCTCATGGCATACCATCTTCTGGGTTTCCCATGCATGTTTTGATGTAGGCAGATGCCCTTGTACCTGGAGATTTGATACCCATGGGGTGTGTTCCCCGCAGTGTTACTTTAAAGTATCTGCGTTTGCTCACCCAACCTCACCAATCCTCTCAGCCCCAAGAGTGTCCAGCCTTATGTCTCATCCAGCTGTGGGTCTAGATATGGTCAATCCAGGTTGCATCATAGACCCTGAACGGATTTTGTAAGAATTTCTCTCTCTTTCACTGTCTTTGTTTTGTGGGTTTTTTAAAGTAATTTATGTTTAGAATCGGGCTTGGCTGCTTTTCCCTGCTGTGTTGATGCCGCTTTACACCCTCTTGATTCACTTGCAGAGAGATATCGATACATAGGTTTTCAGATTCTTACTAGTCAGATATATTCTTGTGTGGTGACTAGGGTGTGTTGAGTCCAGTTCACTGAGCAGGGAGTAGGCCTTGTCTATTACATATTTGGCTTATGGAGCGGTCTCTGAGCTAATTTCAAACCCTTGTTTTATGCATCACCCCACCTCACCTTTCCCGTTAAGCAGCCATAGTGTGTCTTCTAAAGGTGTGACTCTGTTCTGTTTTGTAATTCAGTTCAAGTGTAGCGATTTTGACATTCCCTCTATAAGCGATATCTTAGGATAAGTGTCTTTTTCTGTGTGACTTATTTCACTTAGAATCATCGTACCTAAATCCACTCATCATGCTGCTAACTAGCCTTATGACATTGATTTCATGGCTGAGTGATATTCCATTGTTCCAAGTACCACCATTTCTTTATCCATTTTTCTCTTTCCTGGGATATTGAAGATGTACCGAAGCAGAGGTTCTTGGAAACAGAGCAGCCGTAAACTTTAGGGTGCCTGTGTCTTGTTGATTTTTAGTTTTCCCAATTTATACGCCCATGAGTGGAAGTGCCCTATGCTCTCTACGCTGTGTTTATTACTTGTTTCAGGACACACCGTACTCTTCTCCAGAGTGCCTGTTGGCAATTTACATCCCGCCCATCAGCGTAGTAAGGCTCCCATGTCTCCATGGCCTGTCCTGCTTTTCTGGGTTTTACACTTTGTTCAGCATGGCCCTTTTGACCGAGGGCAAGCGAGACTTCTTTGTAGCGCTGATTTGCCCTTCCGGCTTGCTTGGTTGGCCAAAAAGGGCGTATGCGTTTTTTCCTGAATATATTCAGGAAAAAACGCATACGCCCTTTTTGGCCAAGGGCATCATTGTCAACGTTTTGCCGCTTTTCATGTGCTTTAAAGGCGAGTCGAATCTACCTCCTGAAATCTGTTTCCTGCAAATCTGCCTTGCTTTCAAATCCTCTTCGGTGCCTTCCCTCAATATATTTGTGGACGAGAGTTCTCATTTATAACTCTGCACGTTTGTGAATTGCAGTGCCCCTGAGCTCCATTTGTCTCCTCGCTTTTTTGGGAGCTGGCCGCAAAAGCGCAGGATTGCTTCAGGCCCTATTTTGGTTCTGGGGGGCAGGCTGAGCCTGTGGTTCATTCTTCTTCCTGATGGGAAAATGGAGTGACCTATGCCTGTCCCAACACCTAGGGCTCGTCTCTCGTTGGTTCCCCGTCTTCACGTTCATCCTCAGGACAAATTGCAACCTGTACAATCAGGAGGTTAAAGGTGCTGATTCTCCAAGTAGGGAGATGGTTAGTCAAGCAGCTGGAATGGTGAACCCGAGCACAAGGAGAGGAGAAATGAGGTGCATTTTAGAAACCTTTCCCGATCTCATGGCATACCATCTTCTGGGTTTCCCATGCATGTTTTGATGTAGGCAGATGCCCTTGTACCTGGAGATTTGATACCCATGGGGTGTGTTCCCCGCAGTGTTACTTTAAAGTATCTGCGTTTGCTCACCCAACCTCACCAATCCTCTCAGCCCCAAGAGTGTCCAGCCTTATGTCTCATCCAGCTGTGGGTCTAGATATGGTCAATCCAGGTTGCATCATAGACCCTGAACGGATTTTGTAAGAATTTCTCTCTCTTTCACTGTCTTTGTTTTGTGGGTTTTTTAAAGTAATTTATGTTTAGAATCGGGCTTGGCTGCTTTTCCCTGCTGTGTTGATGCCGCTTTACACCCTCTTGATTCACTTGCAGAGAGATATCGATACATAGGTTTTCAGATTCTTACTAGTCAGATATATTCTTGTGTGGTGACTAGGGTGTGTTGAGTCCAGTTCACTGAGCAGGGAGTAGGCCTTGTCTATTACATATTTGGCTTATGGAGCGGTCTCTGAGCTAATTTGAAACCCTTGTTTTATGCATCACCCCACCTCACCTTTCCCGTTAAGCAGCCATAGTGTGTCTTCTAAAGGTGTGACTCTGTTCTGTTTTGTAATTCAGTTCAAGTGTAGCGATTTTGACATTCCCTCTATAAGCG
The DNA here is from genome assembly GCF_028564815.1 of Eubalaena glacialis. Lineage (NCBI taxonomy): Eukaryota > Metazoa > Chordata > Mammalia > Artiodactyla > Balaenidae > Eubalaena > Eubalaena glacialis. The sequence goes on from NW_026871217.1 coordinate 597,710, forward strand.
ATATCTTAGGATAAGTGTCTTTTTCTGTGTGACTTATTTCACTTAGAATCATCGTACCTAAATCCACTCATCATGCTGCTAACTAGCCTTATGACATTGATTTCATGGCTGAGTGATATTCCATTGTGCCAATTACCACCATTTATTTATCCATTTTTCTCTTTCCTGGGATATTGAAGGTGTACCGAAGCGGAGGTTCTTGGAAACAGAGCAGCCGTAAACTTTAGGGTGCCTGTGTCTTGTTGATTTTTAGTTTTCCCAATTTATACGCCCATGAGTGGAAGTGCCCTATGCTCTCTACGCTGTGTTTATTACTTGTTTCAGGACACACCGTACTCTTCTCCAGAGTGCCTGTTGGCAATTTACATCCCGCCCATCAGCGTAGTAAGGCTCCCATGTCTCCATGGCCTGTGCTGCTTTTCTGGGTTTTACACTTTGTTCAGTATGGCCCTTTTGACCGAGGGCAAGCGAGACTTCTTTGTAGCGCTGATTTGCCCTTCCGGCTTGCTTGGTTGGCCAAAGAGGGCGTATGCGTTTTTTCCTGAATATATTCAGGAAAAAACGCATACGCCCTTTTTGGCCAAGGGCATCATTGTCAAGGTTTTGCCGCTTTTCATGTGCTTTAAAGGCGAGTCGAATCTACCTCCTGAAATCTGTTTCCTGCAAATCTGCCTTGCTTTCAAATCCTCTTCGTTGCCTTCCCTCAATATATTTGTGGACGAGAGTTCTCATTTATAACTCTGCACGTTTGTGAATTGCAGTGCCCCTGAGCTCCATTTGTCTCCTCGCTTTTTTGGGAGCTGGCCGCAAAAGCGCAGGATTGCTTCAGGCCCTATTTTGGTTCTGGGGGGCAGGCTGAGCCTGTGGTTCATTCTTCTTCCTGATGGGAAAATGGAGTGACCTATGCCTGTCCCAACACCTAGGGCTCGTCTCTCGTTGGTTCCCCGTCTTCACGTTCATCCTCAGGACAAATTGCAACCTGTACAATCAGGAGGTTAAAGGTGCTGATTCTCCAAGTAGGGAGATGGTTAGTCAAGCAGCTGGAATGGTGAACCCGAGCACAAGGAGAGGAGAAATGAGGTGCATTTTAGAAACCTTTCCCGATCTCATGGCATACCATCTTCTGGGTTTCCCATGCATGTTTTGATGTAGGCAGATGCCCTTGTACCTGGAGATTTGATACCCATGGGGTGTGTTCCCCGCAGTGTTACTTTAAAGTATCTGCGTTTGCTCACCCAACCTCACCAATCCTCTCAGCCCCAAGAGTGTCCAGCCTTATGTCTCATCCAGCTGTGGGTCTAGATATGGTCAATCCAGGTTGCATCATAGACCCTGAACGGATTTTGTAAGAATTTCTCTCTCTTTCACTGTCTTTGTTTTGTGGGTTTTTTAAAGTAATTTATGTTTAGAATCGGGCTTGGCTGCTTTTCCCTGCTGTGTTGATGCCGCTTTACACCCTCTTGATTCACTTGCAGAGAGATATCGATACATAGGTTTTCAGATTCTTACTAGTCAGATATATTCTTGTGTGGTGACTAGGGTGTGTTGAGTCCAGTTCACTGAGCAGGGAGTAGGCCTTGTCTATTACATATTTGGCTTATGGAGCGGTCTCTGAGCTAATTTGAAACCCTTGTTTTATGCATCACCCCACCTCACCTTTCCCGTTAAGCAGCCATAGTGTGTCTTCTAAAGGTGTGACTCTGTTCTGTTTTGTAATTCAGTTCAAGTGTAGCGATTTTGACATTCCCTCTATAAGCGATATCTTAGGATAAGTGTCTTTTTCTGTGTGACTTATTTCACTTAGAATCATCGTACCTAAATCCACTCATCATGCTGCTAACTAGCCTTATGACATTGATTTCATGGCTGAGTGATATTCCATTGTGCCAAGTACCACCATTTATTTATCCATTTTTCTCTTTCCTGGGATATTGAAGGTGTACCGAAGCGGAGGTTCTTGGAAACAGAGCAGCCGTAAACTTTAGGGTGCCTGTGTCTTGTTGATTTTTAGTTTTCCCAATTTATACGCCCATGAGTGGAAGTGCCCTATGCTCTCTACGCTGTGTTTATTACTTGTTTCAGGACACACCGTACTCTTCTCCAGAGTGCCTGTTGGCAATTTACATCCCGCCCATCAGCGTAGTAAGGCTCCCATGTCTCCATGGCCTGTCCTGCTTTTCTGGGTTTTACACTTTGTTCAGTATGGCCCTTTTGACCGAGGGCAAGCGAGACTTCTTTGTAGCGCTGATTTGCCCTTCCGGCTTGCTTGGTTGGCCAAAAAGGGCGTATGCGTTTTTTCCTGAATATATTCAGGAAAAAACGCATACGCCCTTTTTGGCCAAGGGCATCATTGTCAACGTTTTGCCGCTTTTCATGTGCTTTAAAGGCGAGTCGAATCTACCTCCTGAAATCTGTTTCCTGCAAATCTGCCTTGCTTTCAAATCCTCTTCGTTGCCTTCCCTCAATATATTTGTGGACGAGAGTTCTCATTTATAACTCTGCACGTTTGTGAATTGCAGTGCCCCTGAGCTCCATTTGTCTCCTCGCTTTTTTGGGAGCTGGCCGCAAAAGCGCAGGATTGCTTCAGGCCCTATTTTGGTTCTGGGGGGCAGGCTGAGCCTGTGGTTCATTCTTCTTCCTGATGGGAAAATGGAGTGACCTATGCCTGTCCCAACACCTAGGGCTCGTCTCTCGTTGGTTCCGCGTCTTCACGTTCATCCTCAGGACAAATTGCAACCTGTACAATCAGGAGGTTAAAGGTGCTGATTCTCCAAGTAGGGAGATGGTTAGTCAAGCAGCTGGAATGGTGAACCCGAGCACAAGGAGAGGAGAAATGAGGTGCATTTTAGAAACCTTTCCCGATCTCATGGCATACCATCTTCTGGGTTTCCCATGCATGTTTTGATGTAGGCAGATGCCCTTGTACCTGGAGATTTGATACCCATGGGGTGTGTTCCCCGCAGTGTTACTTTAAAGTATCTGCGTTTGCTCACCCAACCTCACCAATCCTCTCAGCCCCAAGAGTGTCCAGCCTTATGTCTCATCCAGCTGTGGGTCTAGATATGGTCAATCCAGGTTGCATCATAGACCCTGAACGGATTTTGTAAGAATTTCTCTCTCTTTCACTGTCTTTGTTTTGTGGGTTTTTTAAAGTAATTTATGTTTAGAATCGGGCTTGGCTGCTTTTCCCTGCTGTGTTGATGCCGCTTTACACCCTCTTGATTCACTTGCAGAGAGATATCGATACATAGGTTTTCAGATTCTTACTAGTCAGATATATTCTTGTGTGGTGACTAGGGTGTGTTGAGTCCAGTTCACTGAGCAGGGAGTAGGCCTTGTCTATTACATATTTGGCTTATGGAGCGGTCTCTGAGCTAATTTGAAACCCTTGTTTTATGCATCACCCCACCTCACCTTTCCCGTTAAGCAGCCATAGTGTGTCTTCTAAAGGTGTGACTCTGTTCTGTTTTGTAATTCAGTTCAAGTGTAGCGATTTTGACATTCCCTCTATAAGCGATATCTTAGGATAAGTGTCTTTTTCTGTGTGACTTATTTCACTTAGAATCATCGTACCTAAATCCACTCATCATGCTGCTAACTAGCCTTATGACATTGATTTCATGGCTGAGTGATATTCCATTGTGCCAAGTACCACCATTTATTTATCCATTTTTCTCTTTCCTGGGATATTGAAGGTGTACCGAAGCGGAGGTTCTTGGAAACAGAGCAGCCGTAAACTTTAGGGTGCCTGTGTCTTGTTGATTTTTAGTTTTCCCAATTTATACGCCCATGAGTGGAAGTGCCCTATGCTCTCAACGCTGTGTTTATTACTTGTTTCAGGACACACCGTACTCATCTCCAGAGTGCCTGTTGGCAATTTACATCCCGCCCATTAGCGTAGCAAGGCTCCCATGTCTCCATGGCCTGTCCTGCTTTTCTGGTTTTTACACTTTGTTCAGCATGGCCCTTTTGACCGAGGGCAAGCGAGACTTCTTTGTAGCACTGATTTGCCCTTCCGGCTTGCTTGGTTGGCCAAAAAGGGCGTATGCGTTTTTTCCTGAATATATTCAGGAAAAAACGCATACGCCCTTTTTGGCCAAGGGCATCATTGTCAACGTTTTGCCGCTTTTCATGTGCTTTAAAGGCGAGTCGAATCTACCTCCTGAAATCTGTTTCCTGCAAATCTGCCTTGCTTTCAAATCCTCTTCGTTGCCTTCCCTCAATACATTTGTGGACGAGAGTTCTCATTTATAACTCTGCACGTTTGTGAATTGCAGTGCCCCTGAGCTCCATTTGTCTCCTCGCTTTTTTGGGAGCTGGCCGCAAAAGCGCAGGATTGCTTCAGGCCCTATTTTGGTTCTGGGGGGCAGGCTGAGCCTGTGGTTCATTCTTCTTCCTGATGGGAAAATGGAGTGACCTGTGCCTGTCCCAACACCTAGGGCTAGTCTTTCGTTGGTTCCCCGTCTTCCCGTTCATCCTCAGGACAAATTGCAACCTGGACGAAACAGTAGGTTAAAGGTGCTGATTCTCCAAGTAGGGAGATGGTTAGTCAAGCGGCTGGAATGGTGAACCCGAGCAGAAGGAGAGGAGAAATGAGGTGTGTTTTAGAAACCTTTCCCGATCTCACGGCCTACCATCTTCTGGGTTTCCCATGCATGTTTTGATGTAGGAAGATTCCCTTGTACCTGGAGATTTGAGACCCATGGGGTGGGTACCCCGCGGTATTACTTTAAAGTATCTGCATTTGCTCACCCAACCTCACCAATCCTCTCAGCCCCAAGAGTGTCCAGCCTTATGTCTCATCCAGCTGTGGGTCTAGATATGGTCAATCCAGGTTGCATCAGAGACCCTGAACGGATTTTGTAAGAATTTCTCTCTCTTTCACTGTCTTTGCTTTGTGGGTTTTTTAAAGTAATGTATGTTTAGAATGGGGTTTGGCTGCTTTTCCCTGCTGTGTTTATGCCGCTTTACACCCTCTTGATTCACTTGCAGAGAGATATCAATACATAGGTTTTCAGACTCATACTAGTCAGATATATTCTTGTGCGGTGACTAGGGGGTGTTGAGTCCAGTTCACTGAGCAGGGAGTAGGCCTTGTCTATTACATATTTGGCTTATGGAGCGGTGTCTGAGCTAATTTCAAACCCTTGTTTTATGCATCACCCCACCTCACCTTTCCGGTTAAGCAGCCATAGTGTGTCTTCTAAAGGTGTGACTCTGTTCTGTTTTGTAATTCAGTTCAAGTGTAGCGATTTTGACATTCCCTCTATAAGCGATATCTTAGGATAAGTGTCTTTTTCTGTGTGACTTATTTCACTTAGAATCATCGTACCTAAATCCACTCATCATGCTGCTAACTAGCCTTATGACATTGATTTCATGGCTGAGTGATATTCCATTGTGCCAAGTACCACCATTTATTTATCCATTTTTCTCTTTCCTGGGATATTGAAGGTGTACCGAAGCGGAGGTTCTTGGAAACAGAGCAGCCGTAAACTTTAGGGTGCCTGTGTCTTGTTGATTTTTAGTTTTCCCAATTTATACGCCCATGAGTGGAAGTGCCCTATGCTCTCTACGCTGTGTTTATTACTTGTTTCAGGACACACCGTACTCTTCTCCAGAGTGCCTGTTGGCAATTTACATCCCGCCCATCAGCGTAGTAAGGCTCCCATGTCTCCATGGCCTGTCCTGCTTTTCTGGGTTTTACACTTTGTTCAGTATGGCCCTTTTGACCGAGGGCAAGCGAGACTTCTTTGTAGCGCTGATTTGCCCTTCCGGCTTGCTTGGTTGGCCAAAAAGGGCGTATGCGTTTTTTCCTGAATATATTCAGGAAAAAACGCATACGCCCTTTTTGGCCAAGGGCATCATTGTCAACGTTTTGCCGCTTTTCATGTGCTTTAAAGGCGAGTCGAATCTACCTCCTGAAATCTGTTTCCTGCAAATCTGCCTTGCTTTCAAATCCTCTTCGTTGCCTTCCCTCAATATATTTGTGGACGAGAGTTCTCATTTATAACTCTGCACGTTTGTGAATTGCAGTGCCCCTGAGCTCCATTTGTCTCCTCGCTTTTTTGGGAGCTGGCCGCAAAAGCGCAGGATTGCTTCAGGCCCTATTTTGGTTCTGGGGGGCAGGCTGAGCCTGTGGTTCATTCTTCTTCCTGATGGGAAAATGGAGTGACCTATGCCTGTCCCAACACCTAGGGCTCGTCTCTCGTTGGTTCCGCGTCTTCACGTTCATCCTCAGGACAAATTGCAACCTGTACAATCAGGAGGTTAAAGGTGCTGATTCTCCAAGTAGGGAGATGGTTAGTCAAGCAGCTGGAATGGTGAACCCGAGCACAAGGAGAGGAGAAATGAGGTGCATTTTAGAAACCTTTCCCGATCTCATGGCATACCATCTTCTGGGTTTCCCATGCATGTTTTGATGTAGGCAGATGCCCTTGTACCTGGAGATTTGATACCCATGGGGTGTGTTCCCCGCAGTGTTACTTTAAAGTATCTGCGTTTGCTCACCCAACCTCACCAATCCTCTCAGCCCCAAGAGTGTCCAGCCTTATGTCTCATCCAGCTGTGGGTCTAGATATGGTCAATCCAGGTTGCATCATAGACCCTGAACGGATTTTGTAAGAATTTCTCTCTCTTTCACTGTCTTTGTTTTGTGGGTTTTTTAAAGTAATTTATGTTTAGAATCGGGCTTGGCTGCTTTTCCCTGCTGTGTTGATGCCGCTTTACACCCTCTTGATTCACTTGCAGAGAGATATCGATACATAGGTTTTCAGATTCTTACTAGTCAGATATATTCTTGTGTGGTGACTAGGGTGTGTTGAGTCCAGTTCACTGAGCAGGGAGTAGGCCTTGTCTATTACATATTTGGCTTATGGAGCGGTCTCTGAGCTAATTTGAAACCCTTGTTTTATGCATCACCCCACCTCACCTTTCCCGTTAAGCAGCCATAGTGTGTCTTCTAAAGGTGTGACTCTGTTCTGTTTTGTAATTCAGTTCAAGTGTAGCGATTTTGACATTCCCTCTATAAGCGATATCTTAGGATAAGTGTCTTTTTCTGTGTGACTTATTTCACTTAGAATCATCGTACCTAAATCCACTCATCATGCTGCTAACTAGCCTTATGACATTGATTTCATGGCTGAGTGATATTCCATTGTGCCAAGTACCACCATTTATTTATCCATTTTTCTCTTTCCTGGGATATTGAAGGTGTACCGAAGCGGAGGTTCTTGGAAACAGAGCAGCCGTAAACTTTAGGGTGCCTGTGTCTTGTTGATTTTTAGTTTTCCCAATTTATACGCCCATGAGTGGAAGTGCCCTATGCTCTCAACGCTGTGTTTATTACTTGTTTCAGGACACACCGTACTCATCTCCAGAGTGCCTGTTGGCAATTTACATCCCGCCCATTAGCGTAGCAAGGCTCCCATGTCTCCATGGCCTGTCCTGCTTTTCTGGTTTTTACACTTTGTTCAGCATGGCCCTTTTGACCGAGGGCAAGCGAGACTTCTTTGTAGCACTGATTTGCCCTTCCGGCTTGCTTGGTTGGCCAAAAAGGGCGTATGCGTTTTTTCCTGAATATATTCAGGAAAAAACGCATACGCCCTTTTTGGCCAAGGGCATCATTGTCAACGTTTTGCCGCTTTTCATGTGCTTTAAAGGCGAGTCGAATCTACCTCCTGAAATCTGTTTCCTGCAAATCTGCCTTGCTTTCAAATCCTCTTCGTTGCCTTCCCTCAATACATTTGTGGACGAGAGTTCTCATTTATAACTCTGCACGTTTGTGAATTGCAGTGCCCCTGAGCTCCATTTGTCTCCTCGCTTTTTTGGGAGCTGGCCGCAAAAGCGCAGGATTGCTTCAGGCCCTATTTTGGTTCTGGGGGGCAGGCTGAGCCTGTGGTTCATTCTTCTTCCTGATGGGAAAATGGAGTGACCTGTGCCTGTCCCAACACCTAGGGCTAGTCTTTCGTTGGTTCCCCGTCTTCCCGTTCATCCTCAGGACAAATTGCAACCTGGACGAAACAGTAGGTTAAAGGTGCTGATTCTCCAAGTAGGGAGATGGTTAGTCAAGCGGCTGGAATGGTGAACCCGAGCAGAAGGAGAGGAGAAATGAGGTGTGTTTTAGAAACCTTTCCCGATCTCACGGCCTACCATCTTCTGGGTTTCCCATGCATGTTTTGATGTAGGAAGATTCCCTTGTACCTGGAGATTTGAGACCCATGGGGTGGGTACCCCGCGGTATTACTTTAAAGTATCTGCATTTGCTCACCCAACCTCACCAATCCTCTCAGCCCCAAGAGTGTCCAGCCTTATGTCTCATCCAGCTGTGGGTCTAGATATGGTCAATCCAGGTTGCATCAGAGACCCTGAACGGATTTTGTAAGAATTTCTCTCTCTTTCACTGTCTTTGCTTTGTGGGTTTTTTAAAGTAATGTATGTTTAGAATGGGGTTTGGCTGCTTTTCCCTGCTGTGTTTATGCCGCTTTACACCCTCTTGATTCACTTGCAGAGAGATATCAATACATAGGTTTTCAGACTCATACTAGTCAGATATATTCTTGTGCGGTGACTAGGGGGTGTTGAGTCCAGTTCACTGAGCAGGGAGTAGGCCTTGTCTATTACATATTTGGCTTATGGAGCGGTGTCTGAGCTAATTTCAAACCCTTGTTTTATGCATCACCCCACCTCACCTTTCCGGTTAAGCAGCCATAGTGTGTCTTCTAAAGGTGTGCCTCTGTTCTGTTTTGTAATTCAGTTCAAGTGTAGCGATTTTGACATTCCCTCTATAAGCGATATCTTAGGATAAGTGTCTTTTTCTGTGTGACTTATTTCACTTAGAATCATCGTACCTAAATCCACTCATCATGCTGCTAACTAGCCTTATGACATTGATTTCATGGCTGAGTGATATTGCATTGTGCCAAGTACCACCATTTCGTTATCCATTTATCTCTTTCCTGGGATATTGAAGGTGTACCGAAGCGGAGGTTCTTGTAAACAGAGCCGCCGTAAAGTTTGGGGTGCCTGTGTCTTGTTGATTTTTAGTTTTCCCAATTTATACGCCCATGAGTGGAAGTGCCCTATGCTCTCAACGCTGTGTTTATTACTTGTTTCAGGACACACCGTACTCTTCTCCAGAGTGCCTGTTGGCAATTTACATCCCGCCCATCAGCGTAGCAAGGCTCCCATGTCTCCATGGCCTGTCCTGCTTTTCTGGTTTTTACACTTTGTTCAGCATGGCCCTTTTGACCGAGGGCAAGCGAGACTTCTTTGTAGCGCTGATTTGCCCTTCCGGCTTGCTTGGTTGGCCAAAAAGGGCGTATGCGTTTTTTCCTGAATATATTCAGGAAAAAACGCATACGCCCTTTTTGGCCAAGGGCATCATTGTCAACGTTTTGCCGCTTTTCATGTGGTTTAAAGGCGAGTCGAATCTACCTCCTGAAATCTGTTTCCTGCAAATCTGCCTTGCTTTCAAATCCTCTGCGTTGCCTTCCCTCAATATATTTGTGGACGAGAGTTCTCATTTATAACTCTGCACGTTTGTGAATTGCAGTGCCCCTGAGCTCCAGTTGTCTCCTCGCTTTTTTGGGAGCTGGCCGCAAAAGCGCAGGATTGCTTCAGGTCCTATTTTGGTTCTGGGGGGCAGGCTGAGCCTGCGGTTCATTCTTCTTCCTGATGGGAAAATGGAGTGACCTATGCCTGTCCCAACACCTAGGGCTCGTCTCTCGTTGGTTCCCCGTCTTCACGTTCATCCTCAGGACAAATTGCAACCTGTACAATCAGGAGGTTAAAGGTGCTGATTCTTCAACTAGGGAGATGGTTAGTCAAGCAGCTGGAATGGTGAACCCGAGCACAAGGAGAGGAGAAATGAGGTGCATTTTAGAAACCTTTCCCGATCTCATGGCATACCATCTTCTGGGTTTCCCATTCATGTTTTGATGTAGGAAGATTCCCTTGTACCTGGAGATTTGAGACCCATGGGGTGTGTTCCCCGCAGTGTTACTTTAAAGTATCTGCGTTTGCTCACCCAACCTCACCAATCCTCTCAGCCCCAAGAGTGTCCAGCCTTATGTCTCATCCAGCTGTGGGTCTAGATATGGTCAATCCAGGTTGCATCAGATACCCTGAACGGATTTTGTAAGAATTTCTCTCTCTTTCACTGTCTTTGCTTTGTGGGTTTTTTAAAGTAATGTATGTTTAGAATGGGGTTTGGCTGCTTTTCCCTGCTGTGTTTATGCCGCTTTACACCCTCTTGATTCACTTGCAGAGAGATATCGATACATAGGTTTTCAGATTCTTACTAGTCAGATATATTCTTGTGCGGTGACTAGGGGGTGTTGAGTCCAGTTCACTGAGCAGGGAGTAGGCCTTGTCTATTACATATTTGGCTTATGGAGTGGTCTCTGAGCTAATTTCAAACCCTTGTTTTATGCATCACCCCACCTCAGCTTTCCGGTTAAGCAGCCATAGTGTGTCTTCTAAAGGTGTGACTCTGTTCTGTTTTGTAATTCAGTTCAAGTGTAGCGATTTTGACATTCCCTCTATAAGCGATATCTTAGGATAAGTGTCTTTTTCTGTGTGACTTATTTCACTTAGAATCATCGTACCTAAATCCACTCATCATGCTGCGAACTAGCCTTATGATATTGATTTCATGGCTGAGTGATATTCCATTGTGCCAAGTACCACCATTTCTTTATCCATTTTTCTCTTTCCTGGGATATTGAAGGTGTACCAAAGCGGAGGTTCTTGGAAACAGAGCAGCCGTAAACTTAAGGGTGCCTGTGTCTTGTTGATTTTTAGTTTTCCCAATTTATACGCCCATGAGTGGAAGTGCCCTATGCTCTCTACGCTGTGTTTATTACTTGTTTCAGGACACACCGTACTCTCCTCCAGAGTGCCTGTTGGCAATTTACATCCCGCCCATCAGCGTAGCAAGGCTCCCATGTTTCCATGGCCTGTCCTGCTTTTCTGGTTTTTACAATTTGTTCAGCATGGCCCTTTTGACCGAGGGAAAGCGAGACTTCCTTGTAGTGCTGATTTGCCCTTCCGGCTTGCTTGGTTGGCCAAAAAGGGCGTATGCGTTTTTTCCTGAATATATTCAGGAAAAAACGCATACGCCCTTTTTGGCCAAGGGCATCATTGTCAACGTTTTGCCGCTTTTCATGTGCTTTAAAGGCGAGTCGAATCTACCTCCTGAAATCTGTTTCCTGCAAATCTGCCTTGCTTTCAAATCCTCTTCGTTGCCTTCCCTCAATACATTTGTGGACGAGAGTTCTCATTTATAACTCTGCACGTTTGTGAATTGCAGTGCCCCTGAGCTCCATTTGTCTCCTCGCTTTTTTGGGAGCTGGCCGCAAAAGCGCAGGATTGCTTCAGGCCCTATTTTGGTTCTGGGGGGCAGGCTGAGCCTGTGGTTCATTCTTCTTCCTGATGGGAAAATGGAGTGACCTGTGCCTGTCCCAACACCTAGGGCTAGTCTTTCGTTGGTTCCCCGTCTTCCCGTTCATCCTCAGGACAAATTGCAACCTGGACGAAACAGTAGGTTAAAGGTGCTGATTCTCCAAGTAGGGAGATGGTTAGTCAAGCGGCTGGAATGGTGAACCCGAGCAGAAGGAGAGGAGAAATGAGGTGTGTTTTAGAAACCTTTCCCGATCTCACGGCCTACCATCTTCTGGGTTTCCCATGCATGTTTTGATGTAGGAAGATTCCCTTGTACCTGGAGATTTGAGACCCATGGGGTGGGTACCCCGCGTTATTACTTTAAAGTATCTGCATTTGCTCACCCAACCTCACCAATCCTCTCAGCCCCAAGAGTGTCCAGCCTTATGTCTCATCCAGCTGTGGGTCTAGATATGGTCAATCCAGGTTGCATCAGAGACCCTGAACGGATTTTGTAAGAATTTCTCTCTCTTTCACTGTCTTTGCTTTGTGGGTTTTTTAAAGTAATGTATGTTTAGAATGGGGTTTGGCTGCTTTTCCCTGCTGTGTTTATGCCGCTTTACACCCTCTTGATTCACTTGCAGAGAGATATCAATACATAGGTTTTCAGACTCATACTAGTCAGATATATTCTTGTGCGGTGACTAGGGGGTGTTGAGTCCAGTTCACTGAGCAGGGAGTAGGCCTTGTCTATTACATATTTGGCTTATGGAGCGGTGTCTGAGCTAATTTCAAACCCTTGTTTTATGCATCACCCCACCTCACCTTTCCGGTTAAGCAGCCATAGTGTGTCTTCTAAAGGTGTGACTCTGTTCTGTTTTGTAATTCAGTTCAAGTGTAGCGATTTTGACATTCCCTCTATAAGCGATATCTTAGGATAAGTGTCTTTTTCTGTGTGACTTATTTCACTTAGAATCATCGTACCTAAATCCACTCATCATGCTGCTAACTAGCCTTATGACATTGATTTCATGGCTGAGTGATATTCCATTGTGCCAAGTACCACCATTTATTTATCCATTTTTCTCTTTCCTGGGATATTGAAGGTGTACCGAAGCGGAGGTTCTTGGAAACAGAGCAGCCGTAAACTTTAGGGTGCCTGTGTCTTGTTGATTTTTAGTTTTCCCAATTTATACGCCCATGAGTGGAAGTGCCCTATGCTCTCTACGCTGTGTTTATTACTTGTTTCAGGACACACCGTACTCTTCTCCAGAGTGCCTGTTGGCAATTTACATCCCGCCCATCAGCGTAGTAAGGCTCCCATGTCTCCATGGCCTGTCCTGCTTTTCTGGGTTTTACACTTTGTTCAGTATGGCCCTTTTGACCGAGGGCAAGCGAGACTTCTTTGTAGCGCTGATTTGCCCTTCCGGCTTGCTTGGTTGGCCAAAAAGGGCGTATGCGTTTTTTCCTGAATATATTCAGGAAAAAACGCATACGCCCTTTTTGGCCAAGGGCATCATTGTCAACGTTTTGCCGCTTTTCATGTGCTTTAAAGGCGAGTCGAATCTACCTCCTGAAATCTGTTTCCTGCAAATCTGCCTTGCTTTCAAATCCTCTTCGTTGCCTTCCCTCAATATATTTGTGGACGAGAGTTCTCATTTATAACTCTGCACGTTTGTGAATTGCAGTGCCCCTGAGCTCCATTTGTCTCCTCGCTTTTTTGGGAGCTGGCCGCAAAAGCGCAGGATTGCTTCAGGCCCTATTTTGGTTCTGGGGGGCAGGCTGAGCCTGTGGTTCATTCTTCTTCCTGATGGGAAAATGGAGTGACCTATGCCTGTCCCAACACCTAGGGCTCGTCTCTCGTTGGTTCCGCGTCTTCACGTTCATCCTCAGGACAAATTGCAACCTGTACAATCAGGAGGTTAAAGGTGCTGATTCTCCAAGTAGGGAGATGGTTAGTCAAGCAGCTGGAATGGTGAACCCGAGCACAAGGAGAGGAGAAATGAGGTGCATTTTAGAAACCTTTCCCGATCTCATGGCATACCATCTTCTGGGTTTCCCATGCATGTTTTGATGTAGGCAGATGCCCTTGTACCTGGAGATTTGATACCCATGGGGTGTGTTCCCCGCAGTGTTACTTTAAAGTATCTGCGTTTGCTCACCCAACCTCACCAATCCTCTCAGCCCCAAGAGTGTCCAGCCTTATGTCTCATCCAGCTGTGGGTCTAGATATGGTCAATCCAGGTTGCATCATAGACCCTGAACGGATTTTGTAAGAATTTCTCTCTCTTTCACTGTCTTTGTTTTGTGGGTTTTTTAAAGTAATTTATGTTTAGAATCGGGCTTGGCTGCTTTTCCCTGCTGTGTTGATGCCGCTTTACACCCTCTTGATTCACTTGCAGAGAGATATCGATACATAGGTTTTCAGATTCTTACTAGTCAGATATATTCTTGTGTGGTGACTAGGGTGTGTTGAGTCCAGTTCACTGAGCAGGGAGTAGGCCTTGTCTATTACATATTTGGCTTATGGAGCGGTCTCTGAGCTAATTTGAAACCCTTGTTTTATGCATCACCCCACCTCACCTTTCCCGTTAAGCAGCCATAGTGTGTCTTCTAAAGGTGTGACTCTGTTCTGTTTTGTAATTCAGTTCAAGTGTAGCGATTTTGACATTCCCTCTATAAGCGATATCTTAGGATAAGTGTCTTTTTCTGTGTGACTTATTTCACTTAGAATCATCGTACCTAAATCCACTCATCATGCTGCTAACTAGCCTTATGACATTGATTTCATGGCTGAGTGATATTCCATTGTGCCAAGTACCACCATTTATTTATCCATTTTTCTCTTTCCTGGGATATTGAAGGTGTACCAAAGCGGAGGTTCTTGGAAACAGAGCAGCCGTAAACTTTAGGGTGCCTGAGTCTTGTTGATTTTTAGTTTTCCCAATTTATACGCCCATGAGTGGAAGTGCCCTATGCTCTCAACGCTGTGTTTATTACTTGTTTCAGGACACACCGTACTCATCTCCAGAGTGCCTGTTGGCAATTTACATCCCGCCCATTAGCGTAGCAAGGCTCCCATGTCTCCATGGCCTGTCCTGCTTTTCTGGTTTTTACACTTTGTTCAGCATGGCCCTTTTGACCGAGGGCAAGCGAGACTTCTTTGTAGCACTGATTTGCCCTTCCGGCTTGCTTGGTTGGCCAAAAAGGGCGTATGCGTTTTTTCCTGAATATATTCAGGAAAAAACGCATACGCCCTTTTTGGCCAAGGGCATCATTGTCAACGTTTTGCCGCTTTTCATGTGCTTTAAAGGCGAGTCGAATCTACCTCCTGAAATCTGTTTCCTGCAAATCTGCCTTGCTTTCAAATCCTCTTCGTTGCCTTCCCTCAATACATTTGTGGACGAGAGTTCTCATTTATAACTCTGCACGTTTGTGAATTGCAGTGCCCCTGAGCTCCATTTGTCTCCTCGCTTTTTTGGGAGCTGGCCGCAAAAGCGCAGGATTGCTTCAGGCCCTATTTTGGTTCTGGGGGGCAGGCTGAGCCTGTGGTTCATTCTTCTTCCTGATGGGAAAATGGAGTGACCTGTGCCTGTCCCAACACCTAGGGCTAGTCTTTCGTTGGTTCCCCGTCTTCCCGTTCATCCTCAGGACAAATTGCAACCTGGACGAAACAGTAGGTTAAAGGTGCTGATTCTCCAAGTAGGGAGATGGTTAGTCAAGCGGCTGGAATGGTGAACCCGAGCAGAAGGAGAGGAGAAATGAGGTGTGTTTTAGAAACCTTTCCCGATCTCACGGCCTACCATCTTCTGGGTTTCCCATGCATGTTTTGATGTAGGAAGATTCCCTTGTACCTGGAGATTTGAGACCCATGGGGTGGGTACCCCGCAGTATTACTTTAAAGTATCTGCATTTGCTCACCCAACCTCACCAATCCTCTCAGCCCCAAGAGTGTCCAGCCTTATGTCTCATCCAGCTGTGGGTCTAGATATGGTCAATCCAGGTTGCATCAGAGACCCTGAACGGATTTTGTAAGAATTTCTCTCTCTTTCACTGTCTTTGCTTTGTGGGTTTTTTAAAGTAATGTATGTTTAGAATGGGGTTTGGCTGCTTTTCCCTGCTGTGTTTATGCCGCTTTACACCCTCTTGATTCACTTGCAGAGAGATATCAATACATAGGTTTTCAGACTCATACTAGTCAGATATATTCTTGTGCGGTGACTAGGGGGTGTTGAGTCCAGTTCACTGAGCAGGGAGTAGGCCTTGTCTATTACATATTTGGCTTATGGAGCGGTGTCTGAGCTAATTTCAAACCCTTGTTTTATGCATCACCCCACCTCACCTTTCCGGTTAAGCAGCCATAGTGTGTCTTCTAAAGGTGTGCCTCTGTTCTGTTTTGTAATTCAGTTCAAGTGTAGCGATTTTGACATTCCCTCTATAAGCGATATCTTAGGATAAGTGTCTTTTTCTGTGTGACTTATTTCACTTAGAATCATCGTACCTAAATCCACTCATCATGCTGCTAACTAGCCTTATGACATTGATTTCATGGCTGAGTGATATTGCATTGTGCCAAGTACCACCATTTCGTTATCCATTTATCTCTTTCCTGGGATATTGAAGGTGTACCGAAGCGGAGGTTCTTGTAAACAGAGCAGCCGTAAAGTTTGGGGTGCCTGTGTCTTGTTGATTTTTAGTTTTCCCAATTTATACGCCCATGAGTGGAAGTGCCCTATGCTCTCAACGCTGTGTTTATTACTTGTTTCAGGACACACCGTACTCTTCTCCAGAGTGCCTGTTGGCAATTTACATCCCGCCCATCAGCGTAGCAAGGCTCCCATGTCTCCATGGCCTGTCCTGCTTTTCTGGTTTTTACACTTTGTTCAGCATGGCCCTTTTGACCGAGGGCAAGCGAGACTTCTTTGTAGCGCTGATTTGCCCTTCCGGCTTGCTTGGTTGGCCAAAAAGGGCGTATGCGTTTTTTCCTGAATATATTCAGGAAAAAACGCATACGCCCTTTTTGGCCAAGGGCATCATTGTCAACGTTTTGCCGCTTTTCATGTGGTTTAAAGGCGAGTCGAATCTACCTCCTGAAATCTGTTTCCTGCAAATCTGCCTTGCTTTCAAATCCTCTGCGTTGCCTTCCCTCAATAT
The DNA here is from genome assembly GCF_028564815.1 of Eubalaena glacialis. Lineage (NCBI taxonomy): Eukaryota > Metazoa > Chordata > Mammalia > Artiodactyla > Balaenidae > Eubalaena > Eubalaena glacialis. The sequence goes on from NW_026871217.1 coordinate 614,246, forward strand.
ATTTGTGGACGAGAGTTCTCATTTATAACTCTGCACGTTTGTGAATTGCAGTGCCCCTGAGCTCCAGTTGTCTCCTCGCTTTTTTGGGAGCTGGCCGCAAAAGCGCAGGATTGCTTCAGGTCCTATTTTGGTTCTGGGGGGCAGGCTGAGCCTGCGGTTCATTCTTCTTCCTGATGGGAAAATGGAGTGACCTATGCCTGTCCCAACACCTAGGGCTCGTCTCTCGTTGGTTCCCCGTCTTCACGTTCATCCTCAGGACAAATTGCAACCTGTACAATCAGGAGGTTAAAGGTGCTGATTCTTCAACTAGGGAGATGGTTAGTCAAGCAGCTGGAATGGTGAACCCGAGCACAAGGAGAGGAGAAATGAGGTGCATTTTAGAAACCTTTCCCGATCTCATGGCATACCATCTTCTGGGTTTCCCATTCATGTTTTGATGTAGGAAGATTCCCTTGTACCTGGAGATTTGAGACCCATGGGGTGTGTTCCCCGCAGTGTTACTTTAAAGTATCTGCGTTTGCTCACCCAACCTCACCAATCCTCTCAGCCCCAAGAGTGTCCAGCCTTATGTCTCATCCAGCTGTGGGTCTAGATATGGTCAATCCAGGTTGCATCAGATACCCTGAACGGATTTTGTAAGAATTTCTCTCTCTTTCACTGTCTTTGCTTTGTGGGTTTTTTAAAGTAATGTATGTTTAGAATGGGGTTTGGCTGCTTTTCCCTGCTGTGTTTATGCCGCTTTACACCCTCTTGATTCACTTGCAGAGAGATATCGATACATAGGTTTTCAGATTCTTACTAGTCAGATATATTCTTGTGCGGTGACTAGGGGGTGTTGAGTCCAGTTCACTGAGCAGGGAGTAGGCCTTGTCTATTACATATTTGGCTTATGGAGTGGTCTCTGAGCTAATTTCAAACCCTTGTTTTATGCATCACCCCACCTCAGCTTTCCGGTTAAGCAGCCATAGTGTGTCTTCTAAAGGTGTGACTCTGTTCTGTTTTGTAATTCAGTTCAAGTGTAGCGATTTTGACATTCCCTCTATAAGCGATATCTTAGGATAAGTGTCTTTTTCTGTGTGACTTATTTCACTTAGAATCATCGTACCTAAATCCACTCATCATGCTGCGAACTAGCCTTATGATATTGATTTCATGGCTGAGTGATATTCCATTGTGCCAAGTACCACCATTTCTTTATCCATTTTTCTCTTTCCTGGGATATTGAAGGTGTACCAAAGCGGAGGTTCTTGGAAACAGAGCAGCCGTAAACTTAAGGGTGCCTGTGTCTTGTTGATTTTTAGTTTTCCCAATTTATACGCCCATGAGTGGAAGTGCCCTATGCTCTCTACGCTGTGTTTATTACTTGTTTCAGGACACACCGTACTCTCCTCCAGAGTGCCTGTTGGCAATTTACATCCCGCCCATCAGCGTAGCAAGGCTCCCATGTTTCCATGGCCTGTCCTGCTTTTCTGGTTTTTACAATTTGTTCAGCATGGCCCTTTTGACCGAGGGAAAGCGAGACTTCCTTGTAGTGCTGATTTGCCCTTCCGGCTTGCTTGGTTGGCCAAAAAGGGCGTATGCGTTTTTTCCTGAATATATTCAGGAAAAAACGCATACGCCCTTTTTGGCCAAGGGCATCATTGTCAACGTTTTGCCGCTTTTCATGTGCTTTAAAGGCGAGTCGAATCTACCTCCTGAAATCTGTTTCCTGCAAATCTGCCTTGCTTTCAAATCCTCTTCGTTGCCTTCCCTCAATATATTTGTGGACGAGAGTTCTCATTTATAACTCTGCACGTTTGTGAATTGCAGTGCCCCTGAGCTCCATTTGTCTCCTCGCTTTTTTGGGAGCTGGCCGCAAAAGCGCAGGATTGCTTCAGGCCCTATTTTGGTTCTCGGGGGCAGGCTGATCCTGTGGTTCATTCTTCTTCCTGATGGGAAAATGGAGTGACCTGTGCCTGTCCCAACACCTACGGCTAGTCTCTCGTTTGTTCCCCGTCGTCCCGTTCATCCTCAGGACAAATTGCAACCTGGACGAAACAGGAGGTTAAAGGTGCTGATTCTCCAATTAGGGAGATGGTTAGTCAAGCAGCTGGAATGGCAAACCCGAGCACAAAGAGAGGAGAAATGAGGTGCGTTTTAGAAACCATTCCCGATCTCATGGCATACCATCTTCTGGGTTTCCCATGCATGTTTTGATGTAGGAAGATTCCCTTGTACCTGGAGATTTGAGACCCATGGGGTGGGTACCCCGCGGTATTACTTTAAAGTATCTGCATTTGCTCACCCAACCTCACCAATCCTCTCAGCCCCAAGAGTGTCCAGCCTTATGTCTCATCCAGCTTTGGGTCTAGATATTGTCAATCCAGGTTGCATCAGAGACCCTGAACGGATTTTGTAAGAATTTCTCTCTCTTTCACTGTCTTTGCTTTGTGGGTTTTTTAAAGTAATTTATGTTTAGAATCGGGCTTGGCTGCTTTTCCCTGCTGTGTTGATGCCGCTTTACACCCTCTTGATTCACTTGCAGAGAGATATCGATACATAGGTTTTCAGATTCTTACTAGTCAGATATATTCTTGTGTGGTGACTAGGGTGTGTTGAGTCCAGTTCACTGAGCAGGGAGTAGGCCTTGCCAATTACATATTTGGCTTATGGAGCGGTCTCTGAGCTAATTTGAAACCCTTGTTTTATGCATCACCCCACCTCACTTTCCCGTTAAGCAGCCATAGTGTGTCTTCTAAAGGTGTGACTCTGTTCTGTTTTGTAATTCAGTTCAAGTGTAGCGATTTTGACATTCCCTCTATAAGCGATATCTTAGGATAAGTGTCTTTTTCTGTGTGACTTATTTCACTTAGAATCATCGTACCTAAATCCACTCATCATGCTGCTAACTAGCCTTATGACATTGATTTCATGGCTGAGTGATATTCCATTGTGCCAAGTACCACCATTTCTTTATCCATTTTTCTCTTTCCTGGGATATTGAAGGTGTACCGAAGCGGAGGTTCTTGGAAACAGAGCAGCCGTAAACTTTAGGGTGCCTGTGTCTTGTTGATTTTTAGTTTTCCCCATTTATACACCCATGAGTGGAAGTGCCCTATGCTCTCTACGCTGTGTTTATTACTTGTTTCAGGACACACCGTACTCTTCTCCAGAGTGCCTGTTGGCAATTTACATCCCGCCCATCAGCGTAGCAAGGCTCCCATGTCTCCATGGCCTGTCCTGCTTTTCTGGTTTTTACAATTTGTTCAGCATGGCCCTTTTGACCGAGGGAAAGCGAGACTTCCTTGTAGTGCTGATTTGCCCTTCCGGCTTGCTTGGTTGGCCAAAAAGGGCGTATGCGTTTTTTCCTGAATATATTCAGGAAAAAACGCATACGCCCTTTTTGGCCAAGGGCATCATTGTCAACGTTTTGCCGCTTTTCATGTGCTTTAAAGGCGAGTCGAATCTACCTCCTGAAATCTGTTTCCTGCAAATCTGCCTTGCTTTCAAATCCTCTTCGTTGCCTTCCCTCAATATATTTGTGGACGAGAGTTCTCATTTATAACTCTGCACGTTTGTGAATTGCAGTGCCCCTGAGCTCCATTCGTCTCCTCGCTTTTTTGGGAGCTGGCCGCAAAAGCGCAGGATTGCTTCAGGCCCTATTTTGGTTCTCGGGGGCAGGCTGATCCTGTGGTTCATTCTTCTTCCTGATGGGAAAATGGAGTGACCTGTGCCTGTCCCAACACCTACGGCTAGTCTCTCGTTTGTTCCCCGTCTTCCCGTTCATCCTCAGGACAAATTGCAACCTGGACGAAACAGTAGGTTAAAGGTGCTGATTCTCCAAGTAGGGAGATGGTTAGTCAAGCGGCTGGAATGGCGAACCCGAGCACAAGGAGAGGAGAAATGAGGTGCGTTTTAGAAACCTTTCCCGATCTCACGGCATACCATCTTCTGGGTTTCCCATGCATGTTTTGATGTAGGAAGATTCCCTTGTACCTGGAGATTTGAGACCCATGGGGTGGGTACCCCGCGGTATTACTTTAAAGTATCTGCATTTGCTCACCCAACCTCACCAATCCTCTCAGCCCCAAGAGTGTCCAGCCTTATGTCTCATCCAGCTGTGGGTCTAGATATGGTCAATCCAGGTTGCATCAGAGACCCTGAACGGATTTTGTAAGAATTTCTCTCTCTTTCACTGTCTTTGCTTTGTGGGTTTTTTAAAGTAATTTATGTTTAGAATCGGGCTTGGCTGCTTTTCCCTGCTGTGTTGATGCCGCTTTACACCCTCTTGATTCACTTGCAGAGAGATATCGATACATAGGTTTTCAGATTCTTACTAGTCAGATATATTCTTGTGTGGTGACTAGGGTGTGTTGAGTCCAGTTCACTGAGCAGGGAGTAGGCCTTGTCTATTACATATTTGGCTTATGGAGCGGTCTCTGAGCTAATTTGAAACCCTTGTTTTATGCATCACCCCACCTCACTTTCCCGTTAAGCAGCCATAGTGTGTCTTCTAAAGGTGTGACTCTGTTCTGTTTTGTAATTCAGTTCAAGTGTAGCGATTTTGACATTCCCTCTATAAGCGATATCTTAGGATAAGTGTCTTTTTCTGTGTGACTTATTTCACTTAGAATCATCGTACCTAAATCCACTCATCATGCTGCTAACTAGCCTTATGACATTGATTTCATGGCTGAGTGATATTCCATTGTGCCAAGTACCACCATTTCTTTATCCATTTTTCTCTTTCCTGGGATATTGAAGGTGTACCGAAGCGGAGGTTCTTGGAAACAGAGCAGCCGTAAACTTTAGGGTGCCTGTGTCTTGTTGATTTTTAGTTTTCCCCATTTATACACCCATGAGTGGAAGTGCCCTATGCTCTCTACGCTGTGTTTATTACTTGTTTCAGGACACACCGTACTCTTCTCCAGAGTGCCTGTTGGCAATTTACATCCCGCCCATCAGCGTAGTAAGGCTGCCATGTCTCCATGGCCTGTCCTGCTTTTCTGGTTTTTACACTTTGTTCAGCATGGCCCTTTTGACCGAGGGCAAGCGAGACTTCTTTGTAGCGTTGATTTGCACTTCCGGCTTGCTTGGTTGGCCAAAAAGGGCGTATGCGTTTTTTCCTGAATATATTCAGGAAAAAACGCATACGCCCTTTTTGGCCAAGGGCATCATTGTCAACGTTTTGCCGCTTTTCATGTGCTTTAAAGGCGAGTCGAATCTACCTCCTGAAATCTGTTTCCTGCAAATCTGCCTTGCTTTCAAATCCTCTTCGTTGCCTTCCCTCAATATATTTGTGGACGAGAGTTCTCATTTATAACTCTGCACGTTTGTGAATTGCAGTGCCCCTGAGCTCCATTTGTCTCCTCGCTTTTTTGGGAGCTGGCCGCAAAAGCGCAGGATTGCTTCAGGCCCTATTTTGGTTCTGGGGGGCAGGCTGAGCCTGTGGTTCATTCTTCTTCCTGATGGGAAAATGGAGTGACCTGTGCCTGTCCCAACACCTAGGGCTAGTCTCTCTTTGGTTCCCCGTCTTCCCGTTCATCCTCAGGACACATTGTAACCTGGACGACAGAGGAGGTTAAAGGTGCTGATTCTCCAAGTAGGGAGATGGTTAGTCAAGCGGCTGGAATGGCGAACCCGAGCACAAGGAGAGGAGAAATGAGGTGCGTTTTAGAAACCTTTCCCGATCTCATGGCATACCATCTTCTGGGTTTCCCATGCATGTTTTGATGTAGGAAGATTCCCTTGTACCTGGAGATTTGAGACCCATGGGGTGGGTACCCCGCGGTATTACTTTAAAGTATCTGCATTTGCTCACCCAACCTCACCAATCCTCTCAGCCCCAAGAGTGTCCAGCCTTATGTCTCATCCAGCTGTGGGTCTAGATATGGTCAATCCAGGTTGCATCAGAGACCCTGAACGGATTTTGTAAGAATTTCTCTCTCTTTCACTGTCTTTGTTTTGTGGGTTTTTTAACGTAATTTATGTTTAGAATCGGGCTTGGCTGCTTTTCCCTGCTGTGTTGATGCCGCTTTACACCCTCTTGATTCACTTGCAGAGAGATATCGATACATAGGTTTTCAGATTCTTACTAGTCAGATATATTCTTGTGTGGTGACTAGGGTGTGTTGAGTCCAGTTCACTGAGCAGGGAGTAGGCCTTGTCTATTACATATTTGGCTTATGGAGCGGTCTCTGAGCTAATTTGAAACCCTTGTTTTATGCATCACCCCACCTCACCTTTCCCGTTAAGCAGCCATAGTGTGTCTTCTAAAGGTGTGACTCTGTTCTGTTTTGTAATTCAGTTCAAGTGTAGCGATTTTGACATTCCCTCTATAAGCGATATCTTAGGATAAGTGTCTTTTTCTGTGTGACTTATTTCACTTAGAATCATCGTACCTAAATCCACTCATCATGCTGCTAACTAGCATTATGACATTGATTTCATGGCTGAGTGATATTCCATTGTGCCAAGTACCACCATTTCTTTATCCATTTTTCTCTTTCCTGGGATATTGAAGGTGTACCGAAGCGGAGGTTCTTGGAAACAGAGCAGCCGTAAACTTTAGGGTGCCTGTGTCTTGTTGATTTTTAGTTTTCCCAATTTATACGCCCATGAGTGGAAGTGTCCTATGCTCTCTACGCTGTGTTTATTACTTGTTTCAGGACACACCGTACTCTTCTCCAGAGTGCCTGTTGGCAATTTACATCCCGCCCATCAGCGTAGTAAGGCTGCCATGTCTCCATGGCCTGTCCTGCTTTTCTGGTTTTTACACTTTGTTCAGCATGGCCCTTTTGACCGAGGGCAAGCGAGACTTCTTTGTAGCGTTGATTTGCACTTCCGGCTTGCTTGGTTGGCCAAAAAGGGCGTATGCGTTTTTCCCTGAATATATTCAGGAAAAAACGCATACGCCCTTTTTGGCCAAGGGCATCATTGTCAACGTTTTGCTGCTTTTCATGTGCTTTAAAGGCGAGTCGAATCTACCTCCTGAAATCTGTTTCCTGCAAATCTGCCTTGCTTTCAAATCCTCTTCGTTGCCTTCCCTCAATATATTTGTGGACGAGAGTTCTCATTTATAACTCTGCACGTTTGTGAATTGCAGTGCCCCTGAGCTCCATTTGTCTCCTCGCTTTTTTGGGAGCTGGCCGCAAAAGCGCAGGATTGCTTCAGGTCCTATTTTGGTTCTGGGGGGCAGGCTGAGCCTGTGGTTCATTCTTCTTCCTGATGGGAAAATGGAGTGACCTGTGCCTGTCCCAACACCTAGGGCTAGTCTCTCTTTGTTTCCCCGTCTTCCCGTTCATCCTCAGGACACATTGCAACCTGGACGACACAGGAGGTTAAAGGTGCTGATTCTCCAAGTAGGGAGATGGTTAGTCAAGCGGCTGGAATGGCGAACCCGAGCACAAGGAGAGGAGAAATGAGGTGCGTTTTAGAAACCTTTCCCGATCTCACGGCATACCATCTTCTGGGTTTCCCATGCATGTTTTGATGTAGGAAGATTCCCTTGTACCTGGAGATTTGAGACCCATGGGGTGGGTACCCCGCGGTATTACTTTAAAGTATCTGCATTTGCTCACCCAACCTCACCAATCCTCTCAGCCCCAAGAGTGTCCAGCCTTATGTCTCATCCAGCTGTGGGTCTAGATATGGTCAATCCAGGTTGCATCAGAGACCCTGAACGGATTTTGTAAGAATTTCTCTCTCTTTCACTGTCTTTGCTTTGTGGGTTTTTTAAAGTAATGTATGTTTAGAATGGGGTTTGGCTGCTTTTCCCTGCTGTGTTTATGCCGCTTTACACCCTCTTGATTCACTTGCAGAGAGATATCAATACATAGGTTTTCAGATTCATACTAGTCAGATATATTCTTGTGCGGTGACTAGGGGGTGTTGAGTCCAGTTCACTGAGCAGGGAGTAGGCCTTGTCTATTACATATTTGGCTTATGGAGCGGTCTCTGAGCTAATTTCAAACCCTTGTTTTATGCATCACCCCACCTCACCTTTCCGGTTAAGCAGCCATAGTGTGTCTTCTAAAGGTGTGCCTCCGTTCTGTTTTGTAATTCAGTTCAAGTGTAGCGATTTTGACATTCCCTCTATAAGCGATATCTTAGGATAAGTGCCTTATTCTGTGTGACTTATTTCACTTAGAATCATCGTACCTAAATCCACTCATCATGCTGCTAACTAGCCTTATGACATTGATTTCATGGCTGAGTGATATTGCATTGTGCCAAGTACCACCATTTCTTTATCCATTTTTGTCTTTCCTGGGATATTGAAGGTGTACCGAAGCGGAGGTTCTTGTAAACAGAGCAGCCGTAAAGTTTGGGGTGCCTGTGTCTTGTTGATTTTTAGTTTTCCCGATTTATACGCCCATGAGTGGAAGTGCCCTATGCTCTCAACGCTGTGTTTATTACTTGTTTCAGGACACACCGTACTCATCTCCAGATTGCCTGTTGGCAATTTACATCCCGCCCATCAGCGTAGCAAGGCTCCCATGTCTCCATGGCCTGTCCTGCTTTTCTGGTTTTTACACTTTGTTCAGCATGGCCCTTTTGACCGAGGGCAAGCGAGACTTCTTTGTAGCGCTGATTTGCCCTTCCGGCTTGCTTGGTTGGCCAAAAGGGGCGTATGCGTTTTTTCCTGAATATATTCAGGAAAAAACGCATACGCCCTTTTTGGCCAAGGGCATCATTGTCAAAGTTTTGCCGCTTTTCATGTGCTTTAAAGGCGAGTCGAATCTACCTCCTGAAATCTGTTTCCTGCAAATCTGCCTTGCTTTCAAATACTCTTCGTTGCCTTCCTTCAATATATTTGTGGACGAGAGTTCTCATTTATAACTCTGCACGTTTGTGAATTGCAGTGCCCCTGAGCTCCATTTGTCTCCTCGCTTTTTTGGGAGCTGGCCGCAAAAGCGCAGGATTGCTTCAGGCCCTATTTTGGTTCTGGGGGGCAGGCTGAGCCTGTGGTTCATTCTTCTTCCTGATGGGAAAATGGAGTGACCTATGCCTGTCCCAACACCTAGGGCTCGTCTCTCGTTGGTTCCCCGTCTTCACGTTCATCCTCAGGACAAATTGCAACCTGTACAATCAGGAGGTTAAAGGTGCTGATTCTCCAAGTAGGGAGATGGTTAGTCAAGCAGCTGGAATGGTGAACCCATGCACAAGGAGAGGAGAAATGAGGTGCATTTTAGAAACCTTTCCCGATCTCATGGCATACCATTTTCTGGGTTTCCCATGCATGTTTTGATGTAGGAAGATGCCCTTGTACCTGGAGATTTGATACCCATGGGGTGTGTTCCCCGCAGTGTTACTTTAAAGTATCTGCGTTTGCTCACCCAACCTCACCAATCCTCTCAGCCCCAAGAGTGTCCAGCCTTATGTCTCATCCAGCTGTGGGTCTAGATATGGTCAATCCAGGTTGCATCATAGACCCTGAACGGATTTTGTAAGAATTTCTCTCTCTTTCACTGTCTTTGTTTTGTGGGTTTTTTAAAGTAATTTATGTTTAGAATCGGGCTTGGCTGCTTTTCCCTGCTGTGTTGATGCCGCTTTACACCCTCTTGATTCACTTGCAGAGAGATATCGATACATAGGTTTTCAGATTCTTACTAGTCAGATATATTCTTGTGTGGTGACTAGGGTGTGTTGAGTCCAGTTCACTGAGCAGGGAGTAGGCCTTGTCTATTACATATTTGGCTTATGGAGCGGTCTCTGAGCTAATTTGAAACCCTTGTTTTATGCATCACCCCACCTCACCTTTCCCGTTAAGCAGCCATAGTGTGTCTTCTAAAGGTGTGACTCTGTTCTGTTTTGTAATTCAGTTCAAGTGTAGCGATTTTGACATTCCCTCTATAAGCGATATCTTAGGATATGTGTCTTTTTCTGTGTGACTTATTTCACTTAGAATCATCGTACCTAAATCCACTCATCATGCTGCTAACTAGCCTTATGACATTGATTTCATGGCTGAGTGATATTCCATTGTGCCAAGTACCACCATTTATTTATCCATTTTTCTCTTTCCTGGGATATTGAAGGTGTACCGAAGCGGAGGTTCTTGGAAACAGAGCAGCCGTAAACTTTAGGGTGCCTGTGTCTTGTTGATTTTTAGTTTTCCCAATTTATACACCCATGAGTGGAAGTGCCCTATGCTCTCTACGCTGTGTATATTACTTGTTTCAGGACACACCGTACTCTTCTCCAGAGTGCCTGTTGGCAATTTACATCCCGCCCATCAGCGTAGTAAGGCTCCCATGTCTCCATGGCCTGTCCTGCTTTTCTGGTTTTTACACTTTGTTCAGCATGGCCCTTTTGACCGAGGGCAAGCGAGACTTCTTTGTAGCGTTGATTTGCACTTCCGGCTTGCTTGGTTGGCCAAAAAGGGCGTATGCGTTTTTTCCTGAATATATTCAGGAAAAAACGCATACGCCCTTTTTGGCCAAGGGCATCATTGTCAACGTTTTGCCGCTTTTCATGTGCTTTAAAGGCGAGTCGAATCTACCTCCTGAAATCTGTTTCCTGCAAATCTGCCTTGCTTTCAAATCCTCTTCGTTGCCTTCCCTCAATATATTTGTGGACGAGAGTTCTCATTTATAACTCTGCACGTTTGTGAATTGCAGTGCCCCTGAGCTCCATTTGTCTCCTCGCTTTTTTGGGAACTGGCCGCAAAAGCGCAGGATGGCTTCAGGCCCTATTTTGGTTCTGGGGGGCAGGCTGAGCCTGTGGTTCATTCTTCTTCCTGATGAGAAAATGGAGTGACCTATGCCTGTCCCAACACCTAGGGCTCGTCTCTCGTTGGTTCCGCGTCTTCCCTTTCATCCTCAGGACAAATTGCAACCTGTACAATCAGGAGGTTAAAGGTGCTGAATCTCCAAGTAGGGAGATGGTTAGTTAAGCAGCTGGAATGGTGAACCCGAGCACAAGGAGAGGAGAAATGAGGTGCGTTTTAGAAACCTTTCCCGATCTCATGGCATACCATCTTCTGGGTTTCCCATGCATGTTTTGATGTAGGAAGATGCCCTTGTACCTGGAGATTTGAGACCCATGGGGTGTGTTCCCCGCAGTGTTACTTTAAAGTATCTGCATTTGCTCACCCAACCTCACCAATCCTCTCAGCCCCAAGAGTGTCCAGCCTTCTGTCTCATCCAGCTGTGGGTCTAGATATGGTCAATCCAGGTTGCATCATAGACCCTGAACGGATTTTGTAAGAATTTCTCTCTCTTTCACTGTCTTTGTTTTGTGGGTTTTTTAAAGTAATTTATGTTTAGAATCGGGCTTGGCTGCTTTTCCCTGCTGTGTTGATGCCGCTTTACACCCTCTTGATTCACTTGCAGAGAGATATCGATACATAGGTTTTCAGATTCTTACTAGTCAGATATATTCTTGTGTGGTGACTAGGGTGTGTTGAGTCCAGTTCACTGAGCAGGGAGTAGGCCTTGTCTATTACATATTTGGCTTATGGAGCGGTCTCTGAACTAATTTGAAACCCTTGTTTTATGCATCACCCCACCTCACCTTTCCCGTTAAGCAGCCATAGTGTGTCTTCTAAAGGTGTGACTCTGTTCTGTTTTGTAATTCAGTTCAAGTGTAGCGATTTTGACATTCCCTCTATAAGCGATATCTTAGGATAAGTGTCTTTTTCTGTGTGACTTATTTCACTTAGAATCATCGTACCTAAATCCACTCATCATGCTGCTAACTAGCCTTATGACATTGATTTCATGGCTGAGTGATATTCCATTGTGCCAAGTACCACCATTTCTTTATCCATTTTTCTCTTTCCTGGGATATTGAAGGTGTACCGAAGCGGAGGTTCTTGGCAACAGAGCAGCCGTAAACTTTAGGGTGCCTGTGTCTTGTTGATTTTTAGTTTTCCCAATTTATACGCCCATGAGTGGAAGTGCCCTATGCTCTCTACGCTGTGTTTATTACTTGTTTCAGGACACACCGTACTCTTCTCCAGAGTGCCTGTTGGCAATTTACATCCCGCCCATCAGCGTAGCAAGGCTCCCATGTCTCCATGGCCTGTCCTGCTTTTCTGGTTTTTACACTTTGTTCAGCATGGCCCTTTTGACCGAGGGCAAGCGAGACTTCTTTGTAGCGCTGATTTGCCCTTCCGGCTTGCTTGGTTGGCCAAAAAGGGCGTATGCGTTTTTTCCTGAATATATTCAGGAAAAAACGCATACGCCCTTTTTGGCCAAGGGCATCATTGTCAACGTTTTGCCGCTTTTCATGTGCTTTAAAGGCGAGTCGAATCTACCTCCTGAAATCTGTTTCCTGCAAATCTGCCTTGCTTTCAAATCCTCTTCGTTGCCTTCCCTCAATATATTTGTGGACGAGAGTTCTCATTTATAACTCTGCACGTTTGTGAATTGCAGTGCCCCTGAGCTCCATTTGTCTCCTCGCTTTTTTGGGAGCTGGCCGCAAAAGCGCAGGATTGCTTCAGGCCCTATTTTGGTTCTGGGGGGCAGGCTGAGCCTGTGGTTCATTCTTCTTCCTGATGAGAAAATGGAGTGACCTATGCCTGTCCCAACACCTAGGGCTCGTCTCTCGTTGGTTCCGCGTCTTCCCGTTCATCCTCAGGACAAATTGCAACCTGTACAATCAGGAGGTTAAAGGTGCTGAATCTCCAAGTAGGGAGATGGTTAGTCAAGCAGCTGGAATGGTGAACCCGAGCACAAGGAGAGGAGAAATGAGGTGCATTTTAGAAACCTTTCCCGATCGCATGGCATACCATCTTCTGGGTTTCCCATGCATGTTTTGATGTAGGAAGATGCCCTTGTACCTGGAGATTTGAGACCCATGGGGTGTGTTCCCCGCAGTGTTACTTTAAAGTATCTGCATTTGCTCACCCAACCTCACCAATCCTCTCAGCCCCAAGAGTGTCCAGCCTTATGTCTCATCCAGCTGTGGGTCTAGATATGGTCAATCCAGGTTGCATCATAGACCCTGAACGGATTTTGTAAGAATTTCTCTCTCTTTCACTGTCTTTGTTTTGTGGGTTTTTTAAAGTAATTTATGTTTAGAATCGGGCTTGGCTGCTTTTCCCTGCTGTGTTGATGCCGCTTTACACCCTCTTGATTCACTTGCAGAGAGATATCGATACATAGGTTTTCAGATTCTTACTAGTCAGATATATTCTTGTGTGGTGACTAGGGTGTGTTGAGTCCAGTTCACTGAGCAGGGAGTAGGCCTTGTCTATTACATATTTGGCTTATGGAGCGGTCTCTGAACTAATTTGAAACCCTTGTTTTATGCATCACCCCACCTCACCTTTCCCGTTAAGCAGCCATAGTGTGTCTTCTAAAGGTGTGACTCTGTTCTGTTTTGTAATTCAGTTCAAGTGTAGCGATTTTGACATTCCCTCTATAAGCGATATCTTAGGATAAGTGTCTTTTTCTGTGTGACTTATTTCACTTAGAATCATCGTACCTAAATCCACTCATCATGCTGCTAACTAGCCTTATGACATTGATTTCATGGCTGAGTGATATTCCATTGTGCCAAGTACCACCATTTCTTTATCCATTTTTCTCTTTCCTGGGATATTGAAGGTGTACCGAAGCGGAGGTTCTTGGCAACAGAGCAGCCGTAAACTTTAGGGTGCCTGTGTCTTGTTGATTTTTAGTTTTCCCAATTTATACGCCCATGAGTGGAAGTGCCCTATGCTCTCTACGCTGTGTTTATTACTTGTTTCAGGACACACCGTACTCTTCTCCAGAGTGCCTGTTGGCAATTTACATCCCGCCCATCAGCGTAGCAAGGCTCCCATGTCTCCATGGCCTGTCCTGCTTTTCTGGTTTTTACACTTTGTTCAGCATGGCCCTTTTGACCGAGGGCAAGCGAGACTTCTTTGTAGCGCTGATTTGCCCTTCCGGCTTGCTTGGTTGGCCAAAAAGGGCGTATGCGTTTTTTCCTGAATATATTCAGGAAAAAACGCATACGCCCTTTTTGGCCAAGGGCATCATTGTCAACGTTTTGCCGCTTTTCATGTGCTTTAAAGGCGAGTCGAATCTACCTCCTGAAATCTGTTTCCTGCAAATCTGCCTTGCTTTCAAATCCTCTTCGTTGCCTTCCCTCAATATATTTGTGGACGAGAGTTCTCATTTATAACTCTGCACGTTTGTGAATTGCAGTGCCCCTGAGCTCCATTTGTCTCCTCGCTTTTTTGGGAGCTGGCCGCAAAAGCGCAGGATTGCTTCAGGCCCTATTTTGGTTCTGGGGGGCAGGCTGAGCCTGTGGTTCATTCTTCTTCCTGATGAGAAAATGGAGTGACCTATGCCTGTCCCAACACCTAGGGCTCGTCTCTCGTTGGTTCCGCGTCTTCCCGTTCATCCTCAGGACAAATTGCAACCTGTACAATCAGGAGGTTAAAGGTGCTGAATCTCCAAGTAGGGAGATGGTTAGTCAAGCAGCTGGAATGGTGAACCCGAGCACAAGGAGAGGAGAAATGAGGTGCATTTTAGAAACCTTTCCCGATCGCATGGCATACCATCTTCTGGGTTTCCCATGCATGTTTTGATGTAGGAAGATGCCCTTGTACCTGGAGATTTGAGACCCATGGGGTGTGTTCCCCGCAGTGTTACTTTAAAGTATCTGCATTTGCTCACCCAACCTCACCAATCCTCTCAGCCCCAAGAGTGTCCAGCCTTATGTCTCATCCAGCTGTGGGTCTAGATATGGTCAATCCAGGTTGCATCATAGACCCTGAACGGATTTTGTAAGAATTTCTCTCTCTTTCACTGTCTTTGTTTTGTGGGTTTTTTAAAGTAATTTATGTTTAGAATCGGGCTTGGCTGCTTTTCCCTGCTGTGTTGATGCCGCTTTACACCCTCTTGATTCACTTGCAGAGAGATATCGATACATAGGTTTTCAGATTCTTACTAGTCAGATATATTCTTGTGTGGTGACTAGGGTGTGTTGAGTCCAGTTCACTGAGCAGGGAGTAGGCCTTGTCTATTACATATTTGGCTTATGGAGCGGTCTCTGAGCTAATTTCAAACCCTTGTTTTATGCATCACCCCACCTCACCTTTCCCGTTAAGCAGCCATAGTGTGTCTTCTAAAGGTGTGACTCTGTTCTGTTTTGTAATTCAGTTCAAGTGTAGCGATTTTGACATTCCCTCTATAAGCGATATCTTAGGATAAGTGTCTTTTTCTGTGTGACTTATTTCACTTAGAATCATCGTACCTAAATCCACTCATCATGCTGCTAACTAGCCTTATGACATTGATTTCATGGCTGAGTGATATTCCATTGTGCCAAGTACCACCATTTCTTTATCCATTTTTCTCTTTCCTGGGATATTGAAGGTGTACCGAAGCGGAGGTTCTTGGAAACAGAGCAGCCGTAAACTTTAGGGTGCCTGTGTCTTGTTGATTTTTAGTTTTCCCAATTTATACGCCCATGAGTGGAAGTGCCCTATGCTCTCTACGCTGTGTTTATTACTTGTTTCAGGACACACCGTACTCTTCTCCAGAGTGCCTGTTGGCAATTTACATCCCGCCCATCAGCGTAGTAAGGCTCCCATGTCTCCATGGCCTGTCCTGCTTTTCTGGTTTTTACACTTTGTTCAGCATGGCCCTTTTGACCGAGGGCAAGCGAGACTTCTTTGTAGCGCTGATTTGCCCTTCCGGCTTGCTTGGTTGGCCAAAAAGGGCGTATGCGTTTTTTCCTGAATATATTCAGGAAAAAACGCATACGCCCTTTTTGGCCAAGGGCATCATTGTCAACGTTTTGCCGCTTTTCATGTGCTTTAAAGGCGAGTCGAATCTACCTCCTGAAATCTGTTTCCTGCAAATCTGCCTTGCTTTCAAATCCTCTTCGTTGCCTTCCCTCAATATATTTGTGGACGAGAGTTCTCATTTATAACTCTGCACGTTTGTGAATTGCAGTGCCCCTGAGCTCCATTTGGCTCCTCGCTTTTTTGGGAGCTGGCCGCAAAAGCGCAGGATTGCTTCAGGCCCTATTTTGGTTCTGGGGGGCAGGCTGAGCCTGTGGTTCATTCTTCTTCCTGATGGGAAAATGGAGTGACCTGTGCCTGTCCCAACACCTAGGGCTAGTCTTTCGTTGGTTCCCCGTCTTCCTGTTCATCCTCAGGACAAATTGCAACCTGGACGAAACAGTAGGTTAAAGGTGGTGATTCTCCAAGTAGGGAGATGGTTAGTCAAGCGGCTGGAATGGCGAACCCGAGCACAAGGAGAGGAGAAATGAGGTGCGTTTTAGAAACCTTTCCAGATCTCACGGCATACCATCTTCTGGGTTTCCCATGCATGTTTTGATGTAGGAAGATTCCCTTCTACCTGGAGATTTGAGACCCATGGGGTGGGTACCCCGCGGTATTATTTTAAAGTATCTGCATTTGCTCACCCAACCTCACCAATCCTCTCAGCCCCAAGAGTGTCCAGCCTTATGTCTCATCCAGCTGTGGGTCTAGATATGGTCAATCCAGGTTGCATCAGAGACCCTGAACGGATTTTGTAAGAATTTCTCTCTCTTTCACTGTCTTTGCTTTGTGGGTTTTTTAAAGTAATGTATGTTTAGAATGGGGTTTGGCTGCTTTTCCCTGCTGTGTTTATGCCGCTTTACACCCTCTTGATTCACTTGCAGAGAGATATCAATACATAGGTTTTCAGATTCATACTAGTCAGATATATTCTCGTGTGGTGACTAGGGGGTGTTGAGTCCAGTTCACTGAGCAGGGAGTAGGCCTTGTCTATTACATATTTGGCTTATGGAGCGGTCTCTGAGCTAATTTCAAACCCTTGTTTTATGCATCACCCCACCTCACCTTTCCCGTTAAGCAGCCATAGTGTGTCTTCTAAAGGTGTGACTCTGTTCTGTTTTGTAATTCAGTTCAAGTGTAGCGATTTTGACATTCCCTCTATAAGCGATATCTTAGGATAATGTCTTTTTCTGTGTGACTTATTTCACTTAGAATCATCGTACCTAAATCCACTCATCATGCTGCTAACTAGCCTTATGACATTGATTTCATGGCTGAGTGATATTCCATTGTGCCAAGTACCACCATTTCTTTATCCATTTTTCTCTTTCCTGGGATATTGAAGGTGTACCGAAGCGGAGGTTCTTGGAAACAGAGCAGCCGTAAACTTTAGGGTGCCTGTGTCTTGTTGATTTTTAGTTTTCCCAATTTATACGCCCATGAGTGGAAGTGCCCTATGCTCTCTACACTGTTTATTACTTGTTTCAGGACACACCGTACTCTTCTCCAGAGTGCCTGTTGGCAATTTATATCCCGCCCATCAGCGTAGCAAGGCTCCCATGTCTCCATGGCCTCTCCTGCTTTTCTGGTTTTTACTGTTTGTTCAGCATGGCCCTTTTGACCGAGGGCAAGCGAGACATCTTTGTAGCGCTGATTTGCCCTTCCGGCTTGCTTGGTTGGCCAAAAAGGGCGTATGCGTTTTTTCCTGAATATATTCAGGAAAAAACGCATACGCCCTTTTTGGCCAAGGGCATCATTGTCAACGTTTTGTCGCTTTTCATGTGCTTTAAAGGCGAGTCGAATCTACCTCCTGAAATCTGTTTCCTGCAAATCTGCCTTGCTTTCAAATCCTCTTCGTTGCCTTCCCTCAATATATTTGTGGACGAGAGTTCTCATTTATAACTCTGCACGTTTGTGAATTGCAGTGCCCCTGAGCTCCATTTGTCTCCTCGCTTTTTTGGGAGCTGGCCGCAAAAGCGCAGGATTGCTTCAGGCCCTATTTTGGTTCTGGGGGGCAGGCTGAGCCTGTGGTTCATTCTTCTTCCTGATGAGAAAATGGAGTGACCTATGCCTGTCCCAACACCTAGGGCTCGTCTCTCGTTGGTTCCGCGTCTTCCCTTTCATCCTCAGGACAAATTGCAACCTGTACAATCAGGAGGTTAAAGGTGCTGAATCTCCAAGTAGGGAGATGGTTAGTCAAGCAGCTGGAATGGTGAACCCGAGCACAAGGAGAGGAGAAATGAGGTGCATTTTAGAAACCTTTCCCGATCGCATGGCATACCATCTTCTGGGTTTCCCATGCATGTTTTGATGTAGGAAGATGCCCTTGTACCTGGAGATTTGAGACCCATGGGGTGTGTTCCCCGCAGTGTTACTTTAAAGTATCTGCATTTGCTCACCCAACCTCACCAATCCTCTCAGCCCCAAGAGTGTCCAGCCTTATGTCTCATCCAGCTGTGGGTCTAGATATGGTCAATCCAGGTTGCATCATAGACCCTGAACGGATTTTGTAAGAATTTCTCTCTCTTTCACTGTCTTTGTTTTGTGGGTTTTTTAAAGTAATTTATGTTTAGAATCGGGCTTGGCTGCTTTTCCCTGCTGTGTTGATGCCGCTTTACACCCTCTTGATTCACTTGCATAGAGATATCGATACATAGGTTTTCAGATTCTTACTAGTCAGATATATTCTTGTGTGGTGACTAGGGTGTGTTGAGTCCAGTTCACTGAGCAGGGAGTAGGCCTTGTCTATTACATATTTGGCTTATGGAGCGGTCTCTGAGCTAATTTCAAACCCTTGTTTTATGCATCACCCCACCTCACCTTTCCCGTTAAGCAGCCATAGTGTGTCTTCTAAAGGTGTGACTCTGTTCTGTTTTGTAATTCAGTTCAAGTGTAGCGATTTTGACATTCCCTCTATAAGCGATATCTTAGGATAAGTGTCTTTTTCTGTGTGACTTATTTCACTTAGAATCATCGTACCTAAATCCACTCATCATGCTGCTAACTAGCCTTATGACATTGATTTCATGGCTGAGTGGTATTCCATTGTGCCAAGTACCACCATTTCTTTATCCATTTTTCTCTTTCCTGGGATATTGAAGGTGTACCGAAGCGGAGGTTCTTGGAAACAGAGCAGCCGTAAACTTTAGGGTGCCTGTGTCTTGTTGATTTTTAGTTTTCCCAATTTATACGCCCATGAGTGGAAGTGCCCTATGCTCTCTACGCTGTGTTTATTACTTGTTTCAGGACACACCGTACTCTTCTCCAGAGTGCCTGTTGGCAATTTACATCCCGCCCATCAGCGTAGTAAGGCTCCCATGTCTCCATGGCCTGTCCTGCTTTTCTGGTTTTTACACTTTGTTCAGCATGGCCCTTTTGACCGAGGGCAAGCGAGACTTCTTTGTAGCGCTGATTTGCCCTTCCGGCTTGCTTGGTTGGCCAAAAAGGGCGTATGCGTTTTTTCCTGAATATATTCAGGAAAAAACGCATACGCCCTTTTTGGCCAAGGGCATCATTGTCAACGTTTTGCCGCTTTTCATGTGCTTTAAAGGCGAGTCGAATCTACCTCCTGAAATCTGTTTCCTGCAAATCTGCCTTGCTTTCAAATCCTCTTCGTTGCCTTCCCTCAATATATTTGTGGACGAGAGTTCTCATTTATAACTCTGCACGTTTGTGAATTGCAGTGCCCCTGAGCTCCATTTGGCTCCTCGCTTTTTTGGGAGCTGACCGCAAAAGCGCAGGATTGCTTCAGGCCCTATTTTGGTTCTGGGGGGCAGGCTGAGCCTGTGGTTCATTCTTCTTCCTGATGGGAAAATGGAGTGACCTGTGCCTGTCCCAACACCTAGGGCTAGTCTTTCGTTGGTTCCCCGTCTTCCCGTTCATCCTCAGGACAAATTGCAACCTGGACGAAACAGTAGGTTAAAGGTGCTGATTCTTCAAGTAGGGAGATGGTTAGTCAAGCGGCTGGAATGGCGAACCCGAGCACAAGGAGAGGAGAAATGAGGTGCGTTTTAGAAACCTTTCCCGATCTCACGGCATACCATCTTCTGGGTTTCCCATGCATGTTTTGATGTAGGAAGATTCCCTTCTACCTGGAGATTTGAGACCCATGGGGTGGGTACCCCGCGGTATTATTTTAAATTATCTGCATTTGCTCACCCAACCTCACCAATCCTCTCAGCCCCAAGAGTGTCCAGCCTTATGTCTCATCCAGCTGTGGGTCTAGATATGGTCAATCCAGGTTGCATCAGAGACCCTGAACGGATTTTGTAAGAATTTCTCTCTCTTTCACTGTCTTTGCTTTGTGGGTTTTTTAAAGTAATGTATGTTTAGAATGGGGTTTGGCTGCTTTTCCCTGCTGTGTTGATGCCGCTTTACAGCCTCTTGATTCACTTGCAGAGAGATATCAATACATAGGTTTTCAGATTCATACTAGTCAGATATATTCTCGTGCGGTGACTAGGGGGTGTTGAGTCCAGTTCACTGAGCAGGGAGTAGGCCTTGTCTATTACATATTTGGCTTATGGAGCGGTCTCTGAGCTAATTTCAAACCCTTGTTTTATGCATCACCCCACCTCACCTTTCCCGTTAAGCAGCCATAGTGTGTCTTCTAAAGGTGTGACTCTGTTCTGTTTTGTAATTCAGTTCAAGTGTAGCGATTTTGACATTCCCTCTATAAGCGATATCTTAGGATAATGTCTTTTTCTGTGTGACTTATTTCACTTAGAATCATCGTACCTAAATCCACTCATCATGCTGCTAACTAGCCTTATGACATTGATTTCATGGCTGAGTGATATTCCATTGTGCCAAGTACCACCATTTCTTTATCCATTTTTCTCTTTCCTGGGATATTGAAGGTGTACCGAAGCGGAGGTTCTTGGAAACAGAGCAGCCGTAAACTTTAGGGTGCCTGGGTCTTGTTGATTTTTAGTTTTCCCAATTTATACGCCCATGAGTGGAAGTGCCCTATGCTCTCTACACTGTGTTTATTACTTGTTTCAGGACACACCGTACTCTTCTCCAGAGTGCCTGTTGGCAATTTATATCCCGCCCATCAGCGTAGCAAGGCTCCCATGTCTCCATGGCCTCTCCTGCTTTTCTGGTTTTTACTGTTTGTTCAGCATGGCCCTTTTGACCGAGGGCAAGCGAGACATCTTTGTAGCGCTGATTTGCCCTTCCGGCTTGCTTGGTTGGCCAAAAAGGGCGTATGCGTTTTTTCCTGAATATATTCAGGAAAAAATGCATACGCCCTTTTTGGCCAAGGGCATCATTGTCAACGTTTTGTCGCTTTTCATGTGCTTTAAAGGCGAGTCGAATCTACCTCCTGAAATCTGTTTCCTGCAAATCTGCCTTGCTTTCAAATCCTCTTCGTTGCCTTCCCTCAATATATTTGTGGACGAGAGTTCTCATTTATAACTCTGCACGTTTGTGAATTGCAGTGCCCCTGAGCTCCATTTGGCTCCTCGCTTTTTTGGGAGCTGGCCGCAAAAGCGCAGGATTGCTTCAGGCCCTATTTTGGTTCTGGGGGGCAGGCTGAGCCTGTGGTTCATTCTTCTTCCTGATGGGAAAATGGAGTGACCTATGCCTGTCCCAACACCTAGGGCTAGTCTTTCGTTGGTTCCCCGTCTTCCCGTTCATCCTCAGGACAAATTGCAACCTGGACGAAACAGTAGGTTAAAGGTGCTGATTCTCCAAGTAGGGAGATGGTTAGTCAAGCGGCTGGAATGGCGAACCCGAGCACAAGGAGAGGAGAAATGAGGTGCGTTTTAGAAACCTTTCCCGATCTCACGGCATACCATCTTCTGGGTTTCCCATGCATGTTTTGATGTAGGAAGATTCCCTTCTACCTGGAGATTTGAGACCCATGGGGTGGGTACCCCGCGGTATTATTTTAAATTATCTGCATTTGCTCACCCAACCTCACCAATCCTCTCAGCCCCAAGAGTGTCCAGCCTTATGTCTCATCCAGCTGTGGGTCTAGATATGGTCAATCCAGGTTGCATCAGAGACCCTGAACGGATTTTGTAAGAATTTCTCTCTCTTTCACTGTCTTTGCTTTGTGGGTTTTTTAAAGTAATGTATGTTTAGAATGGGGTTTGGCTGCTTTTCCCTGCTGTGTTGATGCCGCTTTACAGCCTCTTGATTCACTTGCAGAGAGATATCAATACATAGGTTTTCAGATTCATACTAGTCAGATATATTCTCGTGCGGTGACTAGGGGGTGTTCAGTCCAGTTCACTGAGCAGGGAGTAGGCCTTGTCTATTACATATTTGGCTTATGGAGCGGTGTCTGAGCTAATTTCAAACCCTTGTTTTATGCATCACCCCACCTCACCTTTCCGGTTAAGCAGCCATAGTGTGTCTTCTAAAGGTGTGCCTCTGTTCTGTTTTGTAATTCAGTTCAAGTGTAGCGATTTTGACATTCCCTCTATAAGCGATATCTTAGGATAAGTGCCTTTTTCTGTGTGACTTATTTCACTTAGACTCATCGTACCTAAATCCACTCATCATGCTGCTAACTAGCCTTATGACATTGATTTCATGGCTGAGTGATATTCCATTGTGCCAAGTACCACCATTTCTTTATCCATTTTTCTCTTTCCTGGGATATTGAAGGTGTACCGAAGCGGAGGTTCTTGGAAACAGAGCAGCCGTAAACTTTAGGGTGCCTGTGTCTTGTTGATTTTTAGTTTTCCCAATTTATACGCCCATGAGTGGAAGTGCCCTATGCTCTCTACGCTGTGTTTATTACTTGTTTCAGGACACACCGTACTCTTCTCCAGAGTGCCTGTTGGCAATTTACATCCCGCCCATCAGCGTAGCAAGGCTTCCATGTCTCCATGGCCTGTCCTGCTTTTCTGGTTTTTACACTTTGTTCAGCATGGCCCTTTTGACCGAGGGCAAGCGAGACTTCTTTGTAGCGCTGATTTGCCCTTCCGGCTTGCTTGGTTGGCCAAAAAGGGCGTATGCGTTTTTTCCTGAATATATTCAGGAAAAAACGCATACGCCCTTTTTGGCCAAGGGCATCATTGTCAACGTTTTGCCGCTTTTCATGTGCTTTAAAGGCGAGTCGAATCTACCTCCTGAAATCTGTTTCTTGCAAATCTGCCTTGCTTTCAAATCCTCTTCGTTGCCTTCCCTCAATATATTTGTGGACGAGAGTTCTCATTTATAACTCTGCACGTTTGTGAATTGCAGTGCCCCTGAGCTCCATTTGTCTCCTCGCTTTTTTGGGAGCTGGCCGCAAAAGCGCAGGATTGCTTCAGGCCCTATTTTGGTTCTGGGGGGCAGGCTGAGCCTGTGGTTCATTCTTCTTCCTGATGGGAAAATGGAGTGACCTGTGCCTGTCCCAACACCTAGGGCTAGTCGTTCGTTGGTTCCCGTCTTCCCGTTCACCCTCAGGACAAATTGCAACCTGGACGAAACAGTAGGTTAAAGGTGCTGATTCTCCAAGTAGGGAGATGGTTAGTCAAGCGGCTGGAATGGTGAACCCGAGCACAAGGAGAGGAGAAATGAGGTGCGTTTTAGAAACCTTTCCCGATCTCACGGCATACCATCTTCTGGGTTTCCCATGCATGTTTTGATGTAGGAAGATTTCCTTGTACCTGGAGATTTGAGACCCATGGGGTGGGTACCCCGCGGTATTACTTTAAAGTATCTGCATTTGCTCACCCAACCTCACCAATCCTCTCAGCCCCAAGAGTGTCCAGCCTTATGTCTCATCCAGCTGTGGGTCTAGATATGGTCAATCCAGGTTGCATCAGAGACCCTGAACGGATTTTGTAAGAATTTCTCTCTCTTTCACTGTCTTTGCTTTGTGGGTTTTTTAAAGTAATGTATGTTTAGAATGGGGTTTGGCTGCTTTTCCCTGCTGTGTTTATGCCGCTTTACACCCTCTTGATTCACTTGCAGAGAGATATCAATACATAGGTTTTCAGATTCATACTAGTCAGATATATTCTTGTGCGGTGACTAGGGGGTGTTGAGTCCAGTTCACTGAGCAGGGAGTAGGCCTTGTCTATTACATATTTGGCTTATGGAGCGGTCTCTGAGCTAATTTCAAACCCTTGTTTTATGCATCACCCCACCTCACCTTTCCCGTTAAGCAGCCATAGTGTGTCTTCTAAAGGTGTGACTCTGTTCTGTTTTGTAATTCAGTTCAAGTGTAGCGATTTTGACATTCCCTCTATAAACGATATCTTAGGATAATGTCTTTTTCTGTGTGACTTATTTCACTTAGAATCATCGTACCTAAATCCACTCATCATGCTGCTAACTAGCCTTATGACATTGATTTCATGGCTGAGTGATATTCCATTGTGCCAAGTACCACCATTTCTTTATCCATTTTTCTCTTTCCTGGGATATTGAAGGTGTACCGAAGCGGAGGTTCTTGGAAACAGAGCAGCCGTAAACTTTAGGGTGCCTGTGTCTTGTTGATTTTTAGTTTTCCCAATTTATACGCCCATGAGTGGAAGTGCCCTATGCTCTCTACACTGTGTTTATTACTTGTTTCAGGACACACCGTACTCTTCTCCAGAGTGCCTGTTGGCAATTTATATCCCGCCCATCAGCGTAGCAAGGCTCCCATGTCTCCATGGCCTCTCCTGCTTTTCTGGTTTTTACTGTTTGTTCAGCATGGCCCTTTTGACCGAGGGCAAGCGAGACATCTTTGTAGCGCTGATTTGCCCTTCCGGCTTGCTTGGTTGGCCAAAAAGGGCGTACGCGTTTTTTCCTGAATATATTCAGGAAAAAATGCGTACGCCCTTTTTGGCCAAGGGCATCATTGTCAACGTTTTGTCGCTTTTCATGTGCTTTAAAGGCGAGTCGAATCTACCTCCTGAAATCTGTTTCCTGCAAATCTGCCTTGCTTTCAAATCCTCTTCGTTGCCTTCCCTCAATATATTTGTGGACGAGAGTTCTCATTTATAACTCTGCACGTTTGTGAATTGCAGTGCCCCTGAGCTCCATTTGTCTCCTCGCTTTTTTGGGAGCTGGCCGCAAAAGCGCAGGATTGCTTCAGGCCCTATTTTGTTTCTGGGGGGCAGGCTGAGCCTGTGGTTCATTCTTCTTCCTGATGGGAAAATGGAGTGACCTGTGCCTGTCCCAACACCTAGGGCTAGTCTTTCGTTGGTTCCCCGTCTTCCCGTTCATCCTCAGGACAAATTGCAACCTGGACGAAACAGTAGGTTAAAGGTGCTGATTCTCCAAGTAGGGAGATGGTTAGTCAAGCGGCTGGAATGGCGAACCCGAGCACAAGGAGAGGAGAAATGAGGTGCGTTTTAGAAACCTTTCCCGATCTCACGGCATACCATCTTCTGGCTTTCCCATGCATGTTTTGATGTAGGAAGATTCCCTTGTACCTGGAGATTTGAGACCCATGGGGTGGGTACCCCGCGGTATTACTTTAAAGTATCTGCATTTGCTCACCCAACCTCACCAATCCTCTCAGCCCCAAGAGTGTCCAGCCTTATGTCTCATCCAGCTGTGGGTCTAGATATGGTCAATCCAGGTTGCATCAGAGACCCTGAACGGATTTTGTAAGAATTTCTCTCTCTTTCACTGTCTTTGCTTTGTGGGTTTTTTAAAGTAATGTATGTTTAGAATGGGGTTTGGCTGCTTTTCCCTGCTGTGTTTATGCCGCTTTACACCCTCTTGATTCACTTGCAGAGAGATATCGATACATAGGTTTTCAGATTCATACTAGTCAGATATATTCTTGTGCGGTGACTAGGGGGTGTTGAGTCCAGTTCACTGAGCAGGGAGTAGGCCTTGTCTATTACATATTTGGCTTATGGAGCGGTGTCTGAGCTAATTTCAAACCCTTGTTTTATGCATCACCCCACCTCACCTTTCCCGTTAAGCAGCCATAGTGTGTCTTCTAAAGGTGTGACTCTGTTCTGTTTTGTAATTCAGTTCAAGTGTAGCGATTTTGACATTCCCTCTATAAGCGATATCTTAGGATAAGTGTCTTTTTCTGTGTGACTTATTTCACTTAGAATCATCGTACCTAAATCCACTCATCATGCTGCTAACTAGCCTTATGACATTGATTTCATGGCTGAGTGATATTCCATTGTGCCAAGTACCACCATTTCTTTATCCATTTTTCTCTTTCCTGGGATATTGAAGGTGTACCGAAGTGGAGGTTCTTGGAAACAGAGCAGCCTTAAACTTTAGGGTGCCTGTGTCTTGTTGATTTTTAGTTTTCCCAATTTATACGCCCTTGAGTGGAAGTGCCCTATGCTCTCTACACTGTGTTTATTACTTGTTTCAGGACACACCGTACTCTTCTCCAGAGTGCCTGTTGGCAATTTACATCCCGCCCATCAGCGTAGTAAGGCTGCCATGTCTCCATGGCCTGTCCTGCTTTTCTGGTTTTTACTGTTTGTTCAGCATGGCCCTTTTGACCGAGGGCAAGCGAGACTTCTTTGTAGCGCTGATTTGCCCTTCCGGCTTGCTTGGTTGGCCAAAAAGGGCGTATGCGTTTTTTCCTGAATATATTCAGGAAAAAACGCATACGCCCTTTTTGGCCAAGGGCATCATTGTCAAAGTTTTGCCGCTTTTCATGTGCTTTAAAGGCGAGTCGAATCTACCTCCTGAAATCTGTTTCCTGCAAATCTGCCTTGCTTTCAAATCCTCTTCGTTGCCTTCCCTCAATATATTTGTGGACGAGAGTTCTCATTTATAACTCTGCACGTTTGTGAATTGCAGTGCCCCTGAGCTCCATTTGTCTCCTCGCTTTTTTGGGAGCTGGCCGCAAAAGCGCAGGATTGCTTCAGGCCCTATTTTGGTTCTGGGGGGCAGGCTGAGCCTGTGGTTCATTCTTCTTCCTGATGGGAAAATGGAGTGACCTATGCCTGTCCCAACACCTAGGGCTCGTCCCTCGTTGGTTCCGCGTCTTCCTGTTCATCCTCAGGACAAATTGCAACCTGTACAATCAGGAGGTTAAAGGTGCTGATTCTCCAAGTAGGGAGATGGATAGTCAAGCGGCTGGAATGGCGAACCCGAGCACAAGGAGAGGAGAAATGAGGTGCGTTTTAGAAACCTTTCCCGATCTCATGGCATACCATCTTCTGGGTTTCCCATGCATGTTTTGATGTAGGAAGATTCCCTTGTACCTGGAGATTTGAGACCCATGGGGTGTGTTCTCCGCAGTGTTACTTTAAAGTATATGCGTTTGCTCACCCAACCTCACCAATCCTCTCAGCCCCAAGAGTGTCCAGCTTTATGTCTCATCCAGCTATGGCTCTAGATATGGTCAATCCAGGTTGCATCAGAGACCCTGAACGGATTTTGTAAGAATTTCTCTCTCTTTCACTGTCTTTGTTTTGTGGGTTTTTTAAAGTAATTTATGTTTAGAATCGGGCTTGGCTGCTTTTCCCTGCTGTGTTGATGCCGCTTTACACCCTCTTGATTCACTTGCAGAGAGATATCGATACATAGGTTTTCAGATTCTTACTAGTCAGATATATTCTTGTGTGGTGACTAGGGTGTGTTGAGTCCAGTTCACTGAGCAGGGAGTAGGCCTTGTCTATTACATATTTGGCTTATGGAGCGGTCTCTGAGCTAATTTCAAACCCTTGTTTTATGCATCACCCCACCTCACCTTTCCCGTTAAGCAGCCATAGTGTGTCTTCTAAAGGTGTGACTCTGTTCTGTTTTGTAATTCAGTTCAAGTGTAGCAATTTTGACATTCCCTCTATAAGCGATATCTTAGGATAAGTGTCTTTTTCTGTGTGACTTATTTCACTTAGAATCATCGTACCTAAATCCACTCATCATGCTGCTAACTAGCCTTATGACATTGATTTCATGGCTGAGTGATATTCCATTGTGCCAAGTACCACCATTTCTTTATCCATTTTTCTCTTTCCTGGGATATTGAAGGTGTACCGAAGTGGAGGTTCTTGGAAACAGAGCAGCCGTAAACTTTAGGGTGCCTGTGTCTTGTTGATTTTTAGTTTTCCCAATTTATACGCCCTTGAGTGGAAGTGCCCTATGCTCTCTACACTGTGTTTATTACTTGTTTCAGGACACACCGTACTCTTCTCCAGAGTGCCTGTTGGCAATTTACATCCCGCCCATCAGCGTAGCAAGGCTCCCATGTCTCCATGGCCTGTCCTGCTTTTCTGGTTTTTACACTTTGTTCAGCATGGCCCTTTTGACCGAGGGCAAGCGAGACTTCTGTGTAGCGCTGATTTGCCCTTCCGGCTTGCTTGGTTGGCCAAAAAGGGCGTATGCGTTTTTTCCTGAATATATTCAGGAAAAAACGCATACGCCCTTTTTGGCCAATGGCATCATTGTCAACGTTTTGCCGCTTTTCATGTGCTTTAAAGGCGAGTCGAATCTACCTCCTGAAATCTGTTTCCTGCAAATCTGCCTTGCTTTCAAATCCTCTTCGTTGCCTTCCCTCAATATATTTGTGGACGAGAGTTCTCATTTATAACTCTGCACGTTTGTGAATTGCAGTGCCCCTGAGCTCCATTTGTCTCCTCGCTTTTTTGGGAGCTGGCCGCAAAAGCGCAGGATTGCTTCAGGCCCTATTTTGGTTCTGGGGTCAGGCTGAGCCTGTGGTTCATTCTTCTTCCTGATGGGAAAATGGAGTGACCTGTGCCTGTCCCAACACCTAGGGCTAGTCTTTCGTTGGTTCCCCGTCTTCCCGTTCATCCTCAGGACAAATTGCAACCTGGACGAAACAGTAGGTTAAAGGTGCTGATTCTCCAAGTAGGGAGATGGTTAGTCAAGCGGCTGGAATGGCGAACCCGAGCACAAGGAGAGGAGAAATGAGGTGCGTTTTAGAAACCTTTCCCGATCTCACGGCATACCATCTTCTGGGTTTCCCATGCATGTTTTGATGTAGGAAGATTCCCTTGTACCTGGAGATTTGAGACCCATGGGGTGGGTACCCCGCGGTATTACTTTAAAGTATCTGCATTTGCTCACCCAACCTCACCAATCCTCTCAGCCCCAAGAGTGTCCAGCCTTATGTCTCATCCAGCTGTGGGTCTAGATATGGTCAATCCAGGTTGCATCAGAGACCCTGAACGGATTTTGTAAGAATTTCTCTCTCTTTCACTGTCTTTGCTTTGTGGGTTTTTTAAAGTAATGTATGTTTAGAATGGGGTTTGGCTGCTTTTCCCTGCTGTGTTTATGCCGCTTTACACCCTCTTGATTCACTTGCAGAGAGATATCGATACATAGGTTTTCAAATTCATACTAGTCAGATATATTCTTGTGCGGTGACTAGGGGGTGTTGAGTCCAGTTCACTGAGCAGGGAGTAGGCCTTGTCTATTACATATTTGGCTTATGGAGCGGTGTCTGAGCTAATTTCAAACCCTTGTTTTATGCATCACCCCACCTCACCTTTCCCGTTAAGCAGCCATAGTGTGTCTTCTAAAGGTGTGACTCTGTTCTGTTTTGTAATTCAGTTCAAGTGTAGCGATTTTGACATTCCCTCTATAAGCGATATCTTAGGATAAGTGTCTTTTTCTGTGTGACTTATTTCACTTAGAATCATCGTACCTAAATCCACTCATCATGCTGCTAACTAGCCTTATGACATTGATTTCATGGCTGAGTGATATTCCATTGTGCCAAGTACCACCATTTCTTTATCCATTTTTCTCTTTCCTGGGATATTGAAGGTGTACCGAAGTGGAGGTTCTTGGAAACAGAGCAGCCGTAAACTTTATGGTGCCTGTGTCTTGTTGATTTTTAGTTTTCCCAATTTATACGCCCTTGAGTGGAAGTGCCCTATGCTCTCTATGCTGTGTTTATTACTTGTTTCAGGACACACCGTACTCTTCTCCAGAGTGCCTGTTGGCAATTTACATCCCGCCCATCAGCGTAGCAAGGCTCCCATGTCTCCATGGCCTGTCCTGCTTTTCTGGTTTTTACTGTTTGTTCAGCATGGCCCTTTTGACCGAGGGCAAGCGAGACTTCTTTGTAGCGCTGATTTGCCCTTCCGGCTTGCTTGGTTGGCCAAAAAGGGCGTATGCGTTTTTTCCTGAATATATTCAGGAAAAAACGCATACGCCCTTTTTGGCCAAGGGCATCATTGTCAACGTTTTGCCGCTTTTCATGTGCTTTAAAGGCGAGTCGAATCTACCTCCTGAAATCTGTTTCCTGCAAATCTGCCTTGCTTTCAAATCCTCTTCCTTGCCTTCCCTCAATATATTTGTGGACGAGAGTTCTCATTTATAACTCTGCACGTTTGTGAATTGCAGTGCCCCTGAGCTCCATTTGTCTCCTCGCTTTTTTGGGAGCTGGCCGCAAAAGCGCAGGATTGCTTCAGGCCCTATTTTGGTTCTGGGGGGCAGGCTGAGCCTGTGGTTCATTCTTCTTCCTGATGGGAAAATGGAGTGACCTATGCCTGTCCCAACACCTAGGGCTCGTCTCTCGTTGGTTCCGCATCTTCCCGTTCATCCTCAGGACAAATTGCAACCTGTACAATCAGGAGGTTAAAGGTGCTGATTCTCCAAGTAGGGAGATGATTAGTCAAGCGGCTGGAATGGCGAACCCGAGCACAAGGAAAGGAGAAATGAGGTGCATTTTAGAAACCTTTCCCGATCTCATGGCATACCATCTTCTGGGTTTCCCATGCATGTTTTGATGTAGGAAGATTCCCTTGTACCTGGAGATTTGAGACCCATGGGGTGTGTTCCCCGCAGTGTTACTTTAAAGTATCTGCATTTGCTCACCCAACCTCACCAACCCTCTCAGCCCCAAGAGTGTCCAGCCTTCTGTCTCATCCAGCTGTGGGTCTTGATATGGTCAATCCAGGTTGCATCATAGACCCTGAACGGATTTTGTAAGAATTTCTCTCTCTTTCACTGTCTTTGTTTTGTGGGTTTTTTAAAGTAATTTATGTTTAGAATCGGGTTTGGCTGCTTTTCCCTGCTGTGTTTATGCCGCTTTAAACGCTCTTGATTCACTTGCAGAGAGATATCGATACATAGGTTTTCAAATTCATACTAGTCAGATATATTCTTGTGCGGTGACTAGGGGGTGTTGAGTCCAGTTCACTGAGCAGGGAGTAGGCCTTGTCTATTACATATTTGGCTTATGGAGCAGTCTCTGAGCTAATTTCAAACCCTTGTTTTATGCATCACCCCACCTCACCTTTCCCGTTAAGCAGCCATAGTTTGTCTTCTAAAGGTGTGCCTCTGTTCTGTTTTGTAATTCAGTTCAAGTGTAGCGATTTTGACATTCCCTCTATAAGCGATATCTTAGGATAAGTGTCTTTTTCTGTGTGACTTATTTCACTTAGAATCATCGTACTTAAATCCACTCATCATGCTGCTAACTAGCCTTATGACATTGATTTCATGGCTGAGTGATATTGCATTGTGCCAAGTACCACCATTTCTTTATCCATTTTTCTCTTTCCTGGGATATTGAAGGTGTACCGAAGCGGAGGTTCTTGGAAACCGAGCAGCCGTAAACTTTAGGGTGCCTGTGTCTTGTTGATTTTTAGTTTTCCCAATTTATATGCCCATGAGTGGAAGTGCCCTATGCTCTCTACGCTGTGTTTATTACTTGTTTCAGGACACACCGTACTCTTCTCCAGAGTGCCTGTTGGCAATTTATATCCCGCCCATCAGTGTAGCAAGGCTCCCATGTCTCCATGGCCTGTCCTGCTTTTCTGGTTTTTACAGTTTGTTCAGCATGGCCCTTTTGACCGAGGGCAAGCGAGACTTCTTTGTAGCGCTGATTTGCCCTTCCGGCTTGCTTGGTTGGCCAAAAAGGGCGTATGCGTTTTTTCCTGAATATATTCAGGAAAAAACGCATACGCCCTTTTTGGCCAAGGGCATCATTGTCAACGTTTTGCCGCTTTTTATGTGCTTTAAAGGCGAGTCGAATCTACCTCCTGAAATCTGTTTCCTGCAAATCTGCCTTGCTTTCAAATCCTCTTCGTTGCCTTCCCTCAATATATTTGTGGACGAGAGTTCTCATTTATAACTCTGCACGTTTGTGAATTGCAGTGCCCCTGAGCTCCATTTGTCTCCTCGCTTTCTTGGGAGCTGGCCGCAAAAGCGCAGGATTGCTTCAGGCCCTATTTTGGTTCTGGGGGGCAGGCTGAGCCTGTGGTTCATTCTTCTTCCTGATGGGAAAATGGAGTGACCTATGCCTGTCCCAACACCTAGGGCTCGTCTCTCGTTGGTTCCGCGTCTTCCCGTTCATCCTCAGGACAAATTGCAACCTGTACAATCAGGAGGTTAAAGGTGCTGATTCTCCAAGTAGGGAGATGGATAGTCAAGCGGCTGGAATGGCGAACCCGAGCACAAGGAGAGGAGAAATGAGGTGCGTTTTAGAAACCTTTCCCGATCTCATGGCATACCATCTTCTGGGTTTCCCATGCATGTTTTGATGTAGGAAGATTCCCTTGTACCTGGAGATTTGAGACCCATGGGGTGTGTTCTCCGCAGTGTTACTTTAAAGTATATGCGTTTGCTCACCCAACCTCACCAATCCTCTCAGCCCCAAGAGTGTCCAGCTTTATGTCTCATCCAGCTATGGGTCTAGATATGGTCAATCCAGGTTGCATCAGAGACCCTGAACGGATTTTGTAAGAATTTCTCTCTCTTTCACTGTCTTTGTTTTGTGGGTTTTTTAAAGTAATTTATGTTTAGAATCGGGCTTGGCTGCTTTTCCCTGCTGTGTTGATGCCGCTTTACACCCTCTTGATTCACTTGCAGAGAGATATCGATACATAGGTTTTCAGATTCTTACTAGTCAGATATATTCTTGTGTGGTGACTAGGGTGTGTTGAGTCCAGTTCACTGAGCAGGGAGTAGGCCTTGTCTATTACATATTTGGCTTATGGAGCGGTCTCTGAGCTAATTTCAAACCCTTGTTTTATGCATCACCCCACCTCACCTTTCCCGTTAAGCAGCCATAGTGTGTCTTCTAAAGGTGTGACTCTGTTCTGTTTTGTAATTCAGTTCAAGTGTAGCGATTTTGACATTCCCTCTATAAGCGATATCTTAGGATAAGTGTCTTTTTCTGTGTGACTTATTTCACTTAGAATCATCGTACCTAAATCCACTCATCATGCTGCTAACTAGCCTTATGACATTGATTTCATGGCTGAGTGATATTCCATTGTGCCAAGTACCACCATTTCTTTATCCATTTTTCTCTTTCCTGGGATATTGAAGGTGTACCGAAGTGGAGGTTCTTGGAAACAGAGCAGCCGTAAACTTTAGGGTGCCTGTGTCTTGTTGATTTTTAGTTTTCCCAATTTATACGCCCTTGAGTGGAAGTGCCCTATGCTCTCTACACTGTGTTTATTACTTGTTTCAGGACACACCGTACTCTTCTCCAGAGTGCCTGTTGGCAATTTACATCCCGCCCATCAGCGTAGCAAGGCTCCCATGTCTCCATGGCCTGTCCTGCTTTTCTGGTTTTTACACTTTGTTCAGCATGGCCCTTTTGACCGAGGGCAAGCGAGACTTCTGTGTAGCGCTGATTTGCCCTTCCGGCTTGCTTGGTTGGCCAAAAAGGGCGTATGCGTTTTTTCCTGAATATATTCAGGAAAAAACGCATACGCCCTTTTTGGCCAAGGGCATCATTGTCAACGTTTTGCCGCTTTTCATGTGCTTTAAAGGCGAGTCGAATCTACCTCCTGAAATCTGTTTCCTGCAAATCTGCCTTGCTTTCAAATCCTCTTCGTTGCCTTCCCTCAATATATTTGTGGACGAGAGTTCTCATTTATAACTCTGCACGTTTGTGAATTGCAGTGCCCCTGAGCTCCATTTGTCTCCTCGCTTTTTTGGGAGCTGGCCGCAAAAGCGCAGGATTGCTTCAGGCCCTATTTTGGTTCTGGGGTCAGGCTGAGCCTGTGGTTCATTCTTCTTCCTGATGGGAAAATGGAGTGACCTGTGCCTGTCCCAACACCTAGGGCTAGTCTTTCGTTGGTTCCCCGTCTTCCCGTTCATCCTCAGGACAAATTGCAACCTGGACGAAACAGTAGGTTAAAGGTGCTGATTCTCCAAGTAGGGAGATGGTTAGTCAAGCGGCTGGAATGGCGAACCCGAGCACAAGGAGAGGAGAAATGAGGTGCGTTTTAGAAACCTTTCCCGATCTCACGGCATACCATCTTCTGGGTTTCCCATGCATGTTTTGATGTAGGAAGATTCCCTTGTACCTGGAGATTTGAGACCCATGGGGTGGGTACCCCGCGGTATTACTTTAAAGTATCTGCATTTGCTCACCCAACCTCACCAATCCTCTCAGCCCCAAGAGTGTCCAGCCTTATGTCTCATCCAGCTGTGGGTCTAGATATGGTCAATCCAGGTTGCATCAGAGACCCTGAACGGATTTTGTAAGAATTTCTCTCTCTTTCACTGTCTTTGCTTTGTGGGTTTTTTAAAGTAATGTATGTTTAGAATGGGGTTTGGCTGCTTTTCCCTGCTGTGTTTATGCCGCTTTACACCCTCTTGATTCACTTGCAGAGAGATATCGATACATAGGTTTTCAAATTCATACTAGTCAGATATATTCTTGTGCGGTGACTAGGGGGTGTTGAGTCCAGTTCACTGAGCAGGGAGTAGGCCTTGTCTATTACATATTTGGCTTATGGAGCGGTGTCTGAGCTAATTTCAAACCCTTGTTTTATGCATCACCCCACCTCACCTTTCCCGTTAAGCAGCCATAGTGTGTCTTCTAAAGGTGTGACTCTGTTCTGTTTTGTAATTCAGTTCAAGTGTAGCGATTTTGACATTCCCTCTATAAGCGATATCTTAGGATAAGTGTCTTTTTCTGTGTGACTTATTTCACTTAGAATCATCGTACCTAAATCCACTCATCATGCTGCTAACTAGCCTTATGACATTGATTTCATGGCTGAGTGATATTCCATTGTGCCAAGTACCACCATTTCTTTATCCATTTTTCTCTTTCCTGGGATATTGAAGGTGTACCGAAGTGGAGGTTCTTGGAAACAGAGCAGCCGTAAACTTTAGGGTGCCTGTGTCTTGTTGATTTTTAGTTTTCCCAATTTATACGCCCATGAGTGGAAGTGCCCTATGCTCTCAACGCTGTGTTTATTACTTGTTTCAGGACACACCGTACTCTTCTCCAGAGTGCCTGTTGGCAATTTACATCCCGCCCATCAGCGTAGCAAGGCTCCCATGTCTCCATGGCCTGTCCTGCTTTTCTGGTTTTTACACTATTTTCAGCATGGCCCTTTTGACCGAGGGCAAGCGAGACTTCTTTGTAGCGCTGATTTGCCCTTCCGGCTTGCTTGGTTGGCCAAAAAGGGCGTATGCGTTTTTTCCTGAACATATTCAGGGAAAAACGCATACGCCCTTTTTGGCCAAGGGCATCATTGTCAACGTTTTGCCGCTTTTCATGTGCTTTAAAGGCGAGTCGAATCTACCTCCTGAAATCTGTTTCCTGCAAATCTGCCTTGCTTTCAAATCCTCTTCGTTGCCTTCCCTCAATATATTTGTGGACGAGAGTTCTCATTTATAACTCTGCACGTTTGTGAATTGCAGTGCCCCTGAGCTCCATTTGTCTCCTCGCTTTTTTGGGAACTGGCCGCAAAAGCGCAGGATTGCTTCAGGCCCTATTTTGGTTCTGGGGGGCAGGCTGAGCCTGTGGTTCATTCTTCTTCCTGATGAGAAAATGGAGTGACCTATGCCTGTCCCAACACCTAGGGCTCGTCTCTCGTTGGTTCCGCATCTTCCCGTTCATCCTCAGGACAAATTGCAACCTGTACAATCAGGAGGTTAAAGGTGCTGATTCTCCAAGTAGGGAGATGATTAGTCAAGCGGCTGGAATGGCGAACCCGAGCACAAGGAAAGGAGAAATGAGGTGCATTTTAGAAACCTTTCCCGATCTCATGGCATACCATCTTCTGGGTTTCCCATGCATGTTTTGATGTAGGAAGATTCCCTTGTACCTGGAGATTTGAGACCCATGGGGTGTGTTCCCCGCAGTGTTACTTTAAAGTATCTGCATTTGCTCACCCAACCTCACCAACCCTCTCAGCCCCAAGAGTGTCCAGCCTTCTGTCTCATCCAGCTGTGGGTCTTGATATGGTCAATCCAGGTTGCATCATAGACCCTGAACGGATTTTGTAAGAATTTCTCTCTCTTTCACTGTCTTTGTTTTGTGGGTTTTTTAAAGTAATTTATGTTTAGAATCGGGTTTGGCTGCTTTTCCCTGCTGTGTTTATGCCGCTTTAAACGCTCTTGATTCACTTGCAGAGAGATATCGATACATAGGTTTTCAGATTCATACTAGTCAGATATATTCTTGTGCGGTGACTAGGGGGTGTTGAGTCCAGTTCACTGAGCAGGGAGTAGGCCTTGTCTATTACATATTTGGCTTATGGAGCAGTCTCTGAGCTAATTTCAAACCCTTGTTTTATGCATCACCCCACCTCACCTTTCCCGTTAAGCAGCCATAGTTTGTCTTCTAAAGGTGTGCCTCTGTTCTGTTTTGTAATTCACTTCAAGTGCAGCGATTTTGACATTCCCTCTATAAGCGATATCTTAGGATAAGTGTCTTTTTCTGTGTGACTTAATTCACTTAGAATCATCGTATCTAAATCCACTCATCATGCTGCTAACTAGCCTTATGACATTGATTTCATGGTTGAGTGATATTCCATTGTGCCAAGTACCACCATTTCTTTATCCATTTTTCTCTTTCCTGGGATATTGAAGGTGTACCGAAGTGGAGGTTCTTGGAAACAGAGCAGCCGTAAACTTTAGGGTGCCTGTGTCTTGTTGATTTTTAGTTTTCCCAATTTATATGCCCATGAGTGGAAGTGCCCTATGCTCTCTACGCTGTGTTTATTACTTGTTTCAGGACACACCGTACTCTTCTCCAGAGTGCCTGTTGGCAATTTACATCCCGCCCATCAGCGTAGCAAGGCTCCCATGTCTCCATGGCCTGTCCTGCTTTTCTGGTTTTTACACTTTGTTCAGCATGGCCCTTTTGACCGAGGGCAAGCGAGACTTCTTTGTAGCGCTGATTTGCCCTTCCGGCTTGCTTGGTTGGCCAAAAAGGGCGTATGCGTTTTTTCCTGAATATATTCAGGAAAAAACGCATACGCCCTTTTTGGCCAAGGGCATCATTGTCAACGTTTTGCCGCTTTTCATGTGCTTTAAAGGCGAGTCGAATCTACCTCCTGAAATCTGTTTCCTGCAAATCTGCCTTGCTTTCAAATCCTCTTCGTTGCCTTCCCTCAATATATTTGTGGACGAGAGTTCTCATTTATAATCTGCACGTTTGTGAATTGCAGTGCCCCTGAGCTCCATTTGTCTCCTCGCTTTTTTGGGAGCTGGCCGCAAAAGCGCAGGATTGCTTCAGGCCCTATTTTGGTTCTGGGGGGCAGGCTGAGCCTGTGGTTCATTCTTCTTCCTGATGGAAAATGGAGTGACCTGTGCCTGTCACAACACCTAGGGTAGTCTTTCGTTGGTTCCCCATCTTCCCGTTCATCCTCAGGACAAAATGCAACCTGGACGAAACAGTAGGTTAAAGGTGCTGATTCTCCAAGTAGGGAGATGGTTAGTCAATCGGCTGGAATGGCGAACCCGAGCACAAGGAGAGGAGAAATGAGGTGCGTTTTAGAAACCTTTCCCGATCTCATGGCATACCATCTTCTGGGTTTCCCATGCATGTTTTGATGTAGGAAGATTCCCTTGTACCTGGAGATTTGAGACCCATGGGGTGGGTACCCCACGGTATTACTTTAAAGTATCTGCATTTGCTCACCCAACCTCACCAATCCTCTCAGCCCCAAGAGTGTCCAGCCTTATGTCTCATCCAGCTGTGGGTCTAGATATGGTCAATCCAGGTTGCATCAGAGACCCTGAACGGATTTTGTAAGAATTTCTCTCTCTTTCA
Organism: Eubalaena glacialis; assembly: GCF_028564815.1. NCBI lineage: Eukaryota > Metazoa > Chordata > Mammalia > Artiodactyla > Balaenidae > Eubalaena > Eubalaena glacialis. The sequence goes on from NW_026871217.1 coordinate 651,820, forward strand.
CTGTCTTTGCTTTGTGGGTTTTTTAAAGTAATGTATGTTTAGAATGGGGTTTGGCTGCTTTTCCCTGCTGTGTTTATGCGGCTTTACACCCTCTTGATTCACTTGCAGAGAGATATCGATACATAGGTTTTCAGATTCATACTAGTCAGATATATTCTTGTGCGGTGACTAGGGGGTGTTGAGTCCAGTTCACTGAGCAGGGAGTAGGCCTTGTCTATTACATATTTGGCTTATGAGCGGTCTCTGAGCTAATTTCAAACCCTTGTTTTATGCATCACCCCACCTCACCTTTCCGGTTAAGCAGCAATAGTGTGTCTTCTAAAGGTGTGCCTCTGTTCTGTTTTGTAATTCAGTTCAAGTGTAGCGATTTTGACATTCCCTCTATAAGCGATATCTTAGGATAAGTGCCTTTTTCTGTGTGACTTATTTCACTTAGAATCATCGTACCTAAATCCACTCATCATGCTGCTAACTAGCCTTATGACATTGATTTCATGGCTGAGTGATATTCCACTGTGCCAAGTACCACCATTTCTTTATCCATTTTCTCTTTCCTGGGATATTGAAGGTGTACCGAAGTGGAGGTTCTTGGAAACAGAGCAGCCGTAAACTTTAGGGTGCCTGTGTCTTGTTGATTTTTAGTTTTCCCAATTTATACGCCCATGAGTGGAAGTGCCCTATGCTCTCAACGCTGTGTTTATTACTTGTTTCAGGACACACCGTACTCTTCTCCAGAGTGCCTGTTGGCAATTTACATCCCGCCCATCAGCGTAGCAAGGCTCCCATGTCTCCATGGCCTGTCCTGCTTTTCTGGTTTTTACACTATTTTCAGCATGGCCCTTTTGACCGAGGGCAAGCGAGACTTCTTTGTAGCGCTGATTTGCCCTTCCGGCTTGCTTGGTTGGCCAAAAAGGGCGTATGCTATTTTTCCTGAACATATTCAGGGAAAAACGCATACGCCCTTTTTGGCCAAGGGCATCATTGTCAACGTTTTGCCGCTTTTCATGTGCTTTAAAGGCGAGTCGAATCTACCTCCTGAAATCTGTTTCCTGCAAATCTGCCTTGCTTTCAAATCCTCTTCGTTGCCTTCCCTCAATATATTTGTGGACGAGAGTTCTCATTTATAACTCTGCACGTTTGTGAATTGCAGTGCCCCTGAGCTCCATTTGTCTCCTCGCTTTTTTGGGAACTGGCCGCAAAAACGCAGGATTGCTTCAGGCCCTATTTTGGTTCTGGGGGGCAGGCTGAGCCTGTGGTTCATTCTTCTTCCTGATGAGAAAATGGAGTGACCTATGCCTGTCCCAACACCTAGGGCTCGTCTCTCGTTGGTTCCGCGTCTTCCCTTTCATCCTCAGGACAAATTGCAACCTGTACAATCAGGAGGTTAAAGGTGCTGAATCTCCAAGTAGGGAGATGGTTAGTCAAGCAGCTGGAATGGTGAACCCGAGCACAAGGAGAGGAGAAATGAGGTGCATTTTAGAAACCTTTCCCGATCGCATGGCATACCATCTTCTGGGTTTCCCATGCATGTTTTGATGTAGGAAGATGCCCTTGTACCTGGAGATTTGAGACCCATGGGGTGTGTTCCCCGCAGTGTTACTTTAAAGTATCTGCATTTGCTCACCCAACCTCACCAATCCTCTCAGCCCCAAGAGTGTCCAGCCTTATGTCTCATCCAGCTGTGGGTCTAGATATGGTCAATCCAGGTTGCATCATAGACCCTGAACGGATTTTGTAAGAATTTCTCTCTCTTTCACTGTCTTTGTTTTGTGGGATTTTTAAAGTAATTTATGTTTAGAATCGGGCTTGGCTGCTTTTCCCGGCTGTGTTGATGCCGCTTTACACCCTCTTGATTCACTTGCAGAGAGATATCGATACATAGGTTTTCAGATTCTTACTAGTCAGATATATTCTTGTGTGGTGACTAGGGTGTGTTGAGTCCAGTTCACTGAGCAGGGAGTAGGCCTTGTCTATTACATATTTGGCTTATGGAGCGGTCTCTGAGCTAATTTGAAACCCTTGTTTTATGCATCACCCCACCTCACCTTTCCCGTTAAGCAGCCATAGTGTGTCTTCTAAAGGTGTGACTCTGTTCTGTTTTGTAATTCAGTTCAAGAGTAGCGATTTTGACATTCCCTCTATAAGTGATATCTTAGGATAAGTGTCTTTTTCTGTGTGACTTATTTCACTTAGAATCATCGTACCTAAATCCACTCATCATGCTGCTAACTAGCCTTATGACATTGATTTCATGGCTGAGTGATATTCCATTGTGCCAAGTACCACCATTTCTTTATCCATTTTTCTCTTTCCTGGGATATTGAAGGTGTACCGAAGCGGAGGTTCTTGGAAACAGAGCAGCCGTAAACTTTAGGGTGCCTGTGTCTTGTTGATTTTTAGTTTTCCCAATTTATACGCCCATGAGTGGAAGTGCCCTATGCTCTCTACGCTGTGTTTATTACTTGTTTCAGGACACACCGTACTCTTCTCCAGAGTGCCTGTTGGCAATTTACATCCCGCCCATCAGCGTAGTAAGGCTCCCATGTCTCCATGGCCTGTCCTGCTTTTCTGGTTTTTACACTTTGTTCAGCATGGCCCTTTTGACCGAGGGCAAGCGAGACTTCTTTGTAGCGCTGATTTGCCCTTCCGGCTTACTTGGTTGGCCAAAAAGGGCGTATGCGTTTTTTCCTGAATATATTCAGGAAAAAACGCATACGCCCTTTTTGGCCAAGGGCATCATTGTCAACGTTTTGCCGCTTTTCATGTGCTTTAAAGGCGAGTCGAATCTACCTCCTGAAATCTGTTTCCTGCAAATCTGCCTTGCTTTCAAATCCTCTTCGTTGCCTTCCCTCAATATATTTGTGGACGAGAGTTCTCATTTATAACTCTGCACGTTTGTGAATTGCAGTGCCCCTGAGCTCCATTTGTCTCCTCGCTTTTTTGGGAGCTGGCCGCAAAAGCGCAGGATTGCTTCAGGCCCTATTTTGGTTCTGGGGTCAGGCTGAGCCTGTGGTTCATTCTTCTTCCTGATGGGAAAATGGAGTGACCTGTGCCTGTCCCAACACCTAGGGCTAGTCTTTCGTTGGTTCCCCGTCTTCCCGTTCATCCTCAGGACAAATTGCAACCTGGACGAAACAGTAGGTTAAAGGTGCTGATTCTCCAAGTAGGGAGATGGTTAGTCAAGCGGCTGGAATGGCGAACCCGAGCACAAGGAGAGGAGAAATGAGGTGCGTTTTAGAAACCTTTCCCGATCTCACGGCATACCATCTTCTGGGTTTCCCATGCATGTTTTGATGTAGGAAGATTCCCTTGTACCTGGAGATTTGAGACCCATGGGGTGGGTACCCCGCGGTATTACTTTAAAGTATCTGCATTTGCTCACCCAACCTCACCAATCCTCTCAGCCCCAAGAGTGTCCAGCCTTATGTCTCATCCAGCTGTGGGTCTAGATATGGTCAATCCAGGTTGCATCAGAGACCCTGAACGGATTTTGTAAGAATTTCTCTCTCTTTCACTGTCTTTGCTTTGTGGGTTTTTTAAAGTAATGTATGTTTAGAATGGGGTTTGGCTGCTTTTCCCTGCTGTGTTTATGCCGCTTTACACCCTCTTGATTCACTTGCAGAGAGATATCGATACATAGGTTTTCAAATTCATACTAGTCAGATATATTCTTGTGCGGTGACTAGGGGGTGTTGAGTCCAGTTCACTGAGCAGGGAGTAGGCCTTGTCTATTACATATTTGGCTTATGGAGCGGTGTCTGAGCTAATTTCAAACCCTTGTTTTATGCATCACCCCACCTCACCTTTCCCGTTAAGCAGCCATAGTGTGTCTTCTAAAGGTGTGACTCTGTTCTGTTTTGTAATTCAGTTCAAGTGTAGCGATTTTGACATTCCCTCTATAAGCGATATCTTAGGATAAGTGTCTTTTTCTGTGTGACTTATTTCACTTAGAATCATCGTACCTAAATCCACTCATCATGCTGCTAACTAGCCTTATGACATTGATTTCATGGCTGAGTGATATTCCATTGTGCCAAGTACCACCATTTCTTTATCCATTTTTCTCTTTCCTGGGATATTGAAGGTGTACCGAAGTGGAGGTTCTTGGAAACAGAGCAGCCGTAAACTTTATGGTGCCTGTGTCTTGTTGATTTTTAGTTTTCCCAATTTATACGCCCTTGAGTGGAAGTGCCCTATGCTCTCTATGCTGTGTTTATTACTTGTTTCAGGACACACCGTACTCTTCTCCAGAGTGCCTGTTGGCAATTTACATCCCGCCCATCAGCGTAGCAAGGCTCCCATGTCTCCATGGCCTGTCCTGCTTTTCTGGTTTTTACTGTTTGTTCAGCATGGCCCTTTTGACCGAGGGCAAGCGAGACTTCTTTGTAGCGCTGATTTGCCCTTCCGGCTTGCTTGGTTGGCCAAAAAGGGCGTATGCGTTTTTTCCTGAATATATTCAGGAAAAAACGCATACGCCCTTTTTGGCCAAGGGCATCATTGTCAACGTTTTGCCGCTTTTCATGTGCTTTAAAGGCGAGTCGAATCTACCTCCTGAAATCTGTTTCCTGCAAATCTGCCTTGCTTTCAAATCCTCTTCGTTGCCTTCCCTCAATATATTTGTGGACGAGAGTTCTCATTTATAACTCTGCACGTTTGTGAATTGCAGTGCCCCTGAGCTCCATTTGTCTCCTCGCTTTTTTGGGAGCTGGCCGCAAAAGCGCAGGATTGCTTCAGGCCCTATTTTGGTTCTGGGGGGCAGGCTGAGCCTGTGGTTCATTCTTCTTCCTGATGGGAAAATGGAGTGACCTATGCCTGTCCCAACACCTAGGGCTCGTCTCTCGTTGGTTCCGCATCTTCCCGTTCATCCTCAGGACAAATTGCAACCTGTACAATCAGGAGGTTAAAGGTGCTGATTCTCCAAGTAGGGAGATGATTAGTCAAGCGGCTGGAATGGCGAACCCGAGCACAAGGAAAGGAGAAATGAGGTGCATTTTAGAAACCTTTCCCGATCTCATGGCATACCATCTTCTGGGTTTCCCATGCATGTTTTGATGTAGGAAGATTCCCTTGTACCTGGAGATTTGAGACCCATGGGGTGTGTTCCCCGCAGTGTTACTTTAAAGTATCTGCATTTGCTCACCCAACCTCACCAACCCTCTCAGCCCCAAGAGTGTCCAGCCTTCTGTCTCATCCAGCTGTGGGTCTTGATATGGTCAATCCAGGTTGCATCATAGACCCTGAACGGATTTTGTAAGAATTTCTCTCTCTTTCACTGTCTTTGTTTTGTGGGTTTTTTAAAGTAATTTATGTTTAGAATCGGGTTTGGCTGCTTTTCCCTGCTGTGTTTATGCCGCTTTAAACGCTCTTGATTCACTTGCAGAGAGATATCGATACATAGGTTTTCAGATTCATACTAGTCAGATATATTCTTGTGCGGTGACTAGGGGGTGTTGAGTCCAGTTCACTGAGCAGGGAGTAGGCCTTGTCTATTACATATTTGGCTTATGGAGCAGTCTCTGAGCTAATTTCAAACCCTTGTTTTATGCATCACCCCACCTCACCTTTCCCGTTAAGCAGCCATAGTTTGTCTTCTAAAGGTGTGCCTCTGTTCTGTTTTGTAATTCAGTTCAAGTGTAGCGATTTTGACATTCCCTCTATAAGCGATATCTTAGGATAAGTGTCTTTTTCTGTGTGACTTATTTCACTTAGAATCATCGTACCTAAATCCACTCATCATGCTGCTAACTAGCCTTATGACATTGATTTCATGGCTGAGTGATATTGCATTGTGCCAAGTACCACCATTTCTTTATCCATTTTTCTCTTTCCTGGGATATTGAAGGTGTACCGAAGCGGAGGTTCTTGGAAACCGAGCAGCCGTAAACTTTAGGGTGCCTGTGTCTTGTTGATTTTTAGTTTTCCCAATTTATATGCCCATGAGTGGAAGTGCCCTATGCTCTCTACGCTGTGTTTATTACTTGTTTCAGGACACACCGTACTCTTCTCCAGAGTGCCTGTTGGCAATTTATATCCCGCCCATCAGTGTAGCAAGGCTCCCATGTCTCCATGGCCTGTCCTGCTTTTCTGGTTTTTACAGTTTGTTCAGCATGGCCCTTTTGACCGAGGGCAAGCGAGACTTCTTTGTAGCGCTGATTTGCCCTTCCGGCTTGCTTGGTTGGCCAAAAAGGGCGTATGCGTTTTTTCCTGAATATATTCAGGAAAAAACGCATACGCCCTTTTTGGCCAAGGGCATCATTGTCAACGTTTTGCCGCTTTTTATGTGCTTTAAAGGCGAGTCGAATCTACCTCCTGAAATCTGTTTCCTGCAAATCTGCCTTGCTTTCAAATCCTCTTCGTTGCCTTCCCTCAATATATTTGTGGACGAGAGTTCTCATTTATAACTCTGCACGTTTGTGAATTGCAGTGCCCCTGAGCTCCATTTGTCTCCTCGCTTTTTTGGGAGCTGGCCGCAAAAGCGCAGGATTGCTTCAGGCCCTATTTTGGTTCTGGGGGGCAGGCTGAGCCTGTGGTTCATTCTTCTTCCTGATGGGAAAATGGAGTGACCTGTGCCTGTCACAACACCTAGGGTAGTCTTTCGTTGGTTCCCCATCTTCCCGTTCATCCTCAGGACAAAATGCAACCTGGACGAAACAGTAGGTTAAAGGTGCTGATTCTCCAAGTAGGGAGATGGTTAGTCAATCGGCTGGAATGGCGAACCCGAGCACAAGGAGAGGAGAAATGAGGTGCGTTTTAGAAACCTTTCCCGATCTCATGGCATACCATCTTCTGGGTTTCCCATGCATGTTTTGATGTAGGAAGATTCCCTTGTACCTGGAGATTTGAGACCCATGGGGTGGGTACCCCACGGTATTACTTTAAAGTATCTGCATTTGCTCACCCAACCTCACCAATCCTCTCAGCCCCAAGAGTGTCCAGCCTTATGTCTCATCCAGCTGTGGGTCTAGATATGGTCAATCCAGGTTGCATCAGAGACCCTGAACGGATTTTGTAAGAATTTCTCTCTCTTTCACTGTCTTTGCTTTGTGGGTTTTTTAAAGTAATGTATGTTTAGAATGGGGTTTGGCTGCTTTTCCCTGCTGTGTTTATGCGGCTTTACACCCTCTTGATTCACTTGCAGAGAGATATCGATACATAGGTTTTCAGATTCATACTAGTCAGATATATTCTTGTGCGGTGACTAGGGGGTGTTGAGTCCAGTTCACTGAGCAGGGAGTAGGCCTTGTCTATTACATATTTGGCTTATGGAGCGGTCTCTCAGCTAATTTCAAACCCTTGTTTTATGCATCACCCCACCTCACCTTTCCGGTTAAGCAGCAATAGTGTGTCTTCTAAAGGTGTGCCTCTGTTCTGTTTTGTAATTCAGTTCAAGTGTAGCGATTTTGACATTCCCTCTATAAGCGATATCTTAGGATAAGTGCCTTTTTCTGTGTGACTTATTTCACTTAGAATCATCGTACCTAAATCCACTCATCATGCTGCTAACTAGCCTTATGACATTGATTTCATGGCTGAGTGATATTCCACTGTGCCAAGTACCACCATTTCTTTATCCATTTTTCTCTTTCCTGGGATATTGAAGGTGTACCGAAGTGGAGGTTCTTGGAAACAGAGCAGCCGTAAACTTTAGGGTGCCTGTGTCTTGTTGATTTTTAGTTTTCCCAATTTATACGCCCATGAGTGGAAGTGCCCTATGCTCTCAACGCTGTGTTTATTACTTGTTTCAGGACACACCGTACTCTTCTCCAGAGTGCCTGTTGGCAATTTACATCCCGCCCATCAGCGTAGCAAGGCTCCCATGTCTCCATGGCCTGTCCTGCTTTTCTGGTTTTTACACTATTTTCAGCATGGCCCTTTTGACCGAGGGCAAGCGAGACTTCTTTGTAGCGCTGATTTGCCCTTCCGGCTTGCTTGGTTGGCCAAAAAGGGCGTATGCTATTTTTCCTGAACATATTCAGGGAAAAACGCATACGCCCTTTTTGGCCAAGGGCATCATTGTCAACGTTTTGCCGCTTTTCATGTGCTTTAAAGGCGAGTCGAATCTACCTCCTGAAATCTGTTTCCTGCAAATCTGCCTTGCTTTCAAATCCTCTTCGTTGCCTTCCCTCAATATATTTGTGGACGAGAGTTCTCATTTATAACTCTGCACGTTTGTGAATTGCAGTGCCCCTGAGCTCCATTTGTCTCCTCGCTTTTTTGGGAACTGGCCGCAAAAGCGCAGGATTGCTTCAGGCCCTATTTTGGTTCTGGGGGGCAGGCTGAGCCTGTGGTTCATTCTTCTTCCTGATGAGAAAATGGAGTGACCTATGCCTGTCCCAACACCTAGGGCTCGTCTCTCGTTGGTTCCGCGTCTTCCCTTTCATCCTCAGGACAAATTGCAACCTGTACAATCAGGAGGTTAAAGGTGCTGAATCTCCAAGTAGGGAGATGGTTAGTCAAGCAGCTGGAATGGTGAACCCGAGCACAAGGAGAGGAGAAATGAGGTGCATTTTAGAAACCTTTCCCGATCGCATGGCATACCATCTTCTGGGTTTCCCATGCATGTTTTGATGTAGGAAGATGCCCTTGTACCTGGAGATTTGAGACCCATGGGGTGTGTTCCCCGCAGTGTTACTTTAAAGTATCTGCATTTGCTCACCCAACCTCACCAATCCTCTCAGCCCCAAGAGTGTCCAGCCTTATGTCTCATCCAGCTGTGGGTCTAGATATGGTCAATCCAGGTTGCATCATAGACCCTGAACGGATTTTGTAAGAATTTCTCTCTCTTTCACTGTCTTTGTTTTGTGGGATTTTTAAAGTAATTTATGTTTAGAATCGGGCTTGGCTGCTTTTCCCGGCTGTGTTGATGCCGCTTTACACCCTCTTGATTCACTTGCAGAGAGATATCGATACATAGGTTTTCAGATTCTTACTAGTCAGATATATTCTTGTGTGGTGACTAGGGTGTGTTGAGTCCAGTTCACTGAGCAGGGAGTAGGCCTTGTCTATTACATATTTGGCTTATGGAGCGGTCTCTGAGCTAATTTGAAACCCTTGTTTTATGCATCACCCCACCTCACCTTTCCCGTTAAGCAGCCATAGTGTGTCTTCTAAAGGTGTGACTCTGTTCTGTTTTGTAATTCAGTTCAAGAGTAGCGATTTTGACATTCCCTCTATAAGTGATATCTTAGGATAAGTGTCTTTTTCTGTGTGACTTATTTCACTTAGAATCATCGTACCTAAATCCACTCATCATGCTGCTAACTAGCCTTATGACATTGATTTCATGGCTGAGTGATATTCCATTGTGCCAAGTACCACCATTTCTTTATCCATTTTTCTCTTTCCTGGGATATTGAAGGTGTACCGAAGCGGAGGTTCTTGGAAACAGAGCAGCCGTAAACTTTAGGGTGCCTGTGTCTTGTTGATTTTTAGTTTTCCCAATTTATACGCCCATGAGTGGAAGTGCCCTATGCTCTCTACGCTGTGTTTATTACTTGTTTCAGGACACACCGTACTCTTCTCCAGAGTGCCTGTTGGCAATTTACATCCCGCCCATGAGCGTAGTAAGGCTCCCATGTCTCCATGGCCTGTCCTGCTTTTCTGGTTTTTACACTTTGTTCAGCATGGCCCTTTTGACCGAGGGCAAGCGAGACTTCTTTGTAGCGCTGATTTGCCCTTCCGGCTTACTTGGTTGGCCAAAAAGGGCGTATGCGTTTTTTCCTGAATATATTCAGGAAAAAACGCATACGCCCTTTTTGGCCAAGGGCATCATTGTCAACGTTTTGCCGCTTTTCATGTGCTTTAAAGGCGAGTCGAATCTACCTCCTGAAATCTGTTTCCTGCAAATCTGCCTTGCTTTCAAATCCTCTTCGTTGCCTTCCTTCAATATATTTGTGGACGAGAGTTCTCATTTATAACTCTGCACGTTTGTGAATTGCAGTGCCCCTGAGCTCCATTTGTCTCCTCGCTTTTTTGGGAGCTGGCCGCAAAAGCGCAGGATTGCTTCAGGCCCTATTTTGGTTCTGGGGGGCAGGCTGAGCCTGTGGTTCATTCTTCTTCCTGATGGGAAAATGGAGTGACCTGTGCCTGTCCCAACACCTAGGGCTAGTCTTTCGTTGGTTCCCCGTCTTCCCGTTTATCCTCAGGACAAATTGCAACCTGGACGAAACAGTAGGTTAAAGGTGCTGATTCTCCAAGTAGGGAGATGGTTAGTCAAGCGGCTGGAATGGCGAACCCGAGCACAAGGAGAGGAGAAATGAGGTGCGTTTTAGAAACCTTTCCCGATCTCACGGCATACCATCTTCTGGGTTTCCCATGCATGTTTTGATGTAGGAAGATTCCCTTGTACCTGGAGATTTGAGACCCATGGGGTGGGTACCCCGCGGTATTATTTTAAAGTATCTGCATTTGCTCACCCAACCTCACCAATCCTCTCAGCCCCAAGAGTGTCCAGCCTTATGTCTCATCCAGCTGTGGGTCTAGATATGGTCAATCCAGGTTGCATCAGAGACCCTGAACGGATTTTGTAAGAATTTCTCTCTCTTTCACTGTCTTTGCTTTGTGGGTTTTTTAAAGTAATGTATGTTTAGAATGGGGTTTGGCTGCTTTTCCCTGCTGTGTTTATGCCGCTTTACACCCTCTTGATTCACTTGCAGAGAGATATCAATACATAGGTTTTCAGATTCATACTAGTCAGATATATTCTTGTGCGGTGACTAGGGGGTGTTGAGTCCAGTTCACTGAGCAGGGAGTAGGCCTTGTCTATTACATATTTGGCTTATGGAGCGGTCTCTGAGCTAATTTCAAACCCTTGTTTTATGCATCACCCCACCTCACCTTTCCCGTTAAGCAGCCATAGTGTGTCTTCTAAAGGTGTGACTCTGTTCTGTTTTGTAATTCAGTTCAAGTGTAGCGATTTTGACATTCCCTCTATAAGCGATATCTTAGGATAATGTCTTTTTCTGTGTGACTTATTTCACTTAGAATCATCGTACTTAAATCCACTCATCATGCTGCTAACTAGCCTTATGACATTGATTTCATGGCTGAGTGATATTCCATTGTGCCAAGTACCACCATTTCTTTATCCATTTTTCTCTTTCCTGGGATATTGAAGGTGTACCGAAGCGGAGGTTCTTGGAAACAGAGCAGCCGTAAACTTTAGGGTGCCTGTGTCTTGTTGATTTTTAGTTTTCCCAATTTATACGCCCATGAGTGGAAGTGCCCTATGCTCTCTACGCTGTGTTTATTACTTGTTTCAGGACACACCGTACTCTTCTCCAGAGTGCCTGTTGGCAATTTACATCCCGCCCATCAGCGTAGTAAGGCTCCCATGTCTCCATGGCCTGTCCTGCTTTTCTGGTTTTTACACTTTGTTCAGCATGGCCCTTTTGACCGAGGGCAAGCGAGACTTCTTTGTAGCGCTGATTTGCACTTCCGGCTTGCTTGGTTGGCCAAAAAGGGCGTATGCGTTTTTTCCTGAATATATTCAGGAAAAAACGCATACGCCCTTTTTGGCCAAGGGCATCATTGTAAACGTTTTGCCGCTTTTCATGTGCTTTAAAGGCGAGTCGAATCTACCTCCTGAAATCTGTTTCCTGCAAATCTGCCTTGCTTTCAAATCCTCTTCGTTGCCTTCCTTCAATATATTTGTGGACGAGAGTTCTCATTTATAACTCTGCACGTTTGTGAATTGCAGTGCCCCTGAGCTCCATTTGTCTCCTCGCTTTTTTGCGAGCTGGCCGCAAAAGCGCAGGATTGCTTCAGGCCCTATTTTGGTTCTGGGGGGCAGGCTGAGCCTGTGGTTCATTCTTCTTCCTGATGGGAAAATGGAGTGACCTGTGCCTGTCCCAACACCTAGGGCTAGTCTTTCGTTGGTTCCCCGTCTTCCCGTTCATCCTCAGGACAAATTGCAACCTGGACGAAACAGTAGGTTAAAGGTGCTGATTCTCCAAGTAGGGAGATGGTTAGTCAAGCGGCTGGAATGGCGAACCCGAGCACAAGGAGAGGAGAAATGAGGTGCGTTTTAGAAACCTTTCCCGATCTCACGGCATACCATCTTCTGGCTTTCCCATGCATGTTTTGATGTAGGAAGATTCCCTTGTACCTGGAGATTTGAGACCCATGGGGTGGGTACCCCGCGGTATTATTTTAAAGTATCTGCATTTGCTCACCCAACCTCACCAATCCTCTCAGCCCCAAGAGTGTCCAGCCTTATGTCTCATCCAGCTGTGGGTCTAGATGTGGTCAATCCAGGTTGCATCAGAGACCCTGAACGGATTTTGTAAGAATTTCTCTCTCTTTCACTGTCTTTGCTTTGTGGGTTTTTTAAAGTAATGTATGTTTAGAATGGGGTTTGGCTGCTTTTCCCTGCTGTGTTTATGACGCTTTACACCCTCTTGATTCACTTGCAGAGAGATATCAATACATAGGTTTTCAGATTCATACTAGTCAGATATATTCTTGTGCGGTGACTAGGGGGTGTTGAGTCCAGTTCACTGAGCAGGGAGTAGGCCTTGTCTATTACATATTTGGCTTATGGAGCGGTCTCTGAGCTAATTTCAAACCCTTGTTTTATGCATCACCCCACCTCACCTTTCCCGTTAAGCAGCCATAGTGTGTCTTCTAATGGTGTGACTCTGTTCTGTTTTGTAATTCAGTTCAAGTGTAGCGATTTTGACATTCCCTCTATAAGCGATATCTTAGGATAATGTCTTTTTCTGTGTGACTTATTTCACTTAGAATCATCGTACCTAAATCCACTCATCATGCTGCTAACTAGCCTTATGACATTGATTTCATGGCTGAGTGATATTCCATTGTGCCAAGTACCACCATTTCTTTATCCATTTTTCTCTTTCCTGGGATATTGAAGGTGTACCGAAGCGGAGGTTCTTGGAAACAGAGCAGCCGTAAACTTTAGGGTGCCTGTGTCTTGTTGATTTTTAGTTTTCCCAATTTATACGCCCATGAGTGGAAGTGCCCTATGCTCTCTACACTGTGTTTATTACTTGTTTCAGGACACACCGTACTCTTCTCCAGAGTGCCTGTTGGCAATTTACATCCCGCCCATCAGCGTAGTAAGGCTGCCATGTCTCCATGGCCTCTCCTGCTTTTCTGGTTTTTACTGTTTGTTCAGCATGGCCCTTTTGACCGAGGGCAAGCGAGACTTCTTTGTAGCGCTGATTTGCCCTTCCGGCTTGCTTGGTTGGCCAAAAAGGGCGTATGCGTTTTTTCCTGAATATATTCAGGAAAAAACGCATACGCCCTTTTTGGCCAAGGGCATCATTGTCAACGTTTTGCCGCTTTTCATGTGCTTTAAAGGCGAGTCGAATCTACCTCCTGAAATCTGTTTCCTGCAAATCTGCCTTGCTTTCAAATCCTCTTCGTTGCCTTCCCTCAATATATTTGTGGACGAGAGTTCTCATTTATAACTCTGCACGTTTGTGAATTGCAGTGCCCCTGAGCTCCATTTGTCTCCTCGCTTTTTTGGGAGCTGGCCGCAAAAGCGCAGGATTGCTTCAGGCCCTATTTTGGTTCTGGGGGGCAGGCTGAGCCTGTGGTTCATTCTTCTTCCTGATGGGAAAATGGAGTGACCTATGCCTGTCCCAACACCTAGGGCTCGTCCCTCGTTGGTTCCGCGTCTTCCTGTTCATCCTCAGGACAAATTGCAACCTGTACAATCAGGAGGTTAAAGGTGCTGATTCTCCAAGTAGGGAGATGGATAGTCAAGCGGCTGGAATGGCGAACCCGAGCACAAGGAGAGGAGAAATGAGGTGCGTTTTAGAAACCTTTCCCGATCTCATGGCATACCATCTTCTGGCTTTCCCATGCATGTTTTGATGTAGGAAGATTCCCTTGTACCTGGAGATTTGAGACCCATGGGGTGTGTTCTCCGCAGTGTTACTTTAAAGTATATGCGTTTGCTCACCCAACCTCACCAATCCTCTCAGCCCCAAGAGTGTCCAGCTTTATGTCTCATCCAGCTATGGGTCTAGATATGGTCAATCCAGGTTGCATCAGAGACCCTGAACGGATTTTGTAAGAATTTCTCTCTCTTTCACTGTCTTTGTTTTGTGGGTTTTTCAAAGTAATTTATGTTTAGAATCGGGCTTGGCTGCTTTTCCCTGCTGTGTTGATGCCGCTTTACACCCTCTTGATTCACTTGCAGAGAGATATCGATACATAGGTTTTCAGATTCTTACTAGTCAGATATATTCTTGTGTGGTGACTAGGGTGTGTTGAGTCCAGTTCACTGAGCAGGGAGTAGGCCTTGTCTATTACATATTTGGCTTATGGAGCGGTCTCTGAGCTAATTTCAAACCCTTGTTTTATGCATCACCCCACCTCACCTTTCCCGTTAAGCAGCCATAGTGTGTCTTCTAAAGGTGTGACTCTGTTCTGTTTTGTAATTCAGTTCAAGTGTAGCGATTTTGACATTCCCTCTATAAGCGATATCTTAGGATAAGTGTCTTTTTCTGTGTGACTTATTTCACTTAGAATCATCGTACCTAAATCCACTCATCATGCTGCTAACTAGCCTTATGACATTGATTTCATGGCTGAGTGATATTCCATTGTGCCAAGTACCACCATTTCTTTATCCATTTTTCTCTTTCCTGGGATATTGAAGGTGTACCGAAGTGGAGGTTCTTGGAAACAGAGCAGCCGTAAACTTTAGGGTGCCTGTGTCTTGTTGATTTTTAGTTTTCCCAATTTATACGCCCTTGAGTGGAAGTGCCCTATGCTCTCTACGCTGTGTTTATTACTTGTTTCAGGACACACCGTACTCTTCTCCAGAGTGCCTGTTGGCAATTTACATCCCGCCCATCAGCGTAGCAAGGCTCCCATGTCTCCATGGCCTGTCCTGCTTTTCTGGTTTTTACACTTTGTTCAGCATGGCCCTTTTGACCGAGGGCAAGCGAGACTTCTTTGTAGCGCTGATTTGCCCTTCCGGCTTGCTTGGTTGGCCAAAAAGGGCGTATGCGTTTTTTCCTGAATATATTCAGGAAAAAACGCATACGCCCTTTTTGGCCAATGGCATCATTGTCAACGTTTTGCCGCTTTTCATGTGCTTTAAAGGCGAGTCGAATCTACCTCCTGAAATCTGTTTCCTGCAAATCTGCCTTGCTTTCAAATCCTCTTCGTTGCCTTCCCTCAATATATTTGTGGACGAGAGTTCTCATTTATAACTCTGCACGTTTGTGAATTGCAGTGCCCCTGAGCTCCATTTGTCTCCTCGCTTTTTTGGGAGCTGGCCGCAAAAGCGCAGGATTGCTTCAGGCCCTATTTTGGTTCTGGGGGGCAGGCTGAGCCTGTGGTTCATTCTTCTTCCTGATGGGAAAATGGAGTGACCTGTGCCTGTCCCAACACCTAGGGCTAGTCTTTCGTTGGTTCCCTGTCTTCCCGTTCATCCTCAGGACAAATTGCAACCTGGACGAAACAGTAGGTTAAAGGTGCTGATTCTCCAAGTAGGGAGATGGTTAGTCAAGCGGCTGGAATGGCGAACCCGAGCACAAGGAGAGGAGAAATGAGGTGCGTTTTAGAAACCTTTCCCGATCTCACGGCATACCATCTTCTGGGTTTCCCATGCATGTTTTGATGTAGGAAGATTCCCTTATACCTGGAGATTTGAGACCCATGGGGTGTGTTCTCCGCAGTGTTACTTTAAAGTATCTGCGTTTGCTCACCCAACCTCACCAATCCTCTCAGCCCCAAGAGTGTCCAGCCTTATGTCTCATCCAGCTGTGGGTCTAGATATGGTCAATCCAGGTTGCATCAGAGACCCTGAACGGATTTTGTAAGAATTTCTCTCTCTTTCACTGTCTTTGTTTTGTGGGTTTTTTAAAGTAATTTATGTTTAGAATCGGGCTTGGCTGCTTTTCCCTGCTGTGTTGATGCCGCTTTACACCCTCTTGATTCACTTGCAGAGAGATATTGATACATAGGTTTTCAGATTCTTACTAGTCAGATATATTCTTGTGTGGTGACTAGGGTGTGTTGAGTCCAGTTCACTGAGCAGGGAGTAGGCCTTGTCTATTACATATTTGGCTTATGGAGCGGTCTCTGAGCTAATTTCAAACCCTTGTTTTATGCATCACCCCACCTCACCTTTCCCGTTAAGCAGCCATAGTGTGTCTTCTAAAGGTGTGACTCTGTTCTGTTTTGTAATTCAGTTCAAGTGTAGCGATTTTGATATTCCCTCTATAAGCGATATCTTAGGATAAGTGTCTTTTTCTGTGTGACTTATTTCACTTAGAATCATCGTACCTAAATCTACTCATAATGCTGCTAACTAGCCTTATGACATTGATTTCATGGCTGAGTGATATTCCATTGTGCCAAGTACCACCATTTCTTTATCCATTTTTCTGTTTCCTGGGATATTGAAGGTGTACCGAAGCGGAGGTTCTTGGAAACAGAGCAGCCGTAAACTTTAGGGTGCCTGTGTCTTGTTGATTTTTAGTTTTCCCAATTTATACGCCCATGAGTGGAAGTGCCCTATGCTCTCTACGCTGTGTTTATTACTTGTTTCAGGACACACCGTACTCTTCTCCAGAGTGCCTGTTGGCAATTTACATCCCGCCCATCAGCGTAGCAAGGCTCCCATGTCTCCATGGCCTGTCCTGCTTTTCTGGTTTTTACAATTTGTTCAGCATGGCCCTTTTGACCGAGAGCAAGCGAGACTTCTTTGTAGTGCTGATTTGCCCTTCCGGCTTGCTTGGTTGGCCAAAAAGGGCGTATGCGTTTCTTCCTGAATATATTCAGGAAAAAACGCATACGCCCTTTTTGGCCAAGGGCATCATTGTCAACGTTTTGCCGCTTTTCATATGCTTTAAAGGCGAGTCAAATCTACCTCCTGAAATCTGTTTCCTGCAAATCTGCCTTGCTTTCAAATCCTCTTCGTTGCCTTCCCTCAATATATTTGTGGACGAGAGTTCTCATTTATAACTCTGCACGTTTGTGAATTGCAGTGCCCCTGAGCTCCATTTGGCTCCTCGCTTTTTTGGGAGCTGGCCGCAAAAGCCCAGGATTGCTTCAGGCCCTATTTTGGTTCTGGGGGGCAGGCTGAGCCTGTGGTTCATTCTTCTTCCTGATGGGAAAATGGAGTGACCTATGCCTGTCCCAACACCCAGGGCTCGTCTCTCGTTGCTTCCGCGTCTTCCCGTTCATCCTCAGGACAAATTGCAACCTGGACGAAACAGGAGGTTAAAGGTGCTGATTCTCCAAGTAGAGAGATGGTTAGTCAAGCGGCTGGAATGGCGAACCCGAGCACAAGGAGAGGAGAAATGAGGTGCGCTTTAGAAACCTTTCCCTATCTCACGGCATACCATCTTCTGGGTTTCACATGCATGTTTTGATGTAGGAAGATTCCCTTGTACCTGGAGATGTGAGACCCATGGGGTGGGTACCCCGCGGTATTACTTTAAAGTATCTGCTTTTGCTCACCCAGCCTCACCAATCCTCTCAGCCCCAAGAGTGTCCAGCCTTATGTCTCATCCAGCTGTGGGTCTAGATATGGTCAATCCAGGTTGCATCAGAGACCCTGAACGGATTTTGTAAGAATTTCTCTCTCTTTCACTGTCTTTGCTTTGTGGGTTTTTTAAAGTAATGTATGTTTAGAATGGGGTTTGGCTGCTTTTCCCTGCTGTGTTTATGCCGCTTTACACCCTCTTGATTCACTTGCAGAGAGATATCGATACATAGGTTTTCAGATTCATACTACTCAGATATATTCCTGTGCGGTGACTAGGGGGTGTTGAGTCCAGTTCACTGAGCAGGGAGTAGGCCTTGTCTATTACATATTTGGCTTATGGAGCGGTGTCTGAGCTAATTTCAAACCCTTGTTTTATGCATCACCCCACCTCACCTTTCCCGTTAAGCAGCCATAGTGTGTCTTGTAAAGGTGTGACTCTGTTCTGTTTTGTAATTCAGTTCAAGTGTAGCGATTTTGACATTCCCTCTATAAGCGATATCTTAGGATAAGTGTCTTTTTCTGTGTGACTTATTTCACTTAGAATCATCGTACCTAAATCCACTCATCATGCTGCTAACTAGCCTTATGACATTGATTTCATGGCTGAGTGATATTCCATTGTGCCAAGTACCACCATTTCTTTATCCATTTTTCTCTTTCCTGGGATATTGAAGGTGTACCGAGGCGGAGGTTCTTGGAAACAGAGCAGCCGTAAACTTTAGGGTGCCTGTGTCTTTTTGATTTTTAGTTTTCCCAATTTATATGCCCATGAGTGGAAGTGCCCTATGCTCTCTACGCTGTGTTTATTACTTGTTTCAGGACACACCGTACTCTTCTCCAGAGTGCCTGTTGGCAATTTACATCCCGCCCATCAGCGTAGCAAGGCTCCCATGTCTCCATGGCCTGTCCTGCTTTTCTGGTTTTTACAATTTGTTCAGCATGGCCCTTTTGACCGAGGGCAAGCGAGAGTTCTTTGTAGTGCTGATTTGCCCTTCTGGCTTGCTTGGTTGGCCAAAAAGGGCGTATGCGTTTCTTCCTGAATATATTCAGGAAAAAACGCATACGCCCTTTTTGGCCAAGGGCATCATTGTCAACGTTTTGCCGCTTTTCATGTGCTTTAAAGGCGAGTCGAACCTACCTCCTGAAATCTGTTTCCTGCACATCTGCCTTGCTTTCAAATCCTCTTCGTTGCCTTCCCTCAATATATTTGTGGACGAGAGTTCTCATTTATAACTCTGCACGTTTGTGAATTGCAGTGCCCCTGAGCTCCATTTGTCTCCTCGCTTTTTTGGGAGCTGGCCGCAAAAGCGCAGGATTGCTTCAGGCCCTATTTTGGTTCTGGGGGGCAGGCTGAGCCTGTGGTTCATTCTTCTTCCTGATGGGAAAATGGAGTGACCTATGCCTGTCCCAACACTTAGGGCTCGTCTCTCGTTGGTTCCGCGTCTTCCCGTTCATACTCAGGACAAATTGCAACCTGTACAATCAGGAGGTTAAAGGTGCTGATTCTCCAAATAGGGAGATGGTTAGTCAAGCAGCTGGAATGGTGAACCCGAGCACAATGAGAGGAGAAATGAGGTGCGTTTTAGAAACCTTTCCCGATCTCATGGCATACCATCTTCTGGGTTTCCCATGCATGTTTTGATGTAGGAAGACGCCCTTGTACCTGGAGATTTGAGACCCATGGGGTGTGTTCCCCGCAGTGTTACTTTAAAGTATCTGCGTTTGCTCACCCAACCTCACCAATCCTCTGAGCCCCAAGAGTGTCCAGCCTTATGTCTCATCCAGCTGTGGGTCTAGATATGGTCAATCCAGGTTGCATCAGAGACCCTGAACGGATTTTGTAAGAATTTCTCTCTCTTTCACTGTCTTTGCTTTGTGGGTTTTTTAAAGTAATGTATGTTTAGAATGGGGTTTGGCTGCTTTTCCCTGCTGTGTTTATGCCGCTTTACACCCTCTTGATTCACTTGCAGAGAGATATCGATACATTGGTTTTCAGATTCATACTACTCAGATATATTCCTGTGCGGTGACTAGGGGGTGTTGAGTCCAGTTCACTGAGCAGGGAGTAGGCCTTGTCTATTACATATTTGGCTTATGCAGCGGTGTCTGAGCTAATTTCAAACCCTTGTTTTATGCATCACCCCACCTCACCTTTCCGGTTAAGCAGCCATAGTGTGTCTTCTAAAGGTGTGCCTCTGTTCTGTTTTGTAATTCAGTTCAAGTGTAGCGATTTTGACATTCCCTCTATAAGCGATATCTTAGGATAAGTGTCTTTTTCTGTGTGACTTATTTCACTTAGAATCATCGTACCTAAATCCACTCATCATGCTGCTAACTAGCCTTATGACATTGATTTCATGGCTGAGTGATATTCCATTGTGCCAAGTACCACCATTTCTTTATCCATTTTTCTCTTTCCTGGGATATTGAAGGTGTACCGAAGCGGAGGTTCTTGGCAACAGATCAGCCGTAAAGTTTTGGGTGCCTGTGTCGTGTTGATTTTTAGTTTTCCCAATTTACACGCCCATGAGTGGAAGTGCCCTATGCTCTCAACGCTGTGTTTATTACTTGTTTTAGGACACACCGTACTCTTCTCCAGAGTGCCTTTTGGCAATTTATATCCCGCCCATCAGCGTAGCAAGCCTCCCATGTCTCCATGGCCTGTCCTGCTTTTCTGGTTTTTACACTTTGTTCAGCATGGCCCTTTTGACCGAGGGCAAGCGAGACTTCTTTGTAGCGCTGATTTGCCCTTCTGGCTTGCTTGGTTGGCCAAAAAGGGCGTATGCGTTTCTTCCTGAATATATTCAGGAAAAAACGCATACGCCCTTTTTGGCCAAGGGCATCATTGTCAACGTTTTGCCGCTTTTCATGTGCTTTAAAGGCGAGTCGAATCTACCTCCTGAAATCTGTTTCCTGCAAATCTGCCTTGCTTTCAAATCCTCTTCGTTGCCTTCCCTCAATATATTTGTGGACGAGAGTTCTCATTTATAACTCTGCACGTTTGTGAATTGCAGTGCCCCTGAGCTCCATTTGTCTCCTCGCTTTTTTGGGAGCTGGCCGCAAAAGCCCAGGATTGCTTCAGGCCCTATTTTGGTTCTGGGGTGTAGGCTGAGCCTGTGGTTCATTCTTCTTCCTGATGGGAAAATGGAGTGACCTATGCCTGTCCCAACACCTAGGGCTCGTCTCTCGTTGGTTCCGCGTCTTCCCGTTCATCCTCAGGACAAATTGCAACCTGTACAATCAGGAGGTTAAAGGTGCTGATTCTTCAAGTAGGGAGATGGTTAGTCAAGCAGCTGGAATGGTGAACCCGAGCACAAGGAGAGGAGAAATGAGGTGCATTTTAGAAACCTTTCCCGATCTCATGGCATACCATCTTCTGGGTTTCTCATGCATGTTTTGATGTAGGAAGATGCCCTTGTACCTGGAGATTTGAGACCCATGGGGTGTGTTCCCCGCAGTGTTACTTTAAAGTATCTGCGTTTGCTCACCCAAACTCACCAATCCTCTCAGCCCCAAGAGTGTCCAGCCTTATGTCTCATCCAGCTGTGGGTCTAGATATGGTCAATCCAGGTTGCATCAGAGACCCTGAACGGATTTTGTAAGAATTTCTCTCTCTTTCACTGTCTTTGCTTTGTGGGTTTTTTAAAGTAATGTATGTTTAGAATGGGGTTTGGCTGCTTTTCCCTGCTGTGTTGATGCCGCTTTACACCCTCTTGATTCACTTGCAGAGAGATATCGATACATAGGTTTTCAGATTCTTACTAGTCAGATATATTCTTGTGTGGTGACTAGGGTGTGTTGAGTCCAGTTCACTGAGCAGGGAGTAGGCCTTGTCTATTACATATTTGGCTTATGGAGTGGTCTCTGAGCTAATTTCAAACCCTTGTTTTATGCATCACCCCACCTCACCTTTCCCGTTAAGCAGCCCTATTGTGTCTTCTAAAGGTGTGACTCTGTTCTGTTTTGTAATTCAGTTCAAGTGTAGCGATTTTGACATTCCCTCTATAAGCGATATCTTAGGATAAGTGTCTTTTTCTGTGTGACTTATTTCACTTAGAATCATCGTACCTAAATCCACTCATCATGCTGCTAACTAGCCTTATGACATTGATTTCATGGCTGAGTGATATTCCATTGTGCCAAGTACCACCATTTCTTTATCCATTTTTCTCTTTCCTGGGATATTGAAGGTGTACCGAAGCGGAGGTTCTTGGAAACAGAGCAGCCGTAAACTTTAGGTTGCCTGTGTCTTGTTGATTTTTAGTTTTCCCAATTTATACGCCCATGAGTGGAAGTGCCCTATGCTCTCTACGCTGTGTTTATTACTTGTTTCAGGACACACCGTACTCTTCTCCAGAGTGCCTGTTGGCAATTTACATCCCGCCCATCAGCGTAGCAAGGCTCCCATGTCTCCATGGTCTGTCCTGCTCTTCTGGTTTTTACAATTTGTTCAGCATGGCCCTTTTGACCGAGGGCAAGCGAGACTTCTTTGTAGTGCTGATTTGCCCTTCCGGCTTGCTTGGTTGGCCAAAAAGGGCGTATGCGTTTTTTCCTGAATATATTCAGGAAAAAACGCATACGCCCTTTTTGGCCAAGGGCATCATTGTCAACGTTTTGCCGCTTTTCATGTGCTTTAAAGGCGAGTCGAATCTACCTCCTGAAATCTGTTTCCTGCAAATCTGCCTTGCTTTCAAATCCTCTTCGTTGCCTTCCCTCAATATATTTGTGGACGAGAGTTCTCATTTATAACTCTGCACGTTTGTGAATTGCAGTGCCCCTGAGCTCCATTTGTCTCCTCGCTTTTTTGGGAGCTGGCCGCAAAAGTGCAGGATTGCTTCAGGCCCTATATTGGTTCTGGGGGGCAGGCTGAGCCTGTGGTTCATTCTTCTTCCTGATGGGAAAATGGAGTGACCTGTGCCTGTCCCAACACCTAGGGCTAGTATCTCCTTGGTTGCCCATCTTCCCGTTCATCCTCTGGACAAATTGCAACCTGGATGGAACAGTAGTTTAAAGGTGCTGATTCTCCAAGTAGGGAGATGGTTAGCCAAGCGGCTGGAATGGCGAACCCGAGCACAAGGAGAGGAGAAATGAGGTGCGTTTTAGAAACCTTTCCCGATCTCACGGCATACCATCTTCTGGGTTTCCCATGCATGTTTTGATGTAGGAAGATTCCCTTGTACCTGGAGATTTGAGACCCATGGGGTGGGTACCCCGCGGTATTACTTTAAAGTATCTGCATTTGCTCACCCAACCTCACCAATCCTCTCAGCCCCAAGAGTGTCCAGCCTTATGTCTTATCCAGCTGTGGGTCTAGATATGGTCAATCCAGGTTGCATCAGAGACCCTGAACGGATTTTGTAAGAATTTCTCTCTCTTTCACTGTCTTTGCTTTGTGGGTTTTTTAAAGTAATGTATGTTTAGAATGGGGTTTGGCTGCTTTTCCCTGCTGTGTTGATGCCGCTTTACACCCTCTTGATTCACTTGCAGAGAGATATCAATACATAGGTTTTCAGATTCATACTAGTCAGATATATTCTTGTGCGGTGACTAGGGGGTGTTGAGTCCAGTTCACTGAGCAGGGAGTAGGCCTTGTCTATTACATATTTGGCTTATGGAGCGGTGTCTGAGCTAATTTCAAACCCTTGTTTTATGCATCACCCCACCTCACCTTTCCGGTTAAGCAGCCATAGTGTGTCTTCTAAAGGTGTGCCTCTGTTCTGTTTTGTAATTCAGTTCAAGTGTAGCGATTTTGACATTCCCTCTATAAGCGATATCTTAGGATAAGTGCCTTTTTCTGTGTGACTTATTTCACTTAGAATCATCGTACCTAAATCCACTCATCATGCTGCTAACTAGCCTTATGACATTGATTTCATGGCTGAGTGATATTCCATTGTGCCAAGTACCACCATTTCTTTATCCATTTTTCTCTTTCCTGGTATATTGAAGGTGTACCGAAGCGGAGGTTCTTGGCAACAGAGCAGCCGTAAATTTTGGGTTGCCTGTGTCGTGTTGATTTTTAGTTTTCCCTATTTATACGCCCATGAGTGGAAGTGCCCTATGCTCTCAACGCTGTGTTTATTACTTGTTTCAGGACACACCGTACTCTTCTCCAGAGTGCCTGTTGGCAATTTATATCCCGCCCATCAGCGTAGCAAGGCTCCCATGTCTCCATGGCCTGTCCTGCTTTTCTGGTTTTTACAGTTTGTTCAGCATGGCCCTTTTGACCGAGGGCAAGCGAGACTTCTTTGTAGCGCTGATTTGCCCTTCCGGCTTGCTTGGTTGGCCAAAAAGGGCGTATGCGTTTTTTCCTGAATATATTCAGGAAAAAACGCATACGCCCTTTTTGGCCAAGGGCATCATTGTCAACCTTTTGCCGCTTTTCATGTGCTTTAAAGGCGAGTCGAATCTACCTCCTGAAATCTGTTTCCTGCAAATCTGCCTTGCTTTCAAATCCTCTTCGTTGCCTTCCCTCAATATATTTGTGGACGAGTGTTCTCATTTATAACTCTGCACGTTTGTGAATTGCAGTGCCCCTGAGCTCCATTTGTCTCCTCGCTTTTTTGGGAGCTGGCCGCAAAAGCGCAGGATTGCTTCAGGCCCTATTTTGGTTCTGGGGGGCAGGCTGAGCCTGTGGTTCATTCTTCTTCCTGATGGGAAAATGGAGTGACCTGTGCCTGTCCCAACACCTAGGGCTAGTCTCTCGTTGGTTCCCCGTCTTCCCGTTCATCCTCAGGACAAATTGCAACCTGGACGAAACAGGAGGTTAAAGGTGCTGATTCTCCAAGTAGGGAGATGGTTAGTCAAGCGGCTGGAATGGCGAACCCGAGCACAAGGAGAGGAGAAATGAGGTGCGTTTTAGAAACCTTTCCCGATCTCACGGCATACCATCTTCTGGGTTTCCCATGCCTGTTTTGATGTAGGAAGATTCCCTTGTACCTGGAGATTTGAGACCCATGGGGTGGGTACCCCGCGGTATTACTTTAAAGTATCTGCATTTGCTCACCCAACCTCACCAATCCTCTCAGCCCCAAGAGTGTCCAGCCTTATGTCTCATCCAGCTGTGGGTCTAGATATGGTCAATCCAGGTTGCATCAGAGACCCTGAACGGATTTTGTAAGAATTTCTCTCTCTTTCACTGTCTTTGCTTTGTGGGTTTTTTACAGTAATTTATGTTTAGAATCGGGCTTGGCTGCTTTTCCCTGCTGTGTTGATGCCGCTTTACACCCTCTTGATTCACTTGCAGAGAGATATCGATACATAGGTTTTCAGATTCTTACTAGTCAGATATATTCTTGTGTGGTGACTAGGGTGTGTTGAGTCCAGTTCACTGAGCAGGGAGTAGGCCTTGTCTATTACATATTTGGCTTATGGAGCGGTCTCTGAGCTAATTTCAAACCCTTGTTTTATGCCTCACCCCACCTCACCTTTCCCGTTAAGCAGCCATAGTGTGTCTTCTAAAGGTGTGACTCTGTTCTGTTTTGTAATTCAGTTCAAGTGTAGCGATTTTGACATTCCCTCTATAAGCGATATCTTAGGATAAGTGTCTTTTTCTGTGTGACTTATTTCACTTAGAATCATCGTATCTAAATCCACTCATCATGCTGCTAACTAGCCTTATGACATTGATTTCATGGCTGAGTGATATTCCATTGTGCCACGTACTACCATTTCTTTATCCATTTTTCTCTTTCCTGGGATATTGAAGGTGTACCGAAGCGGAGGTTCTTGGAAACAGAGCAGCCGTAAACTTTAGGGTGCCTGTGTCTTGTTGATTTTTAGTTTTCCCAATTTATACGCCCATGAGTGGAAGTGCCCTATGCTCTCTACGCTGTGTTTATTACTTGTTTCAGGACACACCGTACTCTTCTCCAGAGTGCCTGTTGGCAATTTACATCCCGCCGATCAGCGTAGCAAGGCTCCCATGTCTCCATGGCCTGTCCTGCTTTTCTGGTTTTTACACTTTGTTCAGCATGGCCCTTTTGACCGAGGGCAAGCGAGACTTCTTTGTAGTGCTGATTTGACCGAGGGCAAGCGAGACTTCTTTGTAGTGCTGATTTGCCCTTCTGGCTTGCTTGGTTGACCAAAAAGGGCGTATGCGTTTCTTCCTGAATATATTTTGGCCAAGGGCATCATTGTCAACATTTTGCCGCTTTTCATATGCTTTAAAGGCGAGTCGAATCTACCTCCTGAAATCTGTTTCCTGCAAATCTGCCTTGCTTTCAAATCCTCTTCGTTGCCTTCCCTCAATATATTTGTGGACGAGAGTTCTCATTTATAACTCTGCACGTTTGTGAATTGCAGTGCCCCTGAGCTCCATTTGTCTCCTCGCTTTTTTGGGAGCTGGCCGCAAAAGCGCAGGATTGCTTCAGGCCCTATTTTGGTTCTGGGGGGCAGGCTGAGCCTGTGGTTCATTCTTCTTCCTGATGGGAAAATGGAGTGACCTATGCCTGTCCCAACACCTAGGGCTCGTCTCTCGTTGGTTCCGCGTCTTCCCGTTCATCCTCAGGACAAATTGCAACCTGTACAATCAGGAGGTTAAAGGTGCTGATTCTCCAAATAGGGAGATGGTTAGTCAAGCAGCTGGAATGGTGAACCCGAGCACAATGAGAGGAGAAATTAGGTGCGTTTTAGAAACCTTTCCCGATCTCATGGCATACCATCTTCTGGGTTTCCCATGCATGTTTTGATGTAGGAAGACCCCCTTGTACCTGGAGATTTGAGACCCATGGGGTGTGTTCCCCGCAGTGTTACTTTAAAGTATCTGCGTTTGCTCACCCAACCTCACCAATCCTCTCAGCCCCAAGAGTGTCCAGCCTTATGTCTCATCCAGCTGTGGGTCTACATATGGTCAATCCAGGTTGCATCATAGACCCTGAACGGATTTTGTAAGAATTTCTCTCTCTTTCACTGTCTTTGTTTTGTGGGTTTTTTAAAGTAATGTATGTTTAGAATGGGGTTTGGCTGCTTTTCCCTGCTGTGTTGATGCCGCTTTACACCCTCTTGATTCACTTGCAGAGAGATATCGATACATAGGTTTTCAGATTCTTACTAGTCAGAAATATTCTTGTGTGGTGACTAGGGTGTGTTGAGTCCAGTTCACTGAGCAGGGAGTAGGCCTTGTCTATTACATATTTGGCTTATGGAGCGGTCTCTGAGCTAATTTCAAACCCTTGTTTTATGCATCACCCCACCTCACCTTTCCGGTTAAGCAGCCATAGTGTGTCTTCTAAAGGTGTGCCTCTGTTCTGTTTTGTAATTCAGTTCAAGTGTAGCGATTTTGACATTCCCTCTATAAGCGATATCTTAGGATAAGTGTCTTTTTCTGTGTGACTTATTTCACTTAGAATCATCGTACCTAAATCCACTCATCATGCTGCTAACTAGCCTTATGACATTGATTTCATGGCTGAGTGATATTCCATTGTGCCAAGTACCACCATTTCTTTATCCATTTTTCTCTTTCCTGGGATATTGAAGGTGTACCGAAGCGGAGGTTCTTGGCAACAGATCAGCCGTAAAGTTTGGGGTGCCTGTGTCGTGTTGATTTTTAGTTTTCCCAATTTATACGCCCATGAGTGGAAGTGCCCTATGCTCTCAACGCTGTGTTTATTACTTGTTTCAGGACACACCGTACACTTCTCCAGAGTGCCTGTTGGCAATTTATATCCCGCCCATCAGCATAGCAAGGCTCCCATGTCTCCATGGCCTGTCCTGCTTTTCTGGTTTTTACACTTTGTTCAGCATGGCCCTTTTGACCGAGGGCAAGCGATACTTCTTTGTAGCGCTGATTTGCCCTTCCGGCTTGCTTGGTTGGCCAAAAAGGGCGTATGCGTTTTTTCCTGAATATATTCAGGAAAAAACGCATACGCCCTTTTTGGCCAAGGGCATCATTGTCAACGTTTTGCCGCTTTTCATGTGCTTTAAAGGCGAGTCGAATCTACCTCCTGAAATCTGTTTCCTGCAAATCTGCCTTGCTTTCAAATCCTCTTCGTTGCCTTCCCTCAATATATTTGTGGACGAGAGTTCTCATTTATAACTCTGCACGTTTGTGAATTGCAGTGCCCCTGAGCTCCATTTGTCTCCTCGCTTTTTTGGGACCTGGCCGCAAAAGCCCAGGATTGCTTCAGGCCCTATTTTGGTTCTGGGGGGTAGGCTGAGCCTGTGGTTCATTCTTCTTCCTGATGGGAAAATGGAGTGACCTATGCCTGTCCCAACACCTAGGGCTCGTCTCTCGTTGGTTCCGCGTCTTCCCGTTCATCCTCAGGACAAATTGCAACCTGAACGAAACAGGAGGTTAAAGGTGCTGATTCTCCAAGTAGAGAGATGGTTAGTCAAGGGGCTGGAATGGCGAACCCGAGCAAAAGGAGAGGAGAAATGAGGTGCGCTTTAGAAACCTTTCCCGATCTCACGGCATACCATCTTCTGGGTTTCCCATGCATGTTTTGATGTAGGAAGATTCCCTTGTACCTGGAGATTTGAGACCCATGGGGTGGGTACCCCGCAGTATTACTTTAAAGTATCTGCATTTGCTCACCCAACCTCACCAATCCTCTCAGCCCCAAGAGTGTCCAGCCTTATGTCTCATCCAGCTGTGGGTCTAGATATGGTCAATCCAGGTTGCATCAGAGACCCTGAACGGATTTTGTAAGAATTTCTCTCTCTTTCACTGTCTTTGCTTTGTGGGTTTTTTAAAGTAATGTATGTTTAGAATGGGGTTTGGCTGCTTTTCCCTGCTGTGTTTATGCCGCTTTACACCCTCTTGATTCACTTGCAGAGAGATATCGATACATATGTTTTCAGATTCATACTACTCAGATATATTCCTGTGCAGTGACTAGGGGGTGTTGAGTGCAGTTCACTGAGCAGGGAGTAGCCCTTGTCTATTACATATTTGGCTTATGGAGCGGTGTCTGAGCTAATTTCTAACCCTTGTTTTATGCATCACCCCACCTCACCTTTCCCGTTAAGCAGCCATAGTGTGTCTTCTAAAGGTGTGACTCTGTTCTGTTTTGTAATTCAGTTCAAGTGTAGCGATTTTGACATTCCCTCTATAAGCGATATCTTAGGATAAGTGTCTTTTTCTGTGTGACTTATTTCACTTAGAATCATCGTACCTAAATGCACTCATCATGCTGCTAACTAGCCTTATGACATTGATTTCATGGCTGAGTGATATTCCATTGTGCCAAGTACCACCATTTCTTTCTCCATTTTTCTCTTTCCTGGGATATTGAAGGTGTACCGAAGCGGAGGTTCTTGGAAACAGAGCAGCCGTAAACTTTAGGGTGCCTGTGTCTTGTTGATTTTTAGTTTTCCCAATTTATACGCCCATGAGTGGAAGTGCCCTATGCTCTCTACGCTGTGTTTATTACTTGTTTCAGGACACACCGTACTCTTCTCCAGAGTGCCTGTTGGCAATTTACATCCCGCCCATCAGTGTAGCAAGGCTCCCATGTCTCCATGGCCTGTCCTGCTTTTCTGGTTTTTACACTTTGTTCAGCATGGCCCTTTTGACCGAGGGCTAGCGAGACTTCTTTGTAGCGCTGATTTGCCCTTCCGGCTTGCTTGGTTGGCCAAAAAGGGCGTATGCGTTTTTTCCTGAATATATTCAGGAAAAAACGCATACGCCCTTTTTGGCCAAGGGCATCATTGTCAACGTTTTGCCGCTTTTCATGTGCTTTAAAGGCGAGTCGAATCTACCTCCTGAAATCTGTTTCCTGCAAATCTGCCTTGCTTTCAAATCCTCTTCGTTGCTTTCCCTCAATATATTTGTGGACGACAGTTCTCATTTATAACTCTGCACGTTTGTGAATTGCAGTGCCCCTGAGCTCCATTTGTCTCCTCGCTTTTTTGGGAGCTGGCCGCAAAAGCGCAGGATTGCTTCAGGCCCTATTTTGGTTCTGGTGGGCAGGCTGAGCCTGTGGTTCATTCTTCTTCCTGATGGGAAAATGGAGTGACCTATGCCTGTCCCAACACCTAGGGCTCGTCTCTCGTTGGTTCCGTGTCTTCCCGTTCATCCTCAGGACAAATTGCAACCTGTACAATCAGGAGGTTAAAGGTGCTGATTCTCCAAGTAGGGAGATGGTTAGTCAAGCGGCTGGAATGGCGAACCCGAGCACAAGGAGAGGAGAAATGAGGTGCGTTGTAGAAACCTTTCCCGATCTCATGGCATACCATCTTCTGGGTTTCCCATGCATGTTTTGATGTAGGAAGATTCCCTTGTACCTGGAGATTTGAGACCCATGGGGTGTGTTCCCCGCAGTGTTACTTTAAAGTATCTGCGTTTGCTCACCCAACCTCACCAATCCTCTCAGCCCCAAGAGTGTCCAGCCTTATGTCTCATCCAGCGGTTGGTCTAGATATGGTCAATCCAGGTTGCATCAGAGACCCTGAACGGATTTTGTAAGAATTTCTCTCTCTTTCACTGTCTTTGCTTTGTGGGTTTTTTAAAGTAATGTATGTTTAGAATGGGGTTTGGCTGCTTTTCCCTGCTGTGTCGATGCCGCTTTACACCCTTTTGATTCACTTGCAGAGAGATATCGATACATAGGTTTTCAGATTCTTACTAGTCAGATATATTCTTGTGTGGTGACTAGGGTGTGTTGAGTCCAGTTCACTGAGCAGGGAGTAGGCCTTGTCTATTACATATTTGGCTTATGGAGTGGTCTCTGAGCTAATTTCAAACCCTTGTTTTATGCATCACCCCACCTCACCTTTCCCGTTAAGCAGCCATAGTGTGTCTTCTAAAGGTGTGCCTCTGTTCTGTTTCGTAATTCAGTTCAAGTGTAGCGATTTTGACATTCCCTCTATAAGCGATATCTTAGGATAAGTGTCTTTTTCTGTGTGACTTATTTCACTTAGAATCATCGTACCTAAATCCACTCATCATGCTGCTAACTAGCCTTATGACATTGATTTCATGGCTGAGTGATATTCCATTGTGCCAAGTACCACCATTTCTTTATCCATTTTTCTCTTTCCTGGGATTTTGAAGGTGTACCGAAGTGGAGGTTCTTGTAAACCGAGCAGCCGTAAACTTTAGGGTGCCTGTGTCTTGTTGATTTTTAGTTTTCCCAATTTATACGCCCATGAGTGGAAGTGCCCTATGCTCTCTACGCTGTGTTTATTACTTGTTTCAGGACACACCGTACTCTTCTCCAGAGTGCCTGTTGGCAATTTACATCCCGCCCATCAGCGTAGCAACGCTCCCATGTCTCTATGGCCTGTCCTGCTTTTCTGGTTTTTACAATTTGTTCAGCATGGCCCTTTTGACCGAGGGCAAGCGAGACTTCTTTGTAGTGCTGATTTGCCCTTCCGGCTTGCTTGGTTGGCCAAAAAGGGCGTATGCGTTTTTTCCTGAATATATTCAGGAAAAAACGCATACGCCCTTTTTGGCCAAGGGCATCATTGTCAACGTTTTGCCGCTTTTCATGTGCTTTAAAGGCGAGTCGAATCTACCTCCTGAAATCTGTTTCCTGCAAATCTGCCTTGCTTTCAAATCCTCTTCGTTGCCTTCCCTCAATATATTTGTGGACGAGAGATATCATTTATAACTCTGCACGTTTGTGAATTGCAGTGCCCCTGAGCTCCATTTGTCTCCTCGCTTTTTTGGGAGCTGGCCGCAAAAGCGCAGGATTGCTTCAGGCCCTATTTTGGTTCTGGGGGGCAGGCTGAGCCTGTGGTTCATTCTTCTTCCTGATGGGAAAATGGAGTGACCTGTGCCTGTCCCAACACCTAGGGCTAATCTCTCGTTGGTTGCCCATCTTCCCGGTCATCCTCTGGACAAATTGCAACCTGGACGAAACAGTAGGTTAAAGGTGCTGATTCTCCAAGTAGGGAGATGGTTAGTCAAGCGGCTGGAATGGCGAACCCGAGCACAAGGAGAGGAGAAATGAGGTGCGTTTTAGAAACCTTTCCCGATCTCACGGCATACCATCTTCTGGGTTTCCCATGCATGTTTTGATGTAGGAAGATTCCCTTGTACCTGGAGATTTGAGACCCATGGGGTGGATACCCCATGGTATTACTTTAAAGTATCTGCATTTGCTCACCCAACCTCACCAATCCTCTCAGCCCCAAGAGTGTCCAGCCTTATGTCTCATCCAGCTGTGGGTCTAGATATGGTCAATCCAGGTTGCATCAGAGACCCTGAACGGATTTTGTAAGAATTTCTCTCTCTTTCACTGTCTTTGCTTTGTGGGTCTGTTAAAGTAATGTATGTTTAGAATGGGGTTTGGCTGCTTTTCCCTGCTGTGTTTATGCCGCTTTACACCCTCTTGATTCACTTGCAGAGAGATATCAATACATAGGTTTTCAGATTCATACTAGTCAGATATATTCTTGTGCGGTGACTAGGGGGTGTTGAGTCCAGTTCACTGAGCAGGGAGTAGGCCTTGTCTATTACATATTTGGCTTATGGAGCGGTGTCTGAGCTAATTTCAAACCCTTGTTTTATGCATCACCACACCTCACCTTTCCGTTTAAGCAGCCATAGTGTGTCTTCTAAAGGTGTGACTCTGTTCTGTTTTGTAATTCAGTTCAAGTGTAGCGATTTTGACATTCCCTCTATAAGCTATATCTTAGGATAAGTGCCTTTTTCTGTGTGACTTATTTCACTTAGAAACATCGTACCTAAATCCACTCATCATGCTGCTAACTAGCCTTATGACATTGATTTCATGGCTGAGTGATATTCCATTGTGCCAAGTACCACCATTTCTTTATCCATTTTTCCATTTCCTGGTATATTGAAGGTGTACCGAAGCGTAGGTTCTTGGCAACAGAGCAGCCGTAAAGTTTGGGGTGCCTGTGTCGTGTTGATTTTTAGTTTTCCCAATTTATACGCCCATGAGTGGAAGTGCCCTATGCTCTCAACTCTGTGTTTATTACTTGTTTCAGGACACACCGTACTCTTCTCCAGAGTGCCTGTTGGCAATTTATATCCCGCTCATCAGCGTAGCAAGGCTCCCATGTCTCCATGGCCTGTCCTGCTTTTCTGGTTTTTACAGTTTGTTCAGCATGGCCCTTTTGACCGAGGGCAAGCGAGACTTCTTTGTAGCGCTGATTTGCCCTTCCGGCTTGCTTGGTTGGCCAAAAAGGGCGTATGCGTTTTTTCCTGAATATATTCAGGAAAAAACGCATACGCCCTTTTTGGCCAAGGGCATCATTGTCAACGTTTTGCCGCTTTTCATGTGCTTTAAAGGCGAGTCGAATCTACCTCCTGAAATCTGTTTCCTGCAAATCTGCCTTGCTTTCAAATCCTCTTCGTTGCCTTCTCTCAATATATTTTGAACGAGAGTTCTCATTTATAACTCTACACGTTTGTGAATTGCAGTGCCCCTGAGCTCCATTTGTCTCCTCGCATTTTTGGGAGCTGGCCGCAAAAGCGCAGGATTGCTTCAGGCCCTATTTTGGTTCTGGGGGGTAGGCTGAGCCTGTGGTTCATTCTTCTTCCTGATGGGAAAATGGAGTGACCTGTGCCTGTCCCAACACCTAGGGCTAGTCTCTCGTTGGTTCCCCGTCTTCCCGTTCATCCTCAGGACAAATTGCAACCTGAACGAAACAGGAGGTTAAAGGTGCTGATCTCCAAGTAGAGAGATGGTTAGTCAAGCGGCTGGAATGGCGAACCCGAGCAAAAGGAGAGGAGAAATGAGGTGCGCTTTAGAAACCTTTCCCGATCTCACGGCATACCATCTTCTGGGTTTCCCATGCATGTTTTGATGTAGGAAGATTCCCTTGTACCTGGAGATTTGAGACCCATGGGGTGGGTACCCCGCAGTATTACTTTAAAGTATCTGCATTTGCTCACCCAACCTCACCAATCCTCTCAGCCCCAAGAGTGTCCAGCCTTATGTCTCATCCAGCTGTGGGTCTAGATATGGTCAATCCAGGTTGCATCAGAGACCCTGAACGGATTTTGTAAGAATTTCTCTCTCTTTCACTGTCTTTGCTTTGTGGGTTTTTTAAAGTAATGTATGTTTAGAATGGGGTTTGGCTGCTTTTCCCTGCTGTGTTTATGCCGCTTTACACCCTCTTGATTCACTTGCAGAGAGATATCGATACATAGGTTTTCAGATTCATACTACTCAGATATATTCCTGTGCGGTGACTAGGGGGTGTTGAGTGCAGTTCACTGAGCAGGGAGTAGCCCTTGTCTATTACATATTTGGCTTATGGAGCGGTGTCTGAGCTAATTTCTAACCCTTGTTTTATGCATCACCCCACCTCACCTTTCCCGTTAAGCAGCCATAGTGTGTCTTCTAAAGGTGTGACTCTGTTCTGTTTTGTAATTCAGTTCAAGTGTTGCGATTTTGACATTCCCTCTATAAGCGATATCTTAGGATAAGTGTCTTTTTCTGTGTGACTTATTTCACTTAGAATCATCGTACCTAAATCCACTCATCATGCTGCTAACTAGCCTTATGACATTGATTTCGAGGCTGAGTGATATTCCATTGTGCCAAGTACCACCATTTCTTTCTCCATTTTTCTCTTTCCTGGGATATTGAAGGTGTACCGAAGCGGAGGTTCTTGGAAACAGAGCAGCCGTAAACTTTAGGGTGCCTGTGTCTTGTTGATTTTTAGTTTTCCCAATTTATACGCCCATGAGTGGAAGTGCCCTATGCTCTCTACGCTGTGTTTATTACTTGTTTCAGGACACACCGTACTCTTCTCCAGAGTGCCTGTTGGCAATTTACATCCCGCCCATCAGCGTAGCAAGGCTCCCATGTCTCCATGGCCTGTCCTGCTTTTCTGGTTTTTACACTTTGTTCAGCATGGCCCTTTTGACCGAGGGCAAGCGAGACTTCTTTGTAGCGCTGATTTGCCCTTCTGGCTTGCTTGGTTGGCCAAAAAGGGCGTATGCGTTTTTTCCTGAATATATTCAGGAAAAAACGCATACGCCCTTTTTGGCCAAGGGCATCATTGTCAACGTTTTGCCGCTTTTCATGTGCTTTAAAGGCGAGTCGAATCTACCTCCTGAAATCTGTTTCCTGCAAATCTGCCTTGCTTTCAAATCCTCTTCGTTGCTTTCCCTCAATATATTTGTGGACGAGAGTTCTCATTTATAACTCTGCACGTTTGTGAATTGCAGTGCCCCTGAGCTCCATTTGTCTCCTCGCTTTTTTGGGAGCTGGCCGCAAAAGCGCAGGATTGCTTCAGGCCCTATTTTGGTTCTGGGGGGCAGGCTGAGCCTGTGGTTCATTCTTCTTCCTGATGGGAAAATGGAGTGACCTATGCCTGTCCCAACACCTAGGGCTCGTCTCTCGTTGGTTCCGTGTCTTCCCGTTCATCCTCAGGACAAATTGCAACCTGTACAATCAGGAGGTTAAAGGTGCTGATTCTCCAAGTAGGGAGATGGTTAGTCAAGCGGCTGGAATGGCGAACCCGAGCACAAGGAGAGGAGAAATGAGGTGCGTTGTAGAAACCTTTCCCGATCTCATGGCATACCATCTTCTGGGTTTCCCATGCATGTTTTGATGTAGGAAGATTCCCTTGTACCTGGAGATTTGAGACCCATGGGGTGTGTTCCCCGCAGTGTTACTTTAAAGTATCTGCGTTTGCTCACCCAACCTCACCAATCCTCTCAGCCCCAAGAGTGTCCAGCCTTATGTCTCATCCAGCGGTGGGTCTAGATATGGTCAATCCAGGTTGCATCATAGACCCTGAACGGATTTTGTAAGAATTTCTCTCTCTTTCACTGTCTTTGTTTTGTGGGTTTTTTAAAGTAATTTATGTTTAGAATCGGGCTTGGCTGCTTTTCCCTGCTGTGTTGATGCCGCTTTACACCCTCTTGATTCACTTGCAGAGAGATATCGATACATAGGTTTTCAGATTCTTACTAGTCAGATATATTCTTGTGTGGTGACTAGGGTGTGTTGAGTCCAGTTCACTGAGCAGGGAGTAGGCCTTGTCTATTACATATTTGGCTTATGGAGCGGTCTCTGAGCTAATTTCAAACCCTTGTTTTATGCATCACCCCACCTCACCTTTCCCGTTAAGCAGCCATAGTGTGTCTTCTAAAGGTGTGACTCTGTTCTGTTTTGTAATTCAGTTCAAGTGTAGCAATTTTGACATTCCCTCTATAAGCGATATCTTAGGATAAGTGTCTTTTTCTGTGTGACTTATTTCACTTAGAATCATCGTATCTAAATCCACTCATCATGCTGCTAACTAGCCTTATGACATTGATTTCATGGCTGAGTGATATTCCATTGTGCCAAGTACCACCATTTCTTTATCCATTTTTCTCTTTCCTGGGATATTGAAGGTGTACCGAAGCGGAGGTTCTTGGAAACAGAGCAGCCGTAAACTTTAGGGTGCCTGTGTCTTGTTGATTTTTAGTTTTCCCAATTTATACGCCCTTGAGTGGAAGTGCCCTATGCTCTCTACGCTGTGTTTATTACTTGTTTCAGGACACACCGTACTCTTCTCCAGAGTGCCTGTTGGCAATTTACATCCCGCCCATCAGCGTAGCAAGGCTCCCATGTCTCCATGGCCTGTCCTGCTTTTCTGGTTTTTACAGTTTGTTCAGCATGGCCCTTTTGACCGAGGGCAAGCGAGACGTCTTTGTAGCGCTGATTTGCCCTTCCGGCTTGCTTGGTTGGCCAAAAAGGGCG
Source organism: Eubalaena glacialis (assembly GCF_028564815.1). Classification (NCBI taxonomy): domain Eukaryota; kingdom Metazoa; phylum Chordata; class Mammalia; order Artiodactyla; family Balaenidae; genus Eubalaena; species Eubalaena glacialis. Next base: position 687,916 of record NW_026871217.1, read on the forward strand.
TATGCGTTTTTTCCTGAATATATTCAGGAAAAAACGCATACGCCCTTTTTGGCCAAGGGCATCATTGTCAACGTTTTGCCGCTTTTCATGTGCTTTAAAGGCGAGTCGAATCTACCTCCTGAAATCTGTTTCCTGCAAATCTGCCTTGCTTTCAAATCCTCTTCGTTGCCTTCCCTCAATATATTTGTGGACGAGAGTTCTCATTTATAACTCTGCACGTTTGTGAATTGCAGTGCCCCTGAGCTCCATTTGTCTCCTCGCTTTTTTGGGAGCTGGCCGCAAAAGCGCAGGATTGCTTCAGGCCCTATTTTGGTTCTGGGGGGCAGGCTGAGCCTGTGGTTCATTCTTCTTCCTGATGGGAAAATGGAGTGACCTGTGCCTGTCCCAACACCTAGGGCTAGTCTTTCGTTGGTTCCCCGTCTTCCCGTTCATCCTCAGGACAAATTGCAACCTGGACGAAACAGTAGGTTAAAGGTGCTGATTCTCCAAGTAGGGAGATGGTTAGTCAAGCGGCTGGAATGGCGAACCCGAGCACAAGGAGAGGAGAAATGAGGTGCGTTTTAGAAACCTTTCCCGATCTCATGGCATACCATCTTCTGGCTTTCCCATGCATGTTTTGATGTAGGAAGATGCCCTTGTACCTGGAGATTTGAGACCCATGGGGTGGGTACCCCGCGGTATTACTTTAAAGTATCTGCATTTGCTCACCCAACCTCACCAATCCTCTCAGCCCCAAGAGTGTCCAGCCTTATGTCTCATCCAGCGGTTGGTCTAGATATGGTCAATCCAGGTTGCATCAGAGACCCTGAACGGATTTTGTAAGAATTTCTCTCTCTTTCACTGTCTTTGCTTTGTGGGTTTTTTAAAGTAATGTATGTTTAGAATGGGGTTTGGCTGCTTTTCCCTGCTGTGTTTATGCCGCTTTACACCCTCTTGATTCACTTGCAGAGAGATATCGATACATAGGTTTTCAGATTCATACTAGTCAGATATATTCTTGTGCGGTGACTAGGTAGGGGGTGTTGAGTCCAGTTCACTGAGCAGGGAGTAGGCCTTGTCTATTACATATTTGGCTTATGGAGCGGTGTCTGAGCTAATTTCAAACCCTTGTTTTATGCATCACCCCACCTCACCTTTCCCGTTAAGCAGCCATAGTGTGTCTTCTAAAGGTGTGACTCTGTTCTGTTTTGTAATTCAGTTCAAGTGTAGCGATTTTGACATTCCCTCTATAAGCGATATCTTAGGATAAGTGTCTTTTTCTGTGTGACTTATTTCACTTAGAATCATCGTACCTAAATCCACTCATCGTGCTGCTAACTAGCCTTATGACATTGATTTCATGGCTGAGTGATATTCCATTGTGCCAAGTACCACCATTTCTTTATCCATTTTTCTCTTTCCTGGGATATTGAAGGTGTACCGAAGCGGAGGTTCTTGGAAACAGAGCAGCCGTAAACTTTAGGGTGCCTGTGTCTTGTTGATTTTTAGTTTTCCCAATTTATACGCCCTTGAGTGGAAGTGCCCTATGCTCTCTACGCTGTGTTTATTACTTGTTTCAGGACACACCGTACTCTTCTCCAGAGTGCCTGTTGGCAATTTACATCCCGCCCATCAGCGTAGCAAGGCTCCCATGTCTCCATGGCCTGTCCTGCTTTTCTGGTTTTTACACTTTGTTCAGCATGGCCCTTTTGACCGAGGGCAAGCGAGACGTCTTTGTAGCGCTGATTTGCCCTTCCGGCTTGCTTGGTTGGCCAAAAAGGGCGTATGCGTTTTTTCCTGAATATATTCAGGAAAAAACGCATACGCCCTTTTTGGCCAAGGGCATCATTGTCAACGTTTTGCCGCTTTTCATGTGCTTTAAAGGCGAGTCGAATCTACCTCCTGAAATCTGTTTCCTGCAAATCTGCCTTGCTTTCAAATCCTCTTCGTTGCCTTCCCTCAATATATTTGTGGACGAGAGTTCTCATTTATAACTCTGCACGTTTGTGAATTGCAGTGCCCCTGAGCTCCATTTGTCTCCTCGCTTTTTTGGGAGCTGGCCGCAAAAGCGCAGGATTGCTTCAGGCCCTATTTTGGTTCTGGGGGGCAGGCTGAGCCTGTGGTTCATTCTTCTTCCTGATGGGAAAATGGAGTGACCTGTGCCTGTCCCAACACCTAGGGCTAGTCTTTCGTTGGTTCCCCGTCTTCCCGTTCATCCTCAGGACAAATTGCAACCTGGACGAAACAGTAGGTTAAAGGTGCTGATTCTCCAAGTAGGGAGATGGTTAGTCAAGCGGCTGGAATGGCGAACCCGAGCACAAGGAGAGGAGAAATGAGGTGCGTTTTAGAAACCTTTCCCGATCTCATGGCATACCATCTTCTGGGTTTCCCATGCATGTTTTGATGTAGGAAGATTCCCTTGTACCTGGAGATTTGAGACCCATGGGGTGTGTTCTCCGCAGTGTTACTTTAAAGTATATGCGTTTGCTCACCCAACCTCACCAATCCTCTCAGCCCCAAGAGTGTCCAGCTTTATGTCTCATCCAGCTATGGGTCTAGATATGGTCAATCCAGGTTGCATCAGAGACCCTGAACGGATTTTGTAAGAATTTCTCTCTCTTTCACTGTCTTTGTTTTGTGGGTTTTTTAAAGTAATTTATGTTTAGAATCGGGCTTGGCTGCTTTTCCCTGCTGTGTTGATGCCGCTTTACACCCTCTTGATTCACTTGCAGAGAGATATCGATACATAGGTTTTCAGATTCTTACTAGTCAGATATATTCTTGTGTGGTGACTAGGGTGTGTTGAGTCCAGTTCACTGAGCAGGGAGTAGGCCTTGTCTATTACATATTTGGCTTATGGAGCGGTCTCTGAGCTAATTTCAAACCCTTGTTTTATGCATCACCCCACCTCACCTTTCCCGTTAAGCAGCCATAGTGTGTCTTCTAAAGGTGTGACTCTGTTCTGTTTTGTAATTCAGTTCAAGTGTAGCGATTTTGACATTCCCTCTATAAGCGATATCTTAGGATAAGTGTCTTTTTCTGTGTGACTTATTTCACTTAGAATCATCGTATCTAAATCCACTCATCATGCTGCTAACTAGCCTTATGACATTGATTTCATGGCTGAGTGATATTCCATTGTGCCAAGTACCACCATTTCTTTATCCATTTTTCTCTTTCCTGGGATATTGAAGGTGTACCGAAGTGGAGGTTCTTGGAAACAGAGCAGCCGTAAACTTTAGGGTGCCTGTGTCTTGTTGATTTTTAGTTTTCCCAATTTATACGCCCTTGAGTGGAAGTGCCCTATGCTCTCTACGCTGTGTTTATTACTTGTTTCAGGACACACCGTACTCTTCTCCAGAGTGCCTGTTGGCAATTTACATCCCGCCCATCAGCGTAGCAAGGCTCCCATGTCTCCATGGCCTGTCCTGCTTTTCTGGTTTTTACACTTTGTTCAGCATGGCCCTTTTGACCGAGGGCAAGCGAGACTTCTTTGTAGCGCTGATTTGCCCTTCCGGCTTGCTTGGTTGGCCAAAAAGGGCGTATGCGTTTTTTCCTGAATATATTCAGGAAAAAACGCATACGCCCTTTTTGGCCACGGGCATCATTGTCAACGTTTTGCCGCTTTTCATGTGCTTTAAAGGTGAGTCGAATCTACCTCCTGAAATCTGTTTCCTGCAAATCTGCCTTGCTTTCAAATCCTCTTCGTTGCCTTCCCTCAATATATTTGTGGACGAGAGTTCTCATTTATAACTCTGCACGTTTGTGAATTGCAGTGACCCTGAGCTCCATTTGTCTCCTCGCTTTTTTGGGAGCTGGCCGCAAAAGCGCAGGATTGCTTCAGGCCCTATTTTGGTTCTGGGGGGCAGGCGGAGCCTGTGGTTCATTCTTCTTCCTGATGGGAAAATGGAGTGACCTGTGCCTGTCCCAACACCTAGGGCTAGTCTTTCGTTGGTTCCCCGTCTTCCCGTTCATCCTCAGGACAAATTGCAACCTGGACGAAACAGTAGGTTAAAGGTGCTGATTCTCCAAGTAGGGAGATGGTTAGTCAAGCGGCTGGAATGGCGAACCCGAGCACAAGGAGAGGAGAAATGAGGTGCGTTTTAGAAACCTTTCCCGATATCATGGCATACCATCTTCTGGGTTTCCCATGCATGTTTTGATGTAGGAAGATTCCCTTGTACCTGGAGATTTGAGACCCATGGGGTGGGTACCCCGCGGTATTACTTTAAAGTATCTGCATTTGCTCACCCAACCTCACCAATCCTCTCAGCCCCAAGAGTGTCCAGCCTTATGTCTCATCCAGCTGTGGGTCTAGATATGGTCTATCCAGGTTGCATCAGAGACCCTGAACGGATTTTGTAAGAATTTCTCTCTCTTTCACTGTCTTTGCTTTGTGGGTTTTTTAAAGTAATGTATGTTTAGAATGGGGTTTGGCTGCTTTTCCCTGCTGTGTTTATGCCGCTTTACACCCTCTTGATTCACTTGCAGAGAGATATCGATACATAGGTTTTCAGATTCATACTAGTCAGATATATTCTTGTGTGTTGACTAGGGTGTGTTGAGTCCAGTTCACTGAGCAGGGAGTAGGCCTTGTCTATTACATATTTGGCTTATGGAGCGGGCTCTGAGCTAATTTCAAACCCTTGTTTTATGCATCACCCCACCTCACCTTTCCCGTTAAGCAGCCATAGTGTGTCTTCTAAAGGTGTGACTCTGTTCTGTTTTGTAATTCAGTTCAAGTGTAGCGATTTTGACATTCCCTCTATAAGCGATATCTTAGGATAAGTGTCTTTTTCTGTGTGACTTATTTCACTTAGAATCATCGTATCTAAATCCACTCATCATGCTGCTAACTAGCCTTATGACATTGATTTCATGGCTGAGTGATATTCCACTGTGCCAAGTATCACCATTTCTTTATCCATTTTTCTCTTTCCTGGGATATTGAAGGTGTACCGAAGTGGAGGTTCTTGGAAACAGAGCAGCCGTAAACTTTAGGATGCCTGTGTCTTGTTGATTTTTAGTTTTCCCAATTTATACGCCCATGAGTGGAAGTGCCCTATGCTCTCAACGCTGTGTTTATTACTTGTTTCAGGACACACCGTACTCTTCTCCAGAGTGCCTGTTGGCAATTTACATCCCGCCCATCAGCGTAGCAAGGCTTCCATGTCTCCATGGCCTGTCCTGCTTTTCTGGTTTTTACACTTTGTTCAGCATGGCCCTTTTGACCGAGGGCAAGCGAGACTTCTTTGTAGCGCTGATTTGCCCTTCCGGCTTGCTTGGTTGGCCAAAAAGGGCGTATGCGTTTTTTCCTGAATATATTCAGGAAAAAACGCATACGCCCTTTTTGGCCAAGGGCATCATTGTCAACGTTTTGCCGCTTTTCATGTGCTTTAAAGGCGAGTCGAATCTACCTCCTGAAATCTGTTTCCTGCAAATCTGCCTTGCTTTCAAATCCTCTTCGTTGCCTTCCCTCAATATATTTGTGGACGAGAGATATCATTTATAACTCTGCACGTTTGTGAATTGCAGTGCCCCTGAGCTCCATTTGTCTCCTTGCTTTTTTGGGAGCTGGCCGCAAAAGCGCAGGATTGCTTCAGGCCCTATTTTGGTTCTGGGGGGCAGGCTGAGCCTGTGGTTCATTCTTCTTCCTGAAGGGAAAATGGAGTGAAATGTGCCTGTCCCAACACCTAGGGCTCGTCTCTCGTTGGTTCCGCGTCTTCCCGTTCATCCTCAGGACAAATTGCAACCTGTACAATCAGGAGGTTAAAGGTGCTGATTCTCCAAGTAGGGAGATGGTTAGTCAAGCAGCTGGAATGGTGAACCCGAGCACAAGGAGAGGAGAAATGAGGTGCAGTTTAGAAACCTTTCCCGATCTCATGCCATACCATCTTCTGGGTTTCCCATGCATGTTTTGATGTAGGAAGATGCCCTTGTACCTGGAGATTTGAGACCCATGGGGTGTGTTCCCCGCAGTGTTACTTTAAAGTATCTGCATTTGCTCACCCAACCTCACCAATCCTCTCAGCCCCAAGAGTGTCCAGCCTTATGTCTCATCCAGCTGTGGGTCTAGATATGGTCAATCCAGGTTGCATCATAGACCCTGAACGGATTTTGTAAGAATTTCTCTCTGTTTCACTGTCTTTGTTTTGTGGGTTTTTTAAAGTAATTTATGTTTAGAATCGGGCTTGGCTGCTTTTCCCTGCTGTGTTGATGCCGCTTTACACCCTCTTGATTCACTTGCAGAGAGATATCGATACATAGGTTTTCAGATTCTTACTAGTCAGATATATTCTTGTGTGGTGACTAGGGTGTGTTGAGTCCAGTTCACTGAGCAGGGAGTAGGCCTTGTCTATTACATATTTGGCTTATGGAGCGATCTCTGAGCTAATTTGAAACCCTTGTTTTATGCATCACCCCACCTCACCTTTCCCGTTAAGCAGCCATAGTGTGTCTTCTAAAGGTGTGACTCTGTTCTGTTTTGTAATTCAGTTCAAGTGTAGCGATTTTGACATTCCCTCTATAAGCGATATCTTAGGATAAGTGTCTTTTTCTGTGTGACTTATTTCACTTAGAATCATCGTACCTAAATCCACTCATCATGCTGCTAACTAGCCTTATGACATTGATTTCATGGCTGAGTGATATTCCATTGTGCCAAGTACCACCATTTCTTTATCCATTTTTCTCTTTCCTGGGATATTGAAGGTGTACCGAAGCGGAGGTTCTTGGAAACAGAGCAGCCATAAACTTTAGGGTGCCTGTGTCTTGTTGATTTTTAGTTTTCCCAATTTATACGCCCATGAGTGGAAGTGCCCTATGCTCTCTACGCTGTGTTTATTACTTGTTTCAGGACACACCGTACTCTTCTCCAGAGTGCCTGTTGGCAATTTACATCCCGCCCATCAGCGTAGTAAGGCTCCCATGTCTCCATGGCCTGTCCTGCTTTTCTGGGTTTTACACTTTGTTCAGCATGGCCCTTTTGACCGAGGGCAAGCGAGACTTCTTTGTAGCGCTGATTTGCCCTTCTGGCTTGCTTGGTTGGCCAAAAAGGGCGTATGCGTTTTTTCCTGAATATATTCAGGAAAAAACGCATACGCCCTTTTTGGCCAAGGGCATCATTGTCTACGTTTTGCCGCTTTTCATGTGCTTTAAAGGCGAGTCGAATCTACCTCCTGAAATCTGTTTCCTGCAAATCTGCCTTGCTTTCAAATCCTCTTCGTTGCCTTCCTTCAATATATTTGTGGACGAGAGTTCTCATTTATAACTCTGCACGTTTGTGAATTGCAATGCCCCTGAGCTCCATTTGTCTCCTCGCTTTTTTGGGAGCTGGCCGCAAAAGCGCAGGATTGCTTCAGGCCCTATTTTGGTTCTGGGGGGCAGGCTGAGCCTGTGGTTCATTCTTCTTCCTGATGGGAAAATGGAGTGACCTGTGCCTGTCCCAACACCTAGGGCTAGTCTCTCGTTGGTTCCCCGTCTTCACGTTCATCCTCAGGACAAATTGCAACCTGTACAATCAGGAGGTTAAAGGTGCTGATTCTCCAAGTAGGGAGATGGTTAGTCAAGCAGCTGGAATGGTGAACCCGAGCACAAGGAGAGGAGAAATGAGGTGCATTTTAGAAACCTTTCCCCATCTCATGGCATACCATCTTCTGGGTTTCCCATGCATGTTTTGATGTAGGAAGATGCCCTTGTACCTGGAGATTTGATACCCATGGGGTGTGTTCCCCGCAGTGTTACTTTAAAGTATCTGCGTTTGCTCACCCAACCTCACCAATCCTCTCAGCCCCAAGAGTGTCCAGCCTTATGTCTCATCCAGCTGTGGGTCTAGATATGGTCAATCCAGGTTGCATCAGAGACCCTGAACGGATTTTGTAAGAATTTCTCTCTCTTTCACTGTCTTTGTTTTGTGGGTTTTTTAAAGTAATTTATGTTTAGAATCGGGCTTGGCTGCTTTTCCCTGCTGTGTTGATGCCGCTTTACACCCTCTTGATTCACTTGCAGAGAGATATCGATACATAGGTTTTCAGATTCTTACTAGTCAGATATATTCTTGTGTGGTGACTAGGGTGTGTTGAGTCCAGTTCACTGAGCAGGGAGTAGGCCTTGTCTATTACATATTTGGCTTATGGAGCGGTCTCTGAGCTAATTTCAAACCCTTGTTTTATGCATCACCCCACCTCACCTTTCCCGTTAAGCAGCCATAGTGTGTCTTCTAAAGGTGTGACTCTGTTCTGTTTTGTAATTCAGTTCAAGTGTAGCGATTTTGACATTCCCTCTATAAGCGATATCTTAGGATAAGTGTCTTTTTCTGTGTGACTTATTTCACTTAGAATCATCGTACCTAAATCCACTCATCATGCTGCTAACTAGCCTTATGACATTGATTTCATGGCTGAGTGATATTCCATTGTGCCAAGTACCACCATTTCTTTATCCATTTTTCTCTTTCCTGGGATATTGAAGGTGTACCGAAGCGGAGGTTCTTGGCAACAGAGCAGCCGTAAAGTTTGGGGTGCCTGTGTCTTGTTGATTTTTAGTTTTCCCAATTTATACGCCCATGAGTGGAAGTGCCCTATGCTCTCAACGCTGTGTTTATTACTTGTTTCAGGACACACCGTACTCTTCTCCAGAGTGCCTGTTGGCAATTTACATCCCGCCCATCAGCGTAGCAAGGCTCCCATGTCTCCATGGCCTGTCCTGATTTTCTGGTTTTTACACTTTGTTCAGCATGGCCCTTTTGACCGAGGGCAAGCGAGACTTCTTTGTAGCGCTGATTTGCCCTTCCGGCTTGCTTGGTTGGCCAAAAAGGGCGTATGCGTTTTTTCCTGAATATATTCAGGAAAAAACGCATACGCCCTTTTTGGCCAAGGGCATCATTGTCAAAGTTTTGCCGCTTTTCATGTGTTTTAAAGGCGAGTCGAATCTACCTCCTGAAATCTGTTTCCTGCAAATCTGCCTTGCTTTCAAATCCTCTTCGTTGCCTTCCCTCAATATATTTGTGGACGAGAGTTCTCATTTATAACTCTGCACGTTTGTGAATTGCAGTGCCCCTGAGCTCCATTTGTCTCCTCGCTTTTTTGGGAGCTGGCCGCAAAAGCGCAGGATTGCTTCAGGCCCTATTTTGGTTCTCGGGGGCAGGCTGAGCCTGTGGTTCATTCTTCTTCCTGAATGGGAAAATGGAGTGACCTGTGCCTGTCCCAACACCTAGGGCTAGTCTCTCGTTGGTTCCCCGTCTTCCCGTTCATCCTCAGGACAAATTGCAACCTGGACGAAACAGGAGGTTAAAGGTGCTGATTCTCCAAGTAGGGAGATGGTTAATCAAGCGGCTGGAATGGCGAACCCGAGCACAAAGAGAGGAGAAATGAGGTGCGTTTTAGAAACCATTCCCGATATCATGGCATACCATCTTCTGGGTTTCCCATGCATGTTTTGATGTAGGAAGATGCCCTTGTACCTGGAGATTTGAGACCCATGGGGTGGGTACCCCGCTGTATTACTTTAAAGTATCTGCATTTGCTCACCCAACCTCACCAATCCTCTCAGCCCCAAGAGTGTCCAGCCTTATGTCTCATCCAGCTGTGTGTCTAGATATGGTCAATCCAGGTTGCATCAGAGACCCTGAACGGATTTTGTAAGAATTTCTCTCTCTTTCACTGTCTTTGCTTTGTGGGTTTTTTAAAGTAATGTATGTTTAGAATGGGGTTTGGCTGCTTTTCCCTGCTGTGTTTATGCCGCTTTACACCCTCTTGATTCACTTGCAGAGAGATATCGATACATAGGTTTTCAGATTCTTACTAGTCAGATATATTCTTGTGCGGTGACTAGGGGGTGTTGAGTCCAGTTCACTGAGCAGGGAGTAGGCCTTGTCTATTACATATTTGGCTTATGGAGCGGTGTCTGAGCTAATTTCAAACCCTTGTTTTATGCATCACCCCACCTCACCTTTCCGGTTAAGCAGCCATAGTGTGTCTTCTAAAGGTGTGCCTCTGTTCTGTTTTGTAATTCAGTTCAAGTGTAGCGATTTTGACATTCCCTCTATAAGCGATATCTTAGGATAAGTGTCTTTTTCTGTGTGACTTATTTCACTTAGAATCATCGTACCTAAATCCACTCATCATGCTGCTAACTAGCCTTATGACATTGATTTCATGGCTGAGTGATATTCCATTGTGCCAAGTACCACCATTTCTTTATCCATTTTTCTCTTTCCTGGGATATTGAAGTTGTACCGAAGCGGAGGTTCTTGTAAACAGAGCAGCCATAAAGTTTGGGGTGCCTGTGTCTTGTTGATTTTTAATTTTCCCAATTTATACATCCATGAGTGGAAGTGCCCTATGCTCTCAACGCTGTGTTTATTACTTGTTTCAGGACACACCGTACTCATCTCCAGAGTGCCTGTTGGCAATTTATATCCCGCCCATCAGCGTAGCAAGGCTCCCATGTCTCCATGGCCTGTCCTGCTTTTCTGGTTTTTACACTTTGTTCAGCATGGCCCTTTTGACCGAGGGCAAGCGAGACTTCTTTGTAGCGCTGATTTGCCCTTCCGGCTTGCTTGGTTGGCCAAAAAGGGCGTATGCGTTTTTTCCTGAATATATTCAGGAAAAAACGCATACGCCCTTTTTGGCCAAGGGCATCATTGTCAACGTTTTGCCGCTTTTCATGTGCTTTAAAGGCGAGTCGAATCTACCTCCTGAAATCTGTTTCCTGCAAATCTGCCTTGCTTTCAAATCCTCTTCGTTGCCTTCCTTCAATATATTTGTGGACGAGAGTTCTCATTTATAACTCTGCACGTTTGTGAATTGCAGTGCCCCTGAGCTCCATTTGTCTCCTCGCTTTTTTGGGAGCTGGCCGCAAAAGCGCAGGATTGCTTCAGGCCCTATTTTGGTTCTGGGGGGCAGGCTGAGCCTGTGGTTCATTCTTCTTCCTGATGGGAAAATGGAGTGACCTATGCCTGTCCCAACACCTAGGGCTAGTCTCTCGTTGGTTCCCCGTCTTCACGTTCATCCTCAGGACAAATTGCAACCTGTACAATCAGGAGGTTAAAGGTGCTGATTCTCCAAGTAGGGAGATGGTTAGTCAAGCAGCTGGAATGGTGAACCCGAGCACAAGGAGAGGAGAAATGAGGTGCATTTTAGAAACCTTTCCCGATCTCATGGCATACCATCTTCTGGGTTTCCCATGCATGTTTTGATGTAGGAAGATTCCCTTGTACGTGGAGATTTGAGACCCATGGGGTGGGTACCCCGCGGTATTACTTTAAAGTATCTGCATTTGCTCACCCAACCTCACCAATCCTCTCAGCCCCAAGAGTGTCCAGCCTTATGTCTCATCCAGCTGTGGGTCTAGATATGGTCAATCCAGGTTGCATCAGAGACCCTGAACGGATTTTGTAAGAATTTCTCTCTCTTTCACTGTCTTTGCTTTGTGGGTTTTTTAAAGTAATGTATGTTTAGAATGGGGTTTGGCTGCTTTTCCCTGCTGTGTTTATGCCGCTTTACACCCTCTTGATTCACTTGCAGAGAGATATCAATACATAGGTTTTCAGATTCATACTAGTCAGATATATTCTTGTGCGGTGACTAGGGGGTGTTGAGTCCAGTTCACTGAGCAGGGAGTAGGCTTTGTCTATTACATATTTGGCTTATGGAGCGGTGTCTGAGCTAATTTCAAACCCTTGTTTTATGCATCACCCCACCTCACCTTTCCGGTTAAGCAGCCATAGTGTGTCTTCTAAAGGTGTGCCTCTGTTCTGTTTTGTAATTCAGTTCAAGTGTAGCGATTTTGACATTCCCTCTATAAGCGATATCTTAGGATAAGTGCCTTTTTCTGTGTGACTTATTTCACTTAGAATCATCGTACCTAAATCCACTCATCATGCTGCTAACTAGCCTTATGACATTGATTTCATGGCTGAGTGATATTGCATTGGGCCAAGTACCACCATTTCTTTATCCATTTTTCTATTTCCTGGGATATTGAAGGTGTACCGAAGCGGAGGTTCTTGTAAACAGAGCAGCCGTAAAGTTTGGGGTGCCTGTGTCTTGTTGATTTTTAGTTTTCCCAATTTATACGCCCATGAGTGGAAGTGCCCTATGCTCTCAACGCTGTGTTTATTACTTGTTTCAGGACACACCGTACTCATCTCCAGAGTGCCTGTTGGCAATTTACATCCCGCCCATTAGCATAGCAAGGCTCCCATGTCTCCATGGCCTGTCCTGCTTTTCTGGTTTTTACACTTTGTTCAGCATGGCCCTTTTGACCGAGGGCAAGCGAGACTTCTTTGTAGCGCTGATTTGCCCTTCCGGCTTGCTTGGTTGGCCAAAAAGGGCGTATGCGTTTTTTCCTGAATATATTCAGGAAAAGACGCATACGCCCTTTTTGGCCAAGGGCATCATTGTCAACGTTTTGCCGCTTTTCATGTGCTTTAAAGGCGAGTCGAATCTACCTCCTGAAATCTGTTTCCTGCAAATCTGCCTTGCTTTCAAATCCTCTTCGTTGCCTTCCCTCAATATATTTGTGGACGAGAGTTCTCATTTATAACTCTGCACGTTTGTGAATTGCAGTGCCCCTGAGCTCCATTTGTCTCCTCGCTTTTTTGGGAGCTGGCCGCAAAAGCGCAGGATTGCTTCAGGTCCTATTTTGGTTCTGGGGGGCAGGCTGAGCCTGTGGTTCATTCTTCTTCCTGATGGGAAAATGGAGTGACCTATGCCTGTCCCAACACCTAGGGCTCGTCTCTCGTTGGTTCCCCGTCTTCACGTTCATCCTCAGGACAAATTGCAACCTGTACAATCAGGAGGTTAAAGGTGCTGATTCTTCAAGTAGGGAGATGGTTAGTCAAGCAGCTGGAATGGTGAACCCGAGCACAAGGAGAGGAGAAATGAGGTGCATTTTAGAAACCTTTCCCGATCTCATGGCATACCATCTTCTGGGTTTCCCATGCATGTTTTGATGTAGGAAGATGCCCTTGTACCTGGAGATTTGAGACCCATGGGGTGTGTTCCCTGCAGTGTTACTTTAAAGTATCTGCGTTTGCTCACCCAACCTCAACAGTCCTCTCAGCCCCAAGAGTGTCCAGCCTTATGTCTCATCCAGCTGTGGGTCTAGATATGGTCAATCCAGGTTGCATCATAGACCCAGAACGGATTTTGTAAGAATTTCTCTCTCTTTCATTGTCTTTGCTTTGTGGGTTTTTTAAAGTAATGTATGTTTAGAATGGGGTTTGGCTGCTTTTCCCTGCTGTGTTTATGCCGCTTTACACCCTCTTGATTCACTTGCAGAGAGATATCGATATATAGGTTTTCAGATTCTTACTAGTCAGATATATTCTTGTGTGGTGACTAGGGGGTGTTGAGTCCAGTTCACTGAGCAGGGAGTAGGCCTTGTCTATTAAATATTTGGCTTATGGAGCGGTGTCTGAGCTAATTTCAAACCCTTGTTTTATGCATCACCCCACCTCACCTTTCCGGTTAAGCAGCCATAGTGTGTCTTCTAAAGGTGTGCCTCCGTTCTGTTTTGTAATTCTGTTCAAGTGTAGCGATTTTGACATTCCCTCTATAAGCGATATCCTAGGATAAGTGCCTTTTTCTGTGTGACTTATTTCACTTAGAATCATCGTACCTAAATCCACTCATCATGCTGCTAACTAGCCTTATGACATTGATTTCATGGCTGAGTGATATTGCATTGTGCCAAGTACCACCATTTCTTTATCCATTTTTCTATTTCCTGGGATATTGAAGGTGTACCGAAGCGGAGGTTCTTGTAAACAGAGCAGCCGTAAAGTTTGGGGTGCCTGTGTCTTGTTGATTTTTAGTTTTCCCGATTTATACGCCCATGAGTGGAAGTGCCCTATGCTCTCAATGCTGTGTTTATTACTTGTTTCAGGACACACCGTACTCATCTCCAGTGTGCCTGTTGGCAATTTACATCCCGCCCATCAGCGTAGCAAGGCTCTCATATCTCCATGGCCTGTCCTGCTTTTCTGGTTTTTACACTTTGTTCAGCATGGCCCTTTTGACCGAGGGCAAGCGAGACTTCTTTGTAGCGCTGATTTGCCCTTCCGGCTTGCTTGGTTGGCCAAAAAGGGCGTATGCGTTTTTTCCTGAATATATTCAGGAAAAAACGCATACGCCCTTTTTGGCCAAGGGCATCATTGTCAACGTTTTGCCGCTTTTCATGTGCTTTAAAGGCGAGTCGAATCTACCTCCTGAAATCTGTTTCCTGCAAATCTGCCTTGCTTTCAAATCCTCTTCGTTGCCTTCCTTCAATATATTTGTGGACGAGAGTTCTCATTTATAACTCTGCACGTTTGTGAATTGCAGTGCCCCTGAGCTCCATTTGTCTCCTCGCTTTTTTGGGAGCTGGCCGCAAAAGCGCAGGATTGCTTCAGGCCCTATTTTGGTTCTGGGGGGCAGGCTGAGCCTGTGGTTCATTCTTCTTCCTGATGGGAAAATGGAGTGACCTATGCCTGTCCCAACACCTAGGGCTCGTCTCTCGTTGGTTCCCCGTCTTCACGTTCATCCTCAGGACAAATTGCAACCTGTACAATCAGGAGGTTAAAGGTGCTGATTCTCCAAGTAGGGAGATGGTTAGTCAAGCAGCTGGAATGGTGAACCCGAGCACAAGGAGAGGAGAAATGAGGTGCATTTTAGAAACCTTTCCCGATCTCATGGCATACCATCTTCTGGGTTTCCCATGCATGTTTTGATGTAGGAAGATTCCCTTGTACGTGGAGATTTGAGACCCATGGGGTGTGTTCCCCGCAGTGTTACTTTAAAGTATCTGCGTTTGCTCACCCAACCTCACCAATCCTCTCAGCCCCAAGAGTGTCCAGCCTTATGTCTCATCCAGCTGTGGGTCTAGATATGGTCAATCCAGGTTGCATCAGAGACCCTGAACGGATTTTGTAAGAATTTCTCTCTCTTTCACTGTCTTTGTTTTGTGGGTTTTTTAACGTAATTTATGTTTAGAATCGGGCTTGGCTGCTTTTCCCTGCTGTGTTGATGCCGCTTTACACCCTCTTGATTCACTTGCAGAGAGATATCGATACATAGGTTTTCAGATTCTTACTAGTCAGATATATTCTTGTGTGGTGACTAGGGTGTGTTGAGTCCAGTTCACTGAGCAGGGAGTAGGCCTTGTCTATTACATATTTGGCTTATGGAGCGGTCTCTGAGCTAATTTCAAACCCTTGTTTTATGCATCACCCCACCTCACCTTTCCCGTTAAGCAGCCATAGTGTGTCTTCTAAAGGTGTGACTCTGTTCTGTTTTGTAATTCAGTTCAAGTGTAGCGATTTTGACATTCCCTCTATAAGCGATATCTTAGGATAAGTGTCTTTTTCTGTGTGACTTATTTCACTTAGAATCATCGTACCTAAATCCACTCATCATGCTGCTAACTAGCCTTATGACATTGATTTCATGGCTGAGTGATATTCCATTGTGCCAAGTACCACCATTTCTTTATCCATTTTTCTCTTTCCTGGGATATTGAAGGTGTACCGAAGTGGAGGTTCTTGGAAACAGAGCAGCCGTAAACTTTAGGGTGCCTGTGTCTTGTTGATTTTTAGTTTTCCCAATTTATACAACCATGAGTGGAAGTGCCCTATGCTCTCTACGCTGTGTTTATTACTTGTTTCAGGACACACCGTACTCTTCTCCAGAGTGCCTGTTGGCAATTTACATCCCGCCCATCAGCGTAGTAAGGCTGCCATGTCTCCATGGCCTGTCCTGCTTTTCTGGTTTTTACACTTTGTTCAGCATGGCCCTTTTGACCGAGGGCAAGCGAGACTTCTTTGTAGCGTTGATTTCCACTTCCGGCTTGCTTGGTTGGCCAAAAAGGGCGTATGCGTTTTTTCCTGAATATATTCAGGGAAAAACGCATACGCCCTTTTTGGCCAAGGGCATCATTGTCAACGTTTTGCCGCTTTTCATGTGCTTTAAAGGCGAGTCGAATCTACCTCCTGAAATCTGTTTCCTGCAAATCTGCCTTGCTTTCAAATCCTCTTCGTTGCCTTCCCTCAATATATTTGTGGACGAGAGTTCTCATTTATAACTCTGCACGTTTGTGAATTGCAGTGCCCCTGAGCTCCATTTGTCTCCTCGCTTTTTTGGGAGCTGGCCGCAAAAGCGCAGGATTGCTTCAGGCCCTATTTTGGTTCTGGGGGGCAGGCTGAGCCTGTGGTTCATTCTTCTTCCTGATGGGAAAATGGAGTGACCTGTGCCTGTCCCAACACCTAGGGCTAGTCTCTCTTTGGTTCCCCGTCTTCCCGTTCATCCTCAGGACACATTGCAACCTGGATGAAACAGGAGGTTAAAGGTGCTGATTCTCCAAGTAGGGAGATGGTTAGTCAAGCGGCTGGAATGGCGAACCCGAGCACAAGGAGAGGAGAAATGAGGTGCGTTTTAGAAACCTTTCCCGATATCATGGCATACCATCTTCTGGGTTTCCCATGCATGTTTTGATGTAGGAAGATTCCCTTGTACCTGGAGATTTGAGACCCATGGGGTGGGTACCCCGCGGTATTACTTTAAAGTATCTGCATTTGCTCACCCAACCTCACCAATCCTCTCAGCCCCAAGAGTGTCCAGCCTTATGTCTCATCCAGCTGTGGGTCTAGATATGGTCAATCCAGGTTGCATCAGAGACCCTGAACGGATTTTGTAAGAATTTCTCTCTCTTTCACTGTCTTTGCTTTGTGGGTTTTTTAAAGTAATGTATATTTAGAATGGGGTTTGGCTGCTTTTCCCTGCTGTGTTTATGCCGCTTTACACCCTCTTGATTCACTTGCAGAGAGATATCGATACATAGGTTTTCAGATTCATACTAGTCAGATATATTCTTGTGCGGTGACTAGGGGGTGTTGAGTCCAGTTCACTGAGCAGGGAGTAGGCCTTGTCTATTACATATTTGGCTTATGGAGCGGTGTCTGAGCTAATTTCAAACCCTTGTTTTATGCATCACCCCACCTCACCTTTCCCGTTAAGCAGCCATAGTGTGTCTTCTAAAGGTGTGCCTCCGTTCTGTTTTGTAATTCAGTTCAAGTGTAGCGATTTTGACATTCCCTCTATAAGCGATATCTTAGGATAAGTGCCTTTTTCTGTGTGACTTATTTCACTTAGAATCATCGTACCTAAATCCACTCATCATGCTGCTAACTAGCCTTATGACATTGATTTCATGGCTGAGTGATATTGCATTGTGCCAAGTACCACCATTTCTTTATCCATTTTTCTCTTTCCTAGGATATTGAAGGTGTACCGAAGCGGAGGTTCTTGTAAACAGAGCAGCCGTAAAGTTTGGGGTGCCTGTGTCTTGTTGATTTTTAGTTTTCCCGATTTATACGCCCATGAGTGGAAGTGCCCTATGCTCTCAACGCTGTGTTTATTACTTGTTTCAGGACACACCGTGCTCATCTCCAGAGTGCCTGTTGGCAATTTACATCCCGCCCATCAGCGTAGCAAGGCTCCCATGTCTCCATGGCCTGTCCTGCTTTTCTGGTTTTTACACTTTGTTCAGCATGGCCCTTTTGACCGAGGGCAAGCGAGACTTCTTTGTAGCGCTGATTTGCCCTTCCGGCTTGCTTGGTTGGCCAAAAAGGGCGTATGCGTTTTTTCCTGAATATATTCAGGAAAAAACGCATACGCCCTTTTTGGCCAAGGGCATCATTGTCAACGTTTTGCCGCTTTTCATGTGCTTTAAAGGCGAGTCGAATCTACCTCCAGAAATCTGTTTCCTGCAAATCTGCCTTGCTTTCAAATCCTCTTCGTTGCCTTCCTTCAATATATTTGTGGACGAGAGTTCTCATTTATAACTCTGCACGTTTGTGAATTGCAGTGCCCCTGAGCTCCATTTGTCTCCTCGCTTTTTTGGGAGCTGGCCGCAAAAGCGCAGGATTGCTTCAGGCCCTATTTTGGTTCTGGGGGGCAGGCTGAGCCTGTGGTTCATTCTTCTTCCTGATGGGAAAATGGAGTGACCTATGCCTGTCCCAACACCTAGGGCTCGTCTCTCGTTGGTTCCCCGTCTTCACGTTCATCCTCAGGACAAATTGCAACCTGTACAATCAGGAGGTTAAAGGTGCTGATTCTCCAAGTAGGGAGATGGTTAGTCAAGCAGCTGGAATGGTGAACCCGTGCACAAGGAGAGGAGAAATGAGGTGCATTTTAGAAACCTTTCCCGATCTCATGGCATACCATCTTCTGGGTTTCCCATGCATGTTTTGATGTAGGAAGATGCCCTTGTACCTGGAGATTTGATACCCATGGGGTGTGTTCCCCGCAGTGATACTTTAAAGTATCTGCGTTTGCTCACCCAACCTCACCAATCCTCTCAGCCCCAAGAGTGTCCAGCCTTATGTCTCATCCAGCTGTGGGTCTAGATATGGTCAATCCAGGTTGCATCATAGACCCTGAACGGATTTTGTAAGAATTTCTCTCTCTTTCACTGTCTTTGTTTTGTGGGTTTTTTAAAGTAATTTATGTTTAGAATCGGGCTTGGCTGCTTTTCCTTGCTGTGTTGATGCCGCTTTACACCCTCTTGATTCACTTGCAGAGAGATATCGATACATAGGTTTTCAGATTCTTACTAGTCAGATATATTCTTGTGTGGTGTCTAGGGTGTGTTGAGTCCAGTTCACTGAGCAGGGAGTAGGCCTTGTCTATTAAATATTTGGCTTATGGAGGGGTCTCTGAGCTAATTTCAAACCCTTGTTTTATGCATCACCCCACCTCACCTTTCCCGTTAAGCAGCCATAGTGTGTCTTCTAAAGGTGTGCCTCTGTTCTGTTTTGTAATTCAGTTCAAGAGTAGCGATTTTGACATTCCCTCTATAAGCGATATCTTAGGATAAGTGTCTTTTTCTGTGTGACTTATTTCACTTAGAATCATCGTACCTAAATCCACGCATCATGCTGCTAACTAGCCTTATGACATTGATTTCATGGCTGAGTGATATTGCATTGGGCCAAGTACCACCATTTCTTTATCCATTTTTCTCTTTCCTGGGATATTGAAGGTGTACCGAAGCGGAGGTTCTTGGAAACAGAGCAGCCGTAAAGTTTGGGGTGCCTGTGTCTTGTTGATTTTTAGTTTTCCCAATTTATACGCCCATGAGTGGAAGTGCCCTATGCTCTCTACGCTGTGTTTATTACTTGTTTCAGGACACACCGTACTCTTCTCCAGAGTGCCTGTTGGCAATTTACATCCCGCCCATCAGCGTAGTAAGGCTCCCATATCTCCATGGCCTGTCCTGCTTTTCTGGTTTTTACACTTTGTTCAGCATGGCCCTTTTGACCGAGGGCAAGCGAGACTTCTTTGTAGCGTTGATTTGCACTTCCGGCTTGCTTGGTTGGCCAAAAAGGGCGTATGCGTTTTTTCCTGAATATATTCAGGAAAAAACGCATACGCCCTTTTTGGCCAAGGGCATCATTGTCAACGTTTTGCCGCTTTTCATGTGCTTTAAAGGCGAGTCGAATCTACCTCCTGAAATCTGTTTCCTGCAAATCTGCCTTGCTTTCAAATCCTCTTCGTTGCCTTCCCTCAATATATTTGTGGACGAGAGTTCTCATTTATAACTCTGCACGTTTGTGAATTGCAGTGCCCCTGAGCTCCATTTGTCTCCTCGCTTTTTTGGGAGCTGGCCGCAAAAGCGCAGGATTGCTTCAGGCCCTATTTTGGTTCTGGGGGGTAGGCTGAGCCTGTGGTTCATTCTTCTTCCTGATGGGAAAATGGAGTGACCTGTGCCTGTCCCAACACCTAGGGCTAGTCTTTCGTTGGTTCCCCATCTTCCCGTTCATCCTCAGGACAAATTGCAACCTGGACGAAACAGGAGGTTAAAGGTGCTGATTCTCCAAGTAGGGAGATGGTTAGTCAAGCAGCTGGAATGGCGAACCCGAGCACAAGGAAAGGAGAAATGAGGTGCGTTTTAGAAACCTTTCCTGATCTCATGGCATACCATCTTCTGGGTTTCCCATGCATGTTTTGATGTAGGAAGATTCCCTTGTACCTGGAGATTTGAGACCCATGGGGTGGGTACCCCGCGGTATTACTTTAAAGTATCTGCATTTGCTCACCCAACCTCACCAATCCTCTCAGCCCCAAGAGTGTCCAGCCTTATGTCTCATCCAGCTGTGGGTCTAGATATGGTCAATCCAGGTTGCATCAGAGACCCTGAACGGATTTTGTAAGAATTTCTCTCTCTTTCACTGTCTTTGCTTTGTGGGTTTTTTAAAGTAATGTATGTTTAGAATGGGGTTTGGCTGCTATTCCCTGCTGTGTTTATGCCGCTTTACACCCTCTTGATTCACTTGCAGAGAGATATCAATACATAGGTTTTCAGATTCATACTAGTCCGATATATTCTTGTGCGGTGACTAGGGGGTGTTGAGTCCAGTTCACTGAGCAGGGAGTAGGCGTTGTCTATTACATATTTGGCTTATGGTGCGGTGTCTGAGCTAATTTCAAACCCTTGTTTTATGCATCACCCCACCTCACCTTTCCGGTTAAGCAGCCATAGTGTGTCTTCTAAAGGTGTGCCTCTGTTCTGTTTTGTAATTCAGTTCAAGTGTAGCGATTTTGACATTACCTCTATAAGCGATATCTTAGGATAAGTGTCTTTTTCTGTGTGACTTATTTCACTTAGAATCATCGTACCTAAATCCACTCATCATGCTGCTAACTAGCCTTATGACATTGATTTCATGGCTGAGTGATATTGCATTGGGCCAAGTACCACCATTTCTTTATCCATTTTTCTCTTTCCTGGGATATTGAAGGTGTACCGAAGCGGAGGTTCTTGGAAACAGAGCAGCCGTAAAGTTTGGGGTGCCTGTGTCTTGTTGATTTTTAGTTTTCCCAATTTATACGCCCATGAGTGGAAGTGCCCTATGCTCTCAACGCTGTGTTTATTACTTGTTTCAGGACACACCGTACTCATCTCCAGAGTGCCTGTTCGCAATTTACATCCCGCCCATCAGCGTAGCAAGGCTCCCATGTCTCCATGGCCTGTCCTGCTTTTCTGGTTTTTACACTTTGTTCAGCATGGCCCTTTTGACCGAGGGCAAGCGAGACTTCTTTGTAGCGCTGATTTGCCCTTCCGGCTTGCTTGGTTGGCCAAAAAGGGCGTATGCGTTTTTTCCTGAATATATTCAGGAAAAAACGCATACGCCCTTTTTGGCCAAGGGCATCATTGTCAACGTTTTGCCGCTTTTCATGTGCTTTAATGGCGAGTCGAATCTACCTCCTGAAATCTGTTTCCTGCAAATCTGCCTTGCTTTAAATCCTCTTCGTTGCCTTCCCTCAATATATTTGTGGACGAGAGTTCTCATTTATAACTCTGCACGTTTGTGAATTGCAGTGCCCCTGAGCTCCATTTGTCTCCTCGCTTTTTTGGGAGCTGGCCGCAAAAGCGCAGGATTGCTTCAGGCCCTCTTTTGGTTCTGGGGGGCAGGCTGAGCCTGTGGTTCATTCTTCTTCCTGATGGGAAAATGGAGTGACCTATGCCTGTCCCAACACCTAGGGCTCGTCTCTCGTTGGTTCCCCGTCTTCACGTTCATCCTCAGGACAAATTGCAACCTGTACAATCAGGAGGTTAAAGGTGCTGATTCTCCAAGTAGGGAGATGGTTAGTCAAGCAGCTGGAATGGTGAACCCGAGCACAAGGAGAGGAGAAATGAGGTGCATTTTAGAAACCTTTCCCGATCTCATGGCATACCATCTTCTGGGTTTCCCATGCATGTTTTGATGTAGGAAGATGCCCTTGTACCTGGAGATTTGAGACCCATGGGGTGTGTTCCCCGCAGTGTTACCTTAAAGTATCTGCGTTTGCTCACCCAACCTCACCAATCCTCTCAGCTCCAAGAGTGTCCAGCCTTATGTCTCATTCAGCTGTGGGTGTAGATATGGTCAATCCAGGTTGCATCATAGACCCTGAACGGATTTTGTAAGAATTTCTCTCTCTTTCACTGTCTTTGTTTTGTGGGTTTTTTAAAGTAATGTATGTTTAGAATCGGGCTTGGCTGCTTTTCACTGCTGTGTTGATGCCGCTTTACACCCTCTTGATTCACTTGCAGAGAGATATCGATACATAGGTTTTCAGATTCTTACTAGTCAGATATATTCTTGTGTGGTGACTAGGGTGTGTTGAGTCCAGTTCACTGAGCAGGGAGTAGGCGTTGTCTATTACATATTTGGCTTATGGTGCGGTGTCTGAGCTAATTTCAAACCCTTGTTTTATGCATCACCCCACCTCACCTTTCCCGTTAAGCAGCCATAGTGTGTCTTCTAAAGGTGTGACTCTGTTCTGTTTTGTAATTCAGTTCAAGTGTAGCGATTTTAACATTCCCTCTATAAGCGATATCTCAGGATAAGTGTCTTTTTCTGTGTGACTTATTTCACTTAGAATCATCGTACCTAAATCCACTCATCATGCTGCTAACTAGCCTTATGACATTGATTTCATGGCTGAGTGATATTGCATTGTGCCAAGTACCACCATTTCTTTATCCATTTTTCTCTTTCCTGGGATATTGAAGGTGTACCGAAGCGGAGGTTCTTGGAAACAGAGCAGCCGTAAACTTTAGGGTGCCTGTGTCTTGTTGATTTTTAGTTTTCCCAATTTATACGCCCATGAGTGGAAGTGCCCTATGCTCTCTACGCTGTGTTTATTACTTGTTTCAGGACACACCGTACTCTTCTCCAGAGTGCCTGTTGGCAATTTACATCCCGCCCATCAGTGTAGCAAGGCTCCCATGTCTCCATGGCCTGTCCTGCTTTTCTGGTTTTTACACTTTGTTCAGCATGGCCCTTTTGACCGAGGGCAAGCGAGACTTCTTTGTAGCGCTGATTTGCCCTTCCGGCTTGCTTGCTTGGCCAAAAAGGGCGTATGCGTTTTTTCCTGAATATATTCAGGAAAAAACGCATACGCCCTTTTTGGCCAAGGGCATCATTGTCAACGTTTTGCCGCTTTTCATGTGCTTTAAAGGCGAGTCGAATCTACCTCCTGAAATCTGTTTCCTGCAAATCTGCCTTGCTTTCAAATCCTCTTCGTTGCCTTCCCTCAATATATTTGTGGACGAGAGTTCTCATTTATAACTCTGCACGTTTGTGAATTGCAGTGCCCCTGAGCTCCATTTGTCTCCTCGCTTTTTTGGGAGCTGGCCGCAAAAGCGCAGGATTGCTTCAGGCCCTATTTTGGTTCTGGGGGGCAGGCTGAGCCTGTGGTTCATTCTTCTTCCTGATGGGAAAATGGAGTGACCTATGCCTGTCCCAACACCTAGGGCTCGTCTCTCGTTGGTTCCCCGTCTTCACGTTCATGCTCAGGACATATTGTAACCTGTACAATTAGGAGGTTA